>NC_051068.1:112459894-113059894 GCF_004664715.2 Peromyscus leucopus
GAAATTAGATATTACTCATTAAAAATAACATTATGAAATTAAATCTTCAAGTGGCTGTAAAATATTCAGTGAGGTACTATGTATAAGAAAAACTTGAAAATACATCAATTAAACTGTTTTGTTGGTGGTGATGGTGCCATACTGGTTTGATAAAGAAGATTTGAAAATGCTTTAAAATACAAAAGTCTTAATGAGTAATAAAAGTCATTGAAGAGTTTGGTGGGACAGAAAAATCATAGAGGCAGTGATGAGGAGGAATTGAGTAGAGGAATGTGTTTATTCAGTTTGTACATCATGCCAGGCACTGTTGTGAACATACACCATGCAGAGATTCAATGAATCCTCAAAATAAACACAGATGATATCATATGGAACAATGAGAAGGAGCAGGAAGAGAAGGAAGTAGAGGAGGAAGAGGAGGGGAGGGAGAAGAAGAAGAAATTAAGATTCATGTCCCAAATTGGAATTAAGGGAGAGGAATATGTCCGAAATCCATCCCTTAGTCTTTAAGATTGGTCTGTGGGTCACTGAGATTCCCTAAGCTCCCTACGACCAGCTGTAGAATCGCATTCCCTTTTTAGTATGATGACATAAGTAAATAAATAAATTTTAAAATGTATTTATATGACTATAGGTTCTCTCTCAAAATATCATGCCCCATAGACTCACCCTTCTTCTCAGTATAATAGAAAATGCAATACAAATGTGTTGAGATGCAGTAAAGTAAAGGACATCTCAATGCATGGTTTGGCTATTGGTACTTCCCACCAAAACAAGCAATGCCATACCAGAGTCAACTTGATAACCAAGAGCACCACAGAGTAACTAGGCAGCATATAGGGAATACTCACAGATGTGATGGATAAAGAAATTGCTCATATCCTAGGCTGGACAGAGTGAGGCACTAAGAGATTTCATCATGCTACTCAAAATGGTGTGCAAATTAAAATTCTGACTCATTGACTTCTGAAATTGTCCACTAATATTTTCAGACTGTAACTGACAAAAAAGAGAATATAGATATGAGGTAGATCATTGGCATCTTTAGGGAATCCTGAAAAGAAAAATTTTGGGTTAATTGTCAAGTCCTGGGAGAGGTAGGACCTGTATCATTTGTTGTACAGTCTCTGCCTAATGGGAAATTGCAGGGCTTGTCTCAAGTCCTTGCTCTAGTTGTCTGTGATCTGGATCATCTCAGCTAGCTATCTGAAATTGTCCTGAGCAGTTTGTAGTCCAAAGCTAATCTTTCTGTGGTGTTAATCAGCTTAATGGCTTTGCCATAGTCTATGTGGAATCATCTTTGTGGAGTCCTGTCTTCCTTTTGAAGATTTCAAAGTTGCTGTTGGGCGTGGTCATGGTTCCCTGCAGATTTTTTTTTTTTTTTTTTTTTTTTTGCCTCCTCCATGGTTTGGAACAATCACAGTCTGATAAATGTCTGTCTCTTAGAATCATGAATGTTCTTCCCTAGAAGAGAAAATCTTCACAGCAAGTTCTCCCTACCATTTGTCTTGCCTAAGTGACCTTTGCCAATGCTTTCTTGTAACACGATGGTCCTAGCAATTCTTTTCTGAACAAGCAGCAGTAAACCCTTCATAACAGTAACAGCATTACTGCAGTCACCAACACAATGAGAAGCAGCCAGCAACTCAGAGCATCAGCTACTGCCTCCATGGTCCCACCACTGTTTGTGGCTCAGCCCTGGGCGAAGCTTCTCCTTAGCAAGCCTCCTAGGCCGGCCTCATACTTGGGATCCTCCTGCCTCTGGCTCCTTCAGTAAATCCAACCAGTGTGCTTCATCATAGTGGCTGAGGGTAGCTCGGGTCTGGGCTGGGGCCTGCAAGGCCACAGGCAAATGGCTTTTTCGTGAATTCGTACCACAAACGTTGGACACCAGATGTAGCATGAATCTTAAAAGGGTCTTGTTAATAAAATCAAACCCGGGAGCCAGGTATTGGGGTGAATGGCTGGAAGATCAGAGAAGCAGAACAAGCCACAGCCACCTCACCTTGCCAATTCCTCAGCTGATCCTGTTTCCTCAGAATGGAAGCTTCTGAGTTCTTATCCAAATGGATCTCAGCTGAACTGTGCTGCTCAAAAGCCTAAAAGCTTAACCAACTCTAGTTCCTGTTTTCACGCCTTATATACCTTTCTGCTTTCTGCCATCACTTCCTGGGATTAAAGGCGTGAGTCACCATGCCTGGCTGTTTCCAGCGTGGCGTTAAACTCACAGATTTGGATGTATCTCTGCTTGTCAAGTGATAGGATTAAAGGCGTGTGTACCACCATTTTCTGGCCTCTATGTCTATCTAGTGGCTGTTCTGTTCTCTGACCCCAGATAAGTTTATTAGGGTGCACAATATTTTGGGGAACACAGTGTCACCACATACATATTCCTCTCCTCTTTCTGTCCCTTCTTCCAAAATGTTTCCTGTGCCTTGGAAGGAGTGCTACCAGCACAAACAACTAAATAATGAATAATTTTCCATTGTTTTGGAAGGGGCATTATATCAAAGAAGATATTCTCTCTCTCTCTCTCTCTCTCTCTCTCTCTCTCTCTCTCTCTCTCTCTCTCTCTCTGTCTTTCTCCAAGAGAAGATTAAATCATCTTTTATGTCAGTCATGTAATCATTAACACATAGCTCTTAGCTTAATATGAGTACTTACTTTTTGGCTAATGTACAATGAAATATTGCTGTAGCAACAAACTGAAAGGATATTATTGCTGTAAAAGACCTTTGGATTGTACAAGCTTCACTTGCTAATTTATCTAATGTTCAAGAATCTCCCACCACCCAAAGACCTGTGTCATCCTGAGATACAACATTTTGTGCTTTCAGAAGTCTGATTTAGTAGTACCTTGGCCAGGTATGGTGATATTTTATTTGTGCTGAAATGTAATTTTATTTGTATGTTAATAAATAAAGTTGTGTGGAGGTCAAACTTAATAACAAGCCACTTATCAGAAAGTCTGGCAGTGGTAGGACACACCCTTAATCCCAATCACTTGGCAGGCGGAGTCTCTGAGAGTTCAAGGACACAGCCAGCATGGTGACACACACCTTTAATCTCATTACCAACCATAGAGATCTGGAGGTCTGTATAGACAGGCAGTGACGAGGAAGTCATGTGGTTGGGTTTAGAACCAATGAGAAGGCAGAAGAGAAAGGCAATAAAAAGGCAGGTTACACAGAAGGTCTCTCTGTCTCAGAGGAAGGACGGCAGCGACTGGTAAGCTAAAGGCTCGTCGACAGTTCCCTGACCTCTTGGGCTTTTAACTCTTTATTTGGCTCGGCGTTTCTTACTTATTAAGACTGTTTAGAATTACATCCACATTTAGCAGTCAGCTAGGTGGCGGTGTGCGGTGCAGACATGGCTTACAACAAGATCCCGTCTCGGTGGTTGAACTGTCCGCGGCGCGGCCAGCCGGTGGCAGGAAGATTCTTACCACTGAAGACAATGCTAGGGCCAAGATATGATAGTCAAGTTGCTGAAGAAAACCGGTTCCATCCCAGTATGTTCTCAAATTATCTAAAGAGTCTGAAGGTTAAAATGAGCTTATTGGTGGATCTGACAAATACTTCCAGGTTCTATGACAGAAATGACATAGAAAAAGAAGGAATCAAGTATATCAAACTACGGTGTAAGGGATATGGTGAATACCCCACCACTGAGAATACTGAGACATTCATTCGCCTGTGTGAGAGGTTTAGTAAAAGAAGCCCACCTGAACTTATAGGTGTTCACTGTACCCATGGCTTCAACCGGACAGGTTTCCTTATATGTGCTTATTTGGTTGAGAAGATGAATTGGAGTATTCAAGCAGCAGTTGCTACATTTGCCCAAGCCAGACCACCAGGAATCTATAAGGGTGACTATTTGAAGGAACTTTTTCGGCGCTATGGTGATATAAAAGGAGCACCACCACCACCTGTCTTGCCAGATTGGTGTTTTGAGGATGATGAAGATGGAAAAAATGACTCAGAACCAGGGTCAAGTGATTCCTTTGATAAAAGGAGAAAAGAACGGTTAAAACCAGGTGCTATTTTCTTGGAAGGTATAACTGTTAAAGGTGTAACTCAAGTAACCACTCAACCAAAGTTAGGAGAAGTACAGCAGAAATGTCATCAGTTCTGTGGCTGGGAAGGGTCTGGGTTTCCTGGAGCACAGCCTGTTTCCATGGACAAGCAAAATATTAGACTTTTAGAGCAGAAGCCATATAAAGTAAGCTGGAAAGCAGACGGCACACGTTACATGATGTTGATTGATGGCTCAAATGAAGTTTTTATGATTGACAGAGATAACTCAGTGTTTCATGTTTCAAATATGGAATTTCCATTTCGCAAAAATCTCCACATGCATTTATCAAATACCCTTTTGGATGGGGAAATGATCATTGACAAAGTAAATGGACAGGCTTTTCCAAGATATTTAATATATGACATAATTAAATTCAATGCACAACCAGTTGGAGATTGTGATTTTAATATTCGCCTGCAGTGTATTGAACGTGAAATCATAAGTCCACGACATGAAAAAATGAAGACTGGGCTCATTGACAAAACACAGGAACCATTTAGTGTGAGACCTAAACAATTTTTTGACATCAATATTTCAAGAAAGCTCCTGGAAGGAAATTTTGCCAAAGAACTCAGCCATAAGATGGATGGACTTATTTTTCAGCCTATTGGAAAATACAAACCTGGTCAATGTGATGATATTTTGAAATGGAAACCTCCTAGTCTGAACTCTGTGGATTTTCGACTAAAGATAACAAGAATGGGAGGAGAAGGGTTGCTTCCACAGAATGTTGGCCTTCTCCATGTTGGAGGTTATGAAAGAGCCTTTGCACAAATCAAGTTGACAAAAGAGCTAGAACAGTACAACAACAAAATCATAGAATGCAAATTTGAGAACAACAGCTGGGTCTTTATGAGACAGAGAATAGACAAAAGTTTCCCAAATGCCTACAACACAGCCATGGCTGTGTGCAACAGTATCTTGAACCCTGTCACCAAGGAGATGCTGTTTGAGTTCATTGACAGATGTGCAGCAGCTACCCAAGGACAGAAGCGAAAGTATCCCCTGGACCCTGACACAGAGCTCATGCCAGCCCCACCTCCCAAGAGACTGCACTGGCCAACCTAGTCCCTGCCTCTGACTTCACGCTCAAGAGGAAAGAAGAATGAGAAGAATGCTGTTGCCTCATTTACACAGCTAGAGAAATTGAAGAGACAAATGTGGCTTGGCACTGACACATGTGTTTTAAGGAAAGACATTATAAGAGAGTTCTGTTAGTAATATAAGTTAGGATAGACAGTGAATCAGGTACATTTTGGACTTAACAAAATAGGATAGATAATGGAATTATTTTCTCTGAATTTGTCAAATGCAAATGGACTAGACATTGTTTAGGTATTTATTGGTTGTATATATTGTAAATAGTTATTGTACTTATTGTATATAGTTTTTGTTATATTAGTTATAACGTTTTTCCTTTTTCTTTTTATTAGAATAAAAAGGGGAAATATGGTGATATTTTATTTGTTCTGAAATGTGATTTTATTTGTATGTTAATAAATAAAGTTGCCTGGGAGTCAGAGCTTAGAGTAAGCCATTTAGCAGAAGTCTGGCAGTGGTAGCACACGCCCTTAATCCCATCACATGGCAGGCAAAGTCTCTGTGTGTTCAAGGACACAGCCAGCATGGTGACACACGCCTTTAATCCCAGTACCAACCACAGAGACCTGGAGGTCCGTATAGACTGGCAGTGACAAGGAAGTCATTTGGTTGGGTTTAGAGCCAATGAGAGGGCAGAACAGAAAGGCAATAAAAAGACGGGTCACACAGGAGAAGGTCTCTCTGTCAGGGGGAGGAGGGCAGCAACTGGTAAGCTAAAGGCTAGTCGCTAGTGCTCTGACTTCTTGGACTTTTAACATTTAGAATTACATCTACATCCAGGGGCTCAATAACAAATACAGGCAAACAGGGGAAGGCAATTTGTGTCTGTTCTGTGTCATGGTAAACCTGTGGTGCCAGCTGCCTGCCAGAAATCTGCCCCCCAAATGCAACTACAGCAGACAATAATCCGTTCATTATACAATGAAACAGCCAAGAAGAACCATTATGGTGATTGAAAACACTTGCTAGGGCAAGTGTTTCCCTGGCCCAGTCCACCAGCTGGCAAAGGGTAGTTGGGCTAGGCTTTCCCTACATGCATAACTCCAAGGTTGATGTTAACACAAACTAAAGCGTTAATGGTGCCCCCTAGAGTTGTCTAATATGATATCCCTATATTCTGCCTAATCCAGAATTTTACTGTTTCTGTTTTTGTTTTTGTTTTTGTTGTTGTTGTTTTTCTGTTCTGAATATCTAGAGGGCTTTTGGCATAAAAATGGAGAGGGCAAATGGTTGCTATTTGATTAGTTCTTGTTTTCTGTTGGGTCTCCTTGCTCATCATCCCACATAATGATCCAATTATATTTGGTAAAGTCAAATGGGTTTTAGTTTTTATGTTGTTAGAAGTAAGAACTTCTTTCAAATATTCCTGTTGACAGGTCACTTCAGTCATTCCGTTTTAATAATTAGGGAGCTCTGTACATATGAAGGAAGTACAGGTTAAATAACCTTAAGACGAAAGGAAAACCAAAATTGTTGTTTCATACAAGAGAAAAACTCAGCAATGAGACCACACTGCTTTCTACCCTAATTAGATTTAGTGACCTGGATGGCAGCTTGTGCACACTCTTGCCACACCTCTGTGCTCTGTCTTTCTGTTGCTATGCCTCATGAAAACCAGCTCTTTCTGTCCTACATTAAGGTGACCCTTACATTTCCTACTAACAGCTCATGCCCTCAGCATTCATCTTCCACTACATTGGCATCCTAGATTTTATCTTAGTTCCACAGCCTTCAGTCATGTGCTCATCCTGAACTGGTAATTATGGTCAGAAGACTGGAATGCTATGAGACTAAAGAGGGAGTGATAGGAACCCCAGCCACATGGACCAAGAGAGTGTGGGGCTGGTTATGATACAAACAAGGAGCAGATGATAAGAAAATAAAAGCAGCACATTTCCCCTCTCCCCCACTTAGTAGGTGATGAAACTGTGGGAGCTCTCGGAGATGTGTACTGACTTATGTAACAATTACTGTAGGGTGCTTATTTTCCCCTAACCTAGTCATTTTTGGGAAGGGTCAGACTTGTAGGTAATGAGTGATAAAGAATTCGTTTCTTTGTTTTAGACATGTCTTACGGTTCTCAAAAATATGGAAGAACCAGAATTGAACAGATAAATTGCTACTGAGCATCATAAGAATATGTTTAGAGTCTTTCACTCAGTGATGTTCAGTTGATTTTCCAATGCATGAAGAACAGGGAGCTTGGTTTTCTTGACAGATCTCACAAACAAAGCTCTCCCTGAAGGACTGGCAGTGATTGCCAAGACAAGCAAATGCCTCTCATATTGCCTTGCTTCTTTGCACTTCCAACTTTTGAAAGGAGATTGTCTGCTTTGATTTGGATGTGGTTCTTTTTGGGAGGAGAGCCAAGTGGCTCTCTGACCTGAGGGGCTTTGTGTGCTTCAGAGAGTTGTAGGCTTAGGATGTACAGGCAGCCCATGCTGTGGAGGAGACGCTTTCACAAGCGCTGTGTGATTCTGTGCCCACATCTTCACAAACAGCATATCCCTGAGGAACACATTCTTAACTTCCTTTTGTTTACTTTGTAATTTGGTTCTGTGGCAGTCCATCTTGAAGGTACAGAAAGGGTAATGATTTCACAAGAACTTGAGTTGAACCCAAGCGGAAGAAGAGGGAGTTAAGAGACATGCCCTGAAATCAACCTGCTCATTTAGAGTAAATTTGAAGAAAAACGGAGCATGAAAACAACAAATCTGTCTGACTTATCTAAAAGGAGTGGATGAAATCATCCTCACAGAAGGAAATGTGTAACCAAATCCAGCAGTTTATCACCTCTTCATGAGGCCTTGAAATAGCTCTATGGATTTATATTGTTTCCAAAAGACATGTGAGCCATGCTGCACTACCCTGTCCTACTGTGAACCATGAAATCAATCCATTGCTCTTTCAGACTTTGGGAAAATGATATGCTGCTAATGTCAATGAACTTACTGCACTCACAAATGTGTTTTCACTCCTCAGGTTTACTGGAGTGGAAGACAGGAAGGATATGCTTTCCTAAAAAGACCTCTATTTTCTAGACTCGAGTGCCTTTTTGATAAAATGCCTCCTTAACACGACAAGCTGTGCCATCTCCCTTCCCACAAATAGCTGATTTCTCTGTATTAGCAAATGCGATCAACTCCCATTTCCTTTTGGACACTCTACAAAGGCAAATGGACAGTGTCCAAAATGTCTTTTCCCATATCACAAAAGACCAGGGCTAGATTCTCAGTGGCCCTGTCACGCCACATATCATCCTCCTCTACCTGATTTTCCTTTATTTTTTGCACATTACCTCAGTTTATTATGATCTATTTGATGGCAATTTTACCAGGGTTAATACCTAATTCTGTGGAACAGCAAATTATTTATGGGTTGCTAGACATAGTCTATACAAAATCTTATTGTTTTTTTCTATGAGTGAATTTAATATACACATTACATTTTTATTTTAAAATAAATTTGTTAGTGTGTGTGTGTGTGTGTGTGTGTGTGTGTGTGTGTGTGTGTGTACAGGTACACTAGAATGCCAGAAGAGAGAGTTGAAGCCTCAAGAACAGGCATTACAGGCTATTGTAAGCCATACAACACAGGTGCTAAGAACTGAACTGTGGTCCTCTGTGGTGATATATTGTGTCCCCCAGTATATTGTGCATCCTAATAAACTTATCTGGTGTCAGAGGACAGAATAGCCACTAGACAGACATAGAGGCTAGAAAATGGTGGCACATACACCTTTAATCCTATCACTTGAGAGGCAGAGATCCATCCGGATCTCTGTGAGTTCAAAGCCACACTGGAAACATCCAGGGATGGTGACTCATGCCTTTAATCCCAGGAAGTGATGACAGAAAGCAGAAAGGTATTTAAGGTGTGAAAACCAGGAACTAGAAGCTTTTGGCTGGTTAAGCTTTTAGGCTTTTGAGCAACAGTTCAGCTGAGATTCATTCTGGATGAGGACTGAGAGGCTTCCAGTCTTAGGAAACAGGACCAGCTGAGGAATTGGCAAGGTGAGATGGCTATGACTTGTTCTGCTTCTCTGACCTTCCAGGGTTGACCCCAGTACCTGGCTCCAGGTTTTTTTTTTTTATTAATAAGACTTCTTAAGATTCATATTACAGTCCTCTAAATGAGATGCAATCACTCAACTGCTGAACTATCTCTCCCGCCCACAAATCAGCTTTGATAGGAAATTAAAAGCAGTGTACAAGCATGTACATGGAATTAGAAAGTAATACAAATTTAAAAAAAAACAATAAAAACATATTGCTGATATCTCTGAGGAGACCAGGAAACATGGTTATGTGGAAGCTTGGGGCATAGTTCTCATTTTTTTTTTTTTTTTTGTATCATCATGAGCAACTTCATAGAGTGGATGACACATCAGGTGGTTCTCTAAGCCGAGGTACTAACCAATAGTCAAAAACTATTTCTGATATTTATTAGATATGCATATTTTTATGAAGGTAATTCATTTTTCTGCAAGTATTTTCATCTTTATAATGGAAATAATGATATTATCCATGGTGCTACTGTGGGAAATAAATGAATCTAACATCCACAATGGGGTACCTGGCCTTTTGTAAGTGCTTTATGAATGTTTGTTTTGTAGTCTTGTTTTTATTGCTAAACATAGTAATACCAGAGAATTTTCTTCTTAAATACATTTCCAGAATGTAGAAGGCAATGTCCTCTGTAACTCAGTCATGTTTACCAAGCAAGAAACATCTAGATTCCCTAACAATTCCTCTGTTACATATAGAAATTGTCTTGGAGGCATGCACAAATGTTTAATATCTAAGTATTCATTTATCTAAGATATTTTAAAAGTTGTTTTCCACAATATAGCTGAAAATGAAACATTTCTTATAGTTAGGCATGATGGTACATGATTGTTAACCCAGCACTTAGGAGGCTGAGGCAGGAGGATCATGAATTTGAAATCAGTCTGCATTACAGAGTGAGCTCCAGGGTAGAATGAGCTATGTCTTTGAGACTCTGTCTCAAAAACAAAACACAAGAATACAACCCTTGCCTCTTTTGAAAACAGTATAAGTAGCAATTACTAGGCTGAGAAATAGTTCTCTGGACATCAAGTGATGGAGAAGCCCATTGCCCTAGGGATCACTACCTGTGACCAGCCCAAAGATCTCTATGCCTGATCATTAAATGTTTAAGTAAATAAACAATTTTGAAGGACTACTTATAAGATATGGAAGTAGGTCTAAAGTGGTTGACTACTTAAGTTTTTATTTTATTTCTAGAGGGGAAATATTGATCAAGACCATATTCTGGGGAATTAACTCCATATATTTTTCATCTCAACTTTTTTTCTTTTCCTAAATAGATAATAACATTAATGGCACTGCTTAATTCTGAGGTCTAATATGATTTCCAAAACAAGTTTACTGACGATGTGCCCAACTGTATTAGGTAGTTTTTTGTTTTGTTTTGTTTTGTTTTTTAATACAGAATTTAATTAGATCCCAAATAAAACTGTTACCAGACAATGTCTTAAAAATTTAGCTACCTCAAATGAGATCAGAGTTCTTAGAACATTTTGTTTATCCAGAAACTTCTAAAACTAATATTTCATGGCTGAGGATTTTTGTCAGGTTTCACATGCTAGTCCTTATGTGAAGCATCAAGGAAGCTTTAGTTCTTGAAAGAGGGTTTTTTGTTGTTGTTGTTTTTTTGTATCTTATAAAAAATAGCTCACCTCTTTAAACTTCATGTAAAGAGGGCAGGCTAGACTAAAGTGACAAAAATTGCCCAGAGGGGAACACTGAATGAAAACTTTGAAGAAAACTATTTTCAGCAAAGAGCTGTCCAGATTTAATTAGTGATGGGGGTTAAAGCGGGGAGTAAAGGCTAAGGAGCCTGAAGGGACCATAAGAGGGAAGTGTCAAGGAGATGCCAGGCCTCACATGGAGAAGGAAGTGCCACTGCTTGAAGCTTTAGTAATTTGGTGTCCAGGTGTCAAGCATTCTGATTTCCAGTGGCAGGGGAGGTGACATTGAGAAATATTAACCCACTCTACAGTATGCTGGAGGTGATCCATACCCTTTCCATCTTCTTCAGCCTGTCGGGCATATTGTCCTTCATGTCAGTACATTTCATGTTCAGTTCAGTACAAGAATGCCACTGGTTCTGTCCACACAGATCTGATACATAGGCAGGGGTTCACACTCAATGTTCTTGCTCATCAGCAGAATTAACTCTCTCCTTCAATTAGAGCACCAGCTGCAGAAACACCATTTTCTAAAAATGTCAGAATACATAAATTTATAGCATAACTACCTGGAGCTCAGGATAGCAATGATGTCGGTAACAGCTGTGATGCATGTTTGCCTTTATTGGAAAATGTGTAGAAATTTGAGTGTTGTAGAAACATCACCAAGCCCATAAATATGTAGCACTGTTTTGTCTTTAACATTGGGAATGTTAACTTATGTTAACATTGCAGAATTGTAGTTGGTACATAATAGGTTTATAATATAAACAATTTTCTTATAAGTAATGATTCCAAGGAGCCAGCAAATATACTGTGTAAATCAGTAGCCGAAGCATGAAAAAAACATGTTCAACATGATCATATTTGTGTCTTTAAAAGTTATATGACTATTCACAAACATGTGCATATATCTAATGGCTGTTTTGTAGAATTCAATCTATGAAAATACCTTAGTGTAATTTTAGAATGAAAGAGTAGTAGCATTTAAAAAAATAATTACTAAGGAAGTCAAACATCAACACACACATACATGTAACAACAATTAATGAATAAAAGATGATTTTGAAAAAAACAAGGGTTCAGTATATGGGAGAGTGTGAATTAAGGAAAAGGAAGGGGGAAATGATGTAATTATATTATAATCTCAAAAAGAGAAATAAATTTTAAAAAGTAAAACACTTTAAATAAACTACCAGGTTCAATTATCTGCAAGAATTATGTGTCCAGAGATAAACACCAACTGGTTATCATGGCTTTTGTGTACCATGCTGACAGGAAATGAGGGACGATAGTTCTTTAAACCAAGGAGCAACAGCCAGACTCTGTATGTCTGCAGGAGGCAAAGGATACTGTTTATGAGATGTTGAAATGTTCTGGGAAAGAAATGATTGCAATAGTTTCAGAAACATAGAAAGGGTGAGATCTATCAATCATATAAAGCCACACATAGAGAAGCACTTGTTGATAGTTTTTATGTAGGAAATGAAAAAGTGGCAAGAGGCAAGATTTAACTATCAGTTTCTGATCTGAGACAACTCTGTAGTAGTCTACTTTTAAATTTTGATGTTTTCTGTGCTCATGAACTGCCATGTGAACTTAAAGATGACATTTTCTTTTTTTTTCTGTGTATTAAGTCTTTTACTAAATTGAAAGAATAACTTATTTAAGGAGGGGGGACTGAGGAGTGGAGGGAAGGGCAACTGCAGGCTGGATGTAATGTATGACAGAAGAATAAAAAAAAACAGAGTAAGCAGAGTTTCAATATGTATGGGAAATCTCAGTTTTCTCATTGTCGGATCTTTTAAATGTATGATAAACCATGTAGTCACACTTCAGTGTGTTAATTTTAGGGGTGACCATTACATCACAGAAACGGAGTACTCTCATTTTCAACATGTTCCCATCTTTTTTATATTTTCCAATATTATGAGTATAACTTATTTTTAATTGGTGGTATTTGTCTCTACTGTTTGAGCTTAGCCTTCTAACCATAGTATACAAGTGATAAACATATATACACACAAGTGCACACACACAAACACATATATACACACACAGAGTTTTGAGAATATTATTAAAATTCCTTAAAGCTAGGTTACAGGTATTTGAAGTTTTTGGTCTGTGGTGTCGTATAAACATGAAATTTTCTATAGCAGGTAAAGATGAATGTATTGTTTATAATGAGAATGCTAGAGATTACACCAAACTTTGACTTATGATGCATTATCTATATAGATAGCAGGTTTTTTTTGTGTGTTTTTTTTTGGGGGGGGGATAGTTCTTGAAATAAGTCACCAGCTATAGATAAGGTCACTACATTTGAGAAAAAGTTTTAAAACCTTCTGGGAGATGGTAGCCCTGACCTGAAGTAAAATCATTCATCTCTCCAATTGCATTATAGGACTTTCACAGCTTAACAGCAAGGGATAGTTAGATTTGAGAAGACTAAAAAGGAATATTTTAATGGAATTGAAATAGACATTGAGGAGTCAATTCTGAATGCTGATTCTAAGCCACAAAATATGTGGAAGTAAGAACAAAATTTTAAAATTCTATTTGTAGGATACGGAATTCCCACATTCCAATTTGGGGGAGTGTTGGTAAAGAAATCGGATGTTAAATGAGTGTGGGACCATGTTCTGTAGAATACTCAGACATTCCAGTAGAAGCTGTTACAATTTCACTTTCATTCTGGAAATTTTATACTTATTGTACGCATGGACTGCTATTATGGTGTGGATCTGAAATGTCTCTGCTTCTGTTTAGTCTCAAATGCAGCAATGTTTAGTAGTGAGATGTGAGGGAGCCATCTTATCCATTGGGGATCTCCTGGCTTATACGGAAATGTTAGAAATTCAGGTGAGACATATTGAAGGGAATTGGTACTCAGAAGCCTGTGTTTAGACGTGTTTATCCTGTCAGCAGCCCCTTCCTCTCTCAGGCTGTTTGCTTCCTGATTGCCATGAGATGAACAGAGTCATGTGAGTCCCGGGGTGATGGATTCAAATGACCATGGACCAGGTTACGTATGTGAGATCTCAAACCATAAGCTAAAATAAGCTTCTTTTCCTTTTAACTTGTTTATTTCTAGTATTTTGTCACTGCATTGAAAAGCAGACTAATGCAGGTAGAGATAGAATTAAGGGAGGAAAAACACAGGGCAGTTAAAATCAATATCAAGGCTCTTATAATAATTAAAATAAAAAGCAAGGGACTCTATTCTTTAATTTATTTATAACACCTTAATAAAGGACCCTATTTAGATTGTGAAAATAATGTTATAATAAGAAGTGAGGAACAGGTTTTAAAAGTAAGGTTAGTTTTAGAGAGAAGGTAGTCTGTGTGATGTCAATGCTGAGGACACAGTGTTGAGCAAAATGGAAAATATCTTAATTCATGGAGCTTCGAGATATGTGTGAAGGGGAAAATCAGCTTAGTGAACAAGTTAATTTGAGATAATAACAATAATAAATAACAGATGATAAGAAGAAATCAGAAGAAAAAAAACTCCTTTTTAGGAGTCATTTATTTGGATTTTGTGGTCTTGATTCTCTTCTTGCCTGGGAGACAAATTGAGCTGTAACCTTCAAGGCAAGGAGGAAAAGAACTGCTCTTCAAGAAAGTGCAAGTGGATGAGTATGGTGTGGTAAAGGTTCCAGTGCCAGGATGTCTGTCTCCACATGTTGGCGAGAGGACAGGAGGCTAAGACTTGAGATGCAGAGGGCAGAAGCAATCAAATCAGGAAAGTCCTTGCTGGCCTAGATGAAGAGTCTGATTTCATTCTCAGTCAATACAATGGAGGGGAAGGTTATGCATGTGACACGATCTGATAATTGAAGTCACTGGTGTGATGAGATGCCCGAGGGAGAGACCAGAGGCAAAACTTTGAGAAGTATCTGACTGTATTTAAGAAGCAAAGGAGAAAGTGGAAGGTCAAAGACACAGGACAGGAAGCAATATAGTGCAAATATAGAGTCCCCAAGGAAGAAGAGGTTTATAAATGGGAAGAGTGATGTAATACATCAGTGTATTACAAGCACAATAGATGAAGACAATAAAGCCAGATTTGCTGTAAGACTTCCCACTCACACCATGTTAGACTTAGCCTTTGATATTTCATAAAAAAAAAAATTCACTTAGTCCAAAGCAGGTACAGCTCCTGATATATGGTATTAAAATTTGCATTAAGTTTTAATATTGATAGTATATTTGTACTTACAAACACTTGAGTTATGCATTTGGAGGCTAAGACAATAGCTCAGTCAGTAGTGTGCCTACAGTTCAAACATGAACTGAATTGAGATCACCTAAACACATACACCACATACCACACCACACCACACCACACCCCCCCACACACACACACAGAGAGAGAGAGAGAGAGAGAGAGAGAGAGAGAGAGAGAGAGAGAGAGCATGTGTCTGTAAGCCCAGAGTTAGAAGCAGCAGACAGAGATAGGCAGATCCCTGATGCTCATTGGTTAGCTAACCCAGCCAAATCAATGAGCATCAGGTTCACCGAAAGATCCTGCCTCAAAAAATAAGAGTGGAAGGTGATCAAGGAAATATACCCGACATACACTGCCCTCCATACCTACATATAAATGTGCATCCACATGAGCATAGACATATTAATAAGTACATACTTCATGCACTCAGTGTGTGTACATACACATACTCACAGAGAGATACCATTTGATACATGTATTTCTGCTATAATTTCACAATGATTTCTTCTCATGCCTGTGATTTTAGTTAATGAAATAATTCCAATACAATTCTGTGTTGTCCTGTGAAATTTCCTTAGGAATAACTACAAATTGAAAGGAAATGGAAGCTTTGAGTTCTATGACTGGCACTCTAGACATGGGATGTTTGGAAGTGAATAAGCAGCACCCTCGTGCATGCACTGGCCATCTGGTAGAGACTGGATGTATACAGAGAAGGGGCAATGGAAATGGAGCCACAATGTGAACTTAATCTGGGTGTCATGTTCAGAGGAAGGGATATTTCACCTGCTGTGAAGGGGATGAGCAGGAAGTTGAGAGAGATTTTGATGACTTGAGCTTTGTCTGCCTATATTTTTCAGTTGTTCAGTTAAAAACTGATGTAGAGCATTCTAGGGTCATCAGTTCTGCCTCTGAGGCCTTTCAGGGATTGCTTGAGACACACTCAGATTATCTAGGATAATTCATTTTTTTCACTCCAGGTTACCTAGGAGGTTAATCACATCACAAATACCTTCACAGGAACACATACTCTAACATGTGATAGCTGGGAACCAGAGCCTCGCACACTTTACCCAAAAGCTGACTACGTCACACAATTTTCCAGAAAGGACACAAGGATGTGTGATGTGAATACATTAAAATAATAAATATCCACATCTTCGGGAGGCTTTTCTATAAATCCTTCCCATTAGTTAAATAGTAGTGAAATCAGTACCAAGCTTATGTTTTCTTATTTGTCTGTCAATTGCTGTGGAAATCGCTCTGTGTGCTGTGAATATGTTGCTCCGATTGGTTGATAAATAAAATGCTGATTGGCCATAGCCAGGCAGGAAGTATAGGTGGGATAGGCAGACAAGGAGAATTCTGGGAAGAGGAAGGCTGAGTCAGGAGGTGCCATCTTGCTGTCCGGGGAGCAGCATGTAATGGCACACAGGCAAAGCCACAGAAAATGTGGTGACATATAGATGAACAGAAATTGGCTGAGTTTAAGTGTAAGAGCCAGTCAGTAGTAAGCCTGAGCTAATGGCCATGCAGTTTTAATTAGTATAAGCCTCTGTGTGTTTACTTGGGGGATGAGAGTAGGAGAGATTTGTCCTGAACACCAACAGGCCAGGACACAGGAAAACTTCATGTATGTCTGTGCACCGTGCATTTGCTTGGTGATGGCAGAGGTCAGAAGAGGACATTGTATCCTGTATTTAGAGCTGGGTGTGAGTCACTATGTGGTTTTTTTGGACTCCTGGAAGATCAGCCAGTAGTCTTAACTGCTGAGTCATCTCTCCAGACCCAATTTTTATAATATTCTTATTTGTGCTCTTATTTATTTTCAACTACGGTTCACAATAAAAGTATAGGACTTCTAATGCTAACCACCGGAAGGGAGTAAGAAAATGGCAGGCATTTCCAATGATTCATTGAAGAGGACCATACACATTAGCAATTCATTCTGATATGCTAAAATCAAGCATTTAAAGGAGAAAATAAAGCACTAATGTATTATTACTTAATTATAAATATGATATTTGCATAACAAGACTAATAAAATACTTCTATTATATAAGATTACCATAAAAATTATCTTCTTTCATGTGATTTCTATTTCTGTAAGATGTCATTTAAAGATAAAGAAGATAAAGTATAGCTTCAGCCATAATAGCTAGGACTGAACATATGGAAAATGATCATCGAATATAAATTCCTGAACAAAATATGAAAACAGTAGTAAACTATGTTAGTTCAAAGTCAGAGGTCATGGAACTGAGGAATTTGGGACAGAATTAAGAGAAAAGTGAAATGAAGCTATAAATAAGTAAATCAAATTGAAATACTTGCAAATACCATGGTCCTCAAACATGGGTTTTAATGGAGACATGGAGTAATTTTAATGGAGTCAGTATTCTTGGTTTTGAAAGTTGAACTTAATGAAGCATCCTAAGGTATTCTAGGCTGACACTATTTTTTACATGAGAGTTATCCAGTGTCTCTATCTCTGAATTTGGGCAAAAGCTCAAAAGTCTTACCAAATATATATACATATTTGCACCAGCTGTAGTGGATTTGAAAAGCCTTCAAATAAAAGACAAACATTCCCCATCAACCTTTCCACATTTTCTCTCCAGAAGTAATGGCCTCTAGTGTCTGAAAATGCCAGCTGCAAAGCTTTTCCTCATGCATCCTTTTACTTGGGGGGGCAGTCACCTCCATACACATGTACACACACTTCTTTCTGTTGACAGATAAAGCATATAAAAATTAGCCAAAATTTGCTTTATTTACTTATCTCAACACATACAAATATGAGTCCTTGTTTTTATTGACTAAACAGTATGCCTGTGATGGATATTTCAGAAACCTATTGAACAGTACTTCAGTTGGAGGTTGGTTATGCTCAATCTCATGCAAATAAGTTCAAATACCTTTTGTTGTAATATACTGTGTGAGTTTTAAATAAACATTACTTAAGTGAATATATTCATACATGTGTATGCAAATTTTTATGTCACTGTATACAATGTGGTTTCAAATGAGTCATACAGCCTATTCAGAAATATGTACTTTCAAATCCTTTTGATTCTGAAGTCTATTTGTTCTCTCGATATTCTAATGTAAATGTGTATTCATTAACCCCTCATCATTCAAATTTCTTAGCTGAATTGTTCAGAAAAAGAAACTAGCCACTTTCTTATCTTATACTTGGTAAATTATATGAAGTAGAGAAAAAATAGTTCTTTAAATTTTTTGTTCAGGTGCACAGTAGAACTTACATAAAAGAGGTAGTAAGCAAGAGAACAAGAAGGTTTCATAGAATGAAAGCCAGAGATCAGAAGAACTTACCTGGGGCATAAGAGAGCCCTTCTGTTTCAGAAGTAGCTGAATGTCAACTAGCTTGTTAACGTTGTATCACACTCAGTAATAGAAGGATGTGGTTTGGAAAATATTTGTCTGGAAGTAAAAAGTTTTTCTTTTAAAGTTAGAAATATTCAGTAGATCCAAAATATGTAGTACATTCAAGGCATTATTGATCCAACTATTTGAATTTAAAGGATGAATCCAGTGATATGTTTCTTGATATGTAGACCATAGCCATTGTCTTCTAAAGAATATTTTAATCAAAATATTAAAAACAGCCTAGATTCTTATTCAGACAGTTAATTCCAGCTGCTTTTTTTGATAATATATCATACATTATCTCTCTGATGGATGAGTGGCCAAATGCAGATAAAATTAGCTTTTCAGTCATTCATTTTAAATTGCTCTCAAGTTCTTTGGAAGCAAATTCCATTTTAGAAGAATATGCTTCAAGTCTCAGACAAAGAGATAATGGTCCTATATTTTATGCTATGAGCAATAACAGTTTAAGTCTTGTGATTCAGAAATGCAGAAACTTATGTATTGAGTTGATGAAAATTAGGGCTTGATATAGCAATAAAACCAGCAACCTAAAGCTTCCAAGATTGATGTTCATAGCATAATATTTTCCTGTCAAGAATTAGGTATAATGAAAGTCTATAAAGATAATACATGGTACAAAGCTGTCTCCTCTTGTATATAAATGAAAAAGCCAAAGCCTGTGTGAAATAATAGAAGCAGAAATGCTAAGATTTACTAATACCCAGATAAAAATGGCACTGCTGTTAGAATACCATTATTGAGTAATGGTAGAAGGTGGAAAATTAAGTCAAATGTTAGAAAAAAATGAGTATAATACCGTATCTACAGAAAAAGGCATATCTAGCTTTAGGTTGAAGCTGAATTTACCACATAGAAGAAAAATCACCATAAGAATTTTACTTTGTTAATATTAATAAACTACCCATAAAACCTTATTTAACAATGTCATTATTCAAGTTATTTTACCCAAATTAGTGCATTTAATTTCAAGTTGAGGTATACATTTTATAAAAAGTAATAACTTAGAATAATTTAAGCAGGTTGCCCAAGATAAGTTCAAGTCTAAAGCCTTGTTTATAAACTGAATTCCTATTGTCACCCTGATACCACCTCCAGATCTTCAGCTATGAAGTGGTGAGGGGATGTAATTACTGATCTCTCTGTAGGGTAAAAACTCAGGGTTTTTCTTTCATAGCTTCAGGTTTTGTGGTCAGACCTTAATAGTATGTGAAAGCTGGTTGTTTTTACAGTAAAATCTAAAGGACACTAAGAAGTTGTCTCAGTAAGTAGTCTATCAGTTTGGAGCAGAGCTGGCCTATTGTTCCTTAAGGATTGGCCTCTGCATGGCATGGGTGCTCTTACCACGGAAACAGGTATAGATCTCAAGGGAAGGCAGTGCATAGATTGCCACACATCTTCAACTACAAGGAACTGACTAGAGCCTTGGTTTCTCAGTCTAAACTTCCATGTGTTCTAGAAAACACCCCACATACCTTAAAAATATGTAAAATCTCCAATAAGTTTCAGCATGAAAATTCACTAGGAATGGGGCCATGTCTGTTCAGATGCTGGGGAGCAAAATGCCCAGTTAATTCATCTGTGTGTAGGATTGGATTCTTTTTCTTTATTAAGAAATTTTGTATTCATTTCACTGCTGTGGGATGTTCTGTATGTCCTGTGGGAGCCCTTCTTGGGTTCCTCGTGGCTTTACCCAGCAGGTCCGCATAGAGGATGATTAGGACCATGGGCCTGAGTGCAGGTGTCTGAGATGGTCTGCACTTGGCTGTACTGGGGGATGGTCTGTATGTCAAGTTGCTCTGATTGGTCAATAAATAAAACCTGATTGGTCGTGGCTAGGCAGGATGTATAGGCGGGACTAACAGAGAGGAGAAATAAAAGAACAGGAAAGCAGAAGGCTGAGGCGGAGAGACACTGCAGCCACCGCCATGACCAGCAGCACGTGAAGATGCCGGTAAGCCACCAGCCACATGGCAAGGCATAGATTTATGGAAATGGATTAATTTAAGCTATAAGGACAGTTAGCACGAAGCCTGCCACGGCCATACAGTTTGTAAGCAATATAAGTCTCTGTGTTTACTTGGTTGGGTCTGAGCGGCTGTGGGACTGGCAGGTGACAGAGATTTGTCCTAACGGTGGGCAAGGCAGGAAAACTCTAGCAACATTTTACATGCTAATCACACATCCCCCTCTCCCCTCCTCCCACCCCTCCAGACCCCCCCCACCGAACTCACCCCATTCCCTCCTATAAGAAGGTAAGGCCTCTCATGGGGAGTCAGCAGAGCCTGGTACATTCAATAGAGGCAGGTCCAAGCCCCTGCCCTTTCCTCAGGGCTCTGCGAGATGTCGCACCATAGGTAGTAGCCTCCAAAAAGCCAGCTTTTGCACCAGAGATGGACACTGATCTTACTGCCAGGGGCTCCCTTAAGCAAATCAAGCTACACAACTGTCTCGCTTATACAGAGGGCCTAGTCCAGTCCCATAGAGGCTCTGCAGACGTTGGTCTAAATTTCATGAGTTCCCACTAGTTTGGTTTGGTTCTCTCTGTAGGTTTCCCCATCATGATCTTGATACCCCTTGCTCATAGAATCTCTCTTTTCTGTCTTCAACTGGATTCCTGGAGCTTGGCCTGGTATTTGGCTGTGGATCTCTGCATCTGCTTCCATCAGTTACTGGAGAAAGGTTCTATGATGACAGCAAGGGTATTCACCAATCTGACTACTGAAACTGGTTTCTAGAGAAGTTCCCAGTTTAGACTACTAGCAATACTGGAAAGGATTGATTTATTAGGAAATGTGACCTGTGATGTCTCCAGGGACCAGGGCCTCATTTGATGTTTTTCTGCCATTCTCTCAGAAATCTTCATACATTTTAAGTAGGATCTTTGAATTTTTGTTCGGTAGTAGGAAATGAAAATTATACATCAAGTCCTATGTATGTTTCTAGAACCCACATTAGGCATCTCACAACCACCTATTACTCCAGTTTCCAGGAATATGGTACCCTCTGGCTACCATAGGTGTGCACATAAATACCTGCCGGCACACATATATACATAAAATTTTGAAAATCTTTCAAAACATGAAAATGAAAACAATATAATCTTCATCTTCAAATTATTTCTATTCTAGTATTAAAGATTAGTTGTGTTTTAGTCATTTCAAGATTATTAATAGCCACATTAAACTGGTTGGTATAAAACCTAGAACTATAAGAGTCAGCCTGTTTCTTTTGTCATATCCCAGTACACATATCTACTAATGCAAGTTCTTAGATTTTCTTAGCCAATTATCATCTCTACATTTTCATTGGGTATTAGAAGTAAGACATAATGTTTAATGTGATTTCATCTAGGCTATAAATTGGAATTTACAATATGGACACCATAAGAAATATTAAGTTAATAAACAATTGCTTGCTAAGTCAACTCTCTAGAGGAATGGTAAGAGATGAATTTTGTGGAAATGATAATTATATATAATAGAAACACAAGTTTTATCAAAAGGAAAAGACATTTTTAATGATAGAAATTATTTCTTATTATATTTCATTTTAAGTGTTAACAAGCAACTTGACAAATCAATACTATGCCAAGACATGGGCTAATTTCTTTCACTAGTAATGTTCATATTATGGTAAAACTCAAAATTAAGGAAATGCCCAATTAGTTTGTTCATATGTGTTCTAGATATTTACTAAATCATCACTTTTCTTGCTGGCATTTTACTGAGCTTTTTTTTAGCTTGAAAATATGTGTGTGATTTTTCTGATCTTCCATTATTATCCATCTTCTCAATAGTTGCAATAAAATAATAAGACTAAAAGAGGTGCATGCTTTTTGCCTAGGTGATATAACAGATTTTTAGTGTCTTTATGAATTTTTTTCTATCAGATGGGAACATACAAATACTTGTGCTCCATTACCAAATAAAATTTATGTGTATTATTAGCTAGTACTTTATAATCAGTTCTTTTAAAGGAACAAGCTTCACTTAAAACACCAGCTGAAACATATTTTATCTTTTACATACTTGAGTAAATATGTAGTTTTAACTACACTTCCATGTTTATGTGTGTGCAAACACAATCCAAGAGGAAAGTGAAATAAACTAGCGTTGCTGTCTTGTTTGTTTTCATGAATAATAATGAAACAAGAGCTATGCTTCAGGAGAATTTGAGTGTGGCATTTTGTATAGCTGTATTGATTATCAGCCTAGTCCATCCTCATATATAAAATGAAGTGCTCTGGAAGATGACAGAAAGATTGGGTAAGGCATTCAAGGCATCAGATTTGTGCAGACGGATCTGTCAATAGTTCAGTTCCTTGGCCCTTTGCTTTTCTGACTCCCTTTATTTGATCAGTCTTGAGTGGTCTTGCATATTGACTAGTAGAGCTGAAATTGATATAAGCAAGGTTATTCTTTAGAAAGCTGACAGTTTCTGTCCTTGTTTGTCAACAGTGGAAAAACTAGAAATGATGCCTTGCCAGAATAAAGTATATCAAGGAGGTAAATTAAGAAAGAACACTTAGCTACAGCAGACATCATTACTACAATGCCAGGAAATGACTATGGTAAAGCAGTTTCCAAAGCTGGTTTTTCCTGTGGTTCAGTGTAAAGCCAATTTTTACCGCAAAACAGATTGGCAATGACTGGGTGTCATTACTATTTGAAAGCTATCCCATGACCTAGATGAAAAAAGTTGCAGGCCAGATTTCTTAGTGGACAGATGTCCACTTCACCAATGGCTAACTCCCAAAAATGGGATAGCAACTGAATGCATAATATAATGAGTTTCAAGGTAATGTCTGGGCAGCCAGTCTCTAAATACCAATATCATATCATCTGTGTATTACTGCACAAGAATACTCCAGAGAAGTTGTAAAGTACATTTTTACCTTTGACCCATGAATTTTAACATGCAATATTAGCATATTTGTGGACTAATGATAGTTTGTTCTTTTCTGTCCCTCATAGGAAGATAATTATCAGGCATAACATATAACATAATGGAAAGACTCTTATCGTTTTATAAAACATTACTAAGCTTTATTAAAACAAACATATATGACTTTTTAAAACTTGGAATCATGTGGAATCCAAGTTAAGAAATGGAAAAAGACTTCAAAGTGTACAAATATCTCTGGTGGTTTTAGATGAGATTTATTCAGTGATATTGAAAGATCAGAGTGGGAGTAACTCATTAACAATTTTCAAAGCTATGAAAATGAGACTTATTTATGAGGAGGTAAAGAATTTTTCTACAAGTCATATAATACCTTGTAACATCTAAAGTAAAATTTTAAAATTAGACCAGATAGCATTTCTACCATGGATACACCAGTAACCAGCTTGATGCTCATTCACATTTCCAGTGCTTAGACAATTTTGGTCTCAGTAAATATTTTCATCTGAATAAGTCAAAAGTATCTTTTGAAACTAATGATCAATTTGAATTTGAAATTAGAGAACTTTAATTCACATTTTTAGTATTTTTGCTCAGATCTTTGCAAAGGATTTAAAGTTTGCTGCAAGCCTTATGCCTCTAATAGTTGTTTCTGTTTGTTTCAGTATTTATTTATTTTTGAGTGGCACTGTGCTTGCTTATGTGTCTATGTGCCACATGTGTGGAGTGCCCATCAGAGGCCAGAAGAGATCTTCAGATTCTTGGGAACTGTACTTACAGATGGTTATTAGTCACCATGTGGATGCTGAGAACTGAATTTTGGTGCTCTGGAACAGCAACAAGTGCTTTTAGCCACTGACCCATCTCTCGGTCCCTTGTTTCAGTTCTTAATAGTTACCCTGTACACTGGGAAGTATAGAATACATCGTGAATATCACAGTTTCTGTAGGTGACAAGACCCTGAGCTTCATTTCCCAACTTGCTACCTACTCCCTATGTTTTCATTATGACTTATTCTTCCTATGGTTTAGTATTGTCATATGTAGAAAATAGAATGATAATCCAAATTATTCACCGAGCAACCATTCAATATTTCTAAATACTATTTTGCACATAGCAAGCATTCAAAAACTTCATTCTTATATAAGCCATTTTCTAAAAAATAAAATAGCAACTAAAAGACAAGTTGCTATATTTTGACAATTTCCACTTTCTATTTCTTTACCAGATGATGACTTTTTTCATGAACTCCCAGAAACCTTTCCATCTGATCCACCTGAGCCATTGCCACACTTCCTCATTGAGCCTGAAGAAGCTTACATAGTGAAGAACAAGCCTGTGAACCTGTATTGTAAAGCAAGCCCTGCCACCCAGATCTACTTCAAGTGTAACAGTGAATGGGTTCATCAGAAGGACCACGTAGTAGACGAGAGAGTAGACGAAACGTCTGGTGAGTCTGGGATTGTGATTCAGGGTTCACTTACTCCACTGTGCTGTAGTCATAATACTACTTCAGGTAGCAAAGCTGAAAACACAGTTATTATCCTTTGGCAAAAAAGTTTTGAATTAGTTTTAAGAATTAATGATCTTATTCTACACAATGCAAAGCAAGCCATGAAGAATAAATGCATTATTGCTGTTGGACTACAAGCCTATTCAATAAGATACATAATATGGAACCAATAGAGTGAATTAATGTTAAATGTCCTAGCAAATAATGTCTTTGAATGTCACTTGTATGGTAGTCAAAAGATAAATATCCTGAAAACCAGGAGTAGTGTGTAAAGAGAACACATTGTGCTTGTTGATATCACTGCCCAGTGTTGATCCATGTACATATCTTATATTATTTCATATAAAATTTTAATTTATTCTTTGAAAATTAGCTATCAATGAAACTTTCATAATGTAAATATTTTATTTCACTCTTACTACTGAAAATAGTTATGTATTCCCTTACATTTTTCTTAAATTAGAAAGATAGATACTTTTCTTCTGTGGCTTAAGTGTTTTTCATCTCCAGTAGGGAGAATAGCATTTTAAACATTCTGATATAAATCTGTGATCTTATGATCTTAAGGTATGTATTGTAGATGTTAAGACTTCATTAACAAATATTTCCAAGGTAAAAGGAAATAAAATGACAGAAATGGAAGACACTTTTACATCTTATCTTTCAAGGATATCTCTCTATACAGAAAAGATTCAGTTTTTCAAACTGCAAATAATTCACGTTTGTGCCTAAGTGTTGGCTAATCTGAAACAAGTACAGACCAGCACATGACAGGTCACTTCCCTCAACATCCCCAGCAACAATATCTTCTGAAGAGATGGAAATTAATGATGTAGACAAGACTATTGAGCAGACTGAGAAGAGGCCACTCTAAGGAACATGTGGAACATACATTTACAGAGTATAAGTGGAATTAGGAAAGCAAGCAGCAGCTCTATATATTTGTTGGTCACTTATTAATTAGTATGCTCACTGACTGTAAGCTGCTGACTCCAGAAACTACTGATATCCAATCACGGGCAAGCTTACATCAGGAAAATGCCTCACCTCTTCATCTAATTACTGAGAAAATAACTCTACCAGATGTTGAAAAAAATCTCAAGTGAATATTTTATTGATTTCAACTCATTTATTTGTAAAGATTTCAAATACAAAGGTTTTTAATGATGAATGCAAGGTATCACAAATGCAAAAATGAGAATCACCATGTATTTAGGCATGTCCGTAGTAATTAAAGAGGAAGATTATGAATAAAAATAAAACTTCAGATATTCAGCACTCCTGATAAATTCTCACTATGCTAGTAACATGCATATGCACACACACACACACACACACACACACACACAACACACACACACACACACACACACAGAGAGAGAGAGAGAGAGAGAGAGAGAGAGACTTCTATAAATATTGGCTTTCTAAGTTCTACACACAAAACTAATTTTATGTGTATCAATAATCAAAATTACCTTTTAAGTAACTAAAAACTAAAAAAAAAAGATTACACATTTTCATTCAAATTCAGGATATATGCATGAGGATTAAGGAATGATTTGTTAGTTCCAGTACCTGAGATCAGAGAGAGAATCAAATGCAATATAATTTTGTTGGCTTTTATGTCCAACTGAAACTTTGTTTAAAAAAAAAAAAAAAAAAAAAACAACTTCAAGTTGCCATGCTAGACACATATAAGAGGAAGGTATCTGTAGTCCCTAGTAATGAGTGAATCACTCCAACCTATTAATGAGTGTTTTAGATAACATAAGTCACTAAGTTGCATAAAAGTTATAAAGAAAATGGAAATTTTCATTTACAACATATGGCATAATTTTGTATACATGAAAAACAGGCAATTTCAAAGAAAAAATACAAATTAAGAGAATTCAGAAAATTAGCTGGTTAAAATAGTATAACTCATTAATTTTTCTATGTATAGATAAAAAATTCAAATTTAAATGTAATAAGACATGTCACTTAGAATATCAATGTAAAAATTATATAGTTATAAAGTTAAGAAATTTGAATGTTTTTTTGTTTTTTGTTTGTTTGTTTGTTTGTTTTTGTGATACTGGAGATAGACCCAAGACCTCATGCATGCTGAGCATGGGCTCCACCACTCAGATACACATCCAGCTTTACAAAGAAAATTTTCAAATTCTACTCAGTTATTTAAGCAAAATATGTGTGAACAGAACACACACATGTATATATTGTTCTTAAATAAAAGGAGAAATATTTTTGAGGTACCTACCATTCATAAGTGATTCTGAAGATTACCACAGTTTTATATAGAATAACTTCTAAGAAAAGCTGGATGAAATCTGAAATAGAAGTACAACAAAGAATCTTTATAAACATAAAATAAAAGACATGGATAATAAAAGGGGCTTGACCATCACAGAAGACAAAACATAGATTATCAGTTCTAATTTGGTTAGATAAAATACTGAAGTACCTAAAGACTATCAGATTGTGATAATAACTCTTTTAACTAGTTAAAATTAGTTGATGATACAGGCATTGGAATAACAGGTTGGAAGTTGGAAGGCAAAGAAAAAGATACACAAACATGTATTTTATTTCATTATTTAGAGTAAGTTTTTAGATTTTAGAGCTTGACATTACTGCCACCACCAACATCGTCATCATCATCACCATCACTATCATCATTTTGGACATCTCTTTTTTGGTTGCTGGGTTTCACTAATGCGACAGCCAAGCCTTTAAATTAAAACACAAAATCAAAAAGCCTGAAAGGAAACCATTAAGAAATTGAATTAAAAAAATACGACAAACAGAGCCAGGGAGAATATTTTTAAAAACTTATGGCAACATTGATGAATATCAGTCAAAGAGATAACTTAGTTACTATGTAAATATCTTTTAAATTATATTTCAGAAAATGCACCAGCACCCAAAAGAAAACCAACCAGTGTTTGATGATGAAATTATAGGAAAATATGCTAGTTATAAGCAAGCATCTAAGGAGATGTTATCTAGTTCAAAACATGGATTAAAGACCTTTTTAACTAGGGCACAAATTGAAATGCCAATTTGAAAATAGCACCAATATGGAAATACATATATACCCTTCCTGTAAGTAAAGGAGTCTAGGGACTTCCTACAAGCAAAATTCTGTATATCACCAAGATTTACCATTTGCAAGTTGCCCACTATGCCCTCTTGATTATGTTCATTCTTAGAATGAATTACTAAATTATTTTTTTAACATAGTGAAATTTTTCCACTTGTGAAGCTGTGCAAATTTCTCTCAGATAAAAGAGGAGGGTTTATATGAGCGAGAATTCTTGAAACCAAGGTTGGATAAAGCACAGGGACAAATAGCTAAACGAATGGAAGCACATGAACTATGAACCAAAGGCTGAGGGGCCCCCAACTGGATCAGGCCCTCTGAATAGGTGAGACAGTTGATTGGCTTGATCTGTTTGGGAGGCATCTAGGCAGTGGGACCAGGTCCTGGGCTCGCTGCATGAGTTGGCTGTTTGAAACGTGGGACTTAAACAGGGACGCTTGGCTCAATCTGGGAGGAGGGGACTGGACCTGCCTGGACTGAGTCTATCAGGTCAATCTCAGTCCTCGGGGGAGGCCTTGATCTGGAGGTGGTGGGAAAGGAGGGTGCGCTGGAAGGGAAGGGGAGGGGAGCACGAAGCGGGAGAACAAGGAAATCTGTGGCTGTTATGTTGAACTGGATAGTATTGTAAAATAAAATAAATTAAAAAAAAAATTTCTCTCAGATAAAATTGAACACAAAATCCAAAACTCTGAACACAGCATTCCCATTGTGTATTACCACTGTGTAAAGAGGATACACATTTTTATATATAAAGTGAAATATTCTCTATAAATGCACACCAAGTAGTTGACAGATATGAATCTAGGGTGATGAGGTGAGACTTTGATTGTTTGAATTTTTTTCAGTCCTGTGAATATATTATTTTCATCATAAATAATGAAACCCTCTAACGAGCCCACACCACTGTATTGCATTTCTTTCCAGCTGTCGTAAATCATCAATCTGGACAAACTGTAGAAATATCTTGGTCTCTTTTATTAGAGTTCTTTGCCATCCTCCAAGACCAAAAGCTCTGAGAATGAAATGGGAATATAATTCTTTATGGGTTTTCTTTGTTTGCTTGTGTGTTTCCCTAAAACTAGATTCATCTGCAGCCCTGTACTTTAACAATCTGATCTTATTATTTTGAGGGGACCATGGTGTTTTTTTTACAGCAAGAACTATTAGAATATATTGTCTTGAAATACATTAAAAAACAGAGAAATGTTCTTAGTATCTTAAAAAAAATACTTGTCTTAAATGGCACAACAGACTAAAGTCATTGCAAATACATTGATTTTTATAGATATTTCTTCCTTAGAATAACATATGCAAACATATTTAGTGCCAATCATATTTCCTAGTAACTAAGAATAATTAATTGCATTCAACAAAGTCTCTAGCAAAGATACTTTCATTTTGAAAAATTAATAAACATTTCTAAGAACAGAACTCTTAAAATTCTTTCACTTACTCCTAAAGACCCTTGCTACATTTTGTTTGCCTTTTCATCATTTGAACAAATTTACATTTCTTTCATACACCTAAGAAACTGAAGAAAAGTCAGACTATGTTACATAGTTTACATTATTCAATATTCAGAAATTCTTGACCTGATGATATAGTAATATGTTCCTAGATACCCTTCAAAATCACACTGAAATGCTTACTTATTTTTATTTTGTGTATATGAGTGTTTTGCCTGCATGTATATATGGACACCATCTGCATGTATTGCCTGTGTTGACTAGGAGAAGGAATCTGATCCTCTAGAACTGGAGTTACAATTAGCTGTGAGCTGCTGTGTGGGTGCCAAGAATCAAACCCAGGTCCTCTGCAAAAGCATCCAGAGCCATTTCTGCACCCCCCAAATCACATGGAAATGTTGGTCTGATCAAAATTTTGTGGTTATATTTTAAAGAAAGACTCAGGCTCAGCTGATTGCTTCCTATTTACTTGAAGTCTTTTCAAATCTTGTTTCCATGGCACCTAAAACCCACCATGTGAAAGCAAATATTTTTCTTCCATGAAGAAGCAAGGAAGTTAAGAAAGCCACTGTTGTTTTGAAATTTTAATAATCTCTGAGATTTTTCTCCTTTCATATTTAATTATTCTCAAATTAGCTCAAAATGTCTGTAAGACCAACGTAATAACAATAAAAGGTGCTCTGAGCCTTACACTGAGCATTTTGTATGTCTTATGCTCATTAGGCATCCCATATATCTTACTTGTGGTTTCTGGGGCGTTTATTTTATGAATGAGGAAACTGAGGCTCAGCAGGAGAAAGAAGTTAATTTCCCCCACATTTCACAATGAGGAGGAAACAGAAGCAGGATGTCATTCTTTTGGCTCTTGGCTGAATGGAGCAGCAATTCCAGCATGCCTGGAACTTGGAGTTTCCCTTCGACTAATGATGCTTTGGGGCTAGTCCCCATCACCACCCAAAAAGGCAGTTATTGTGTGCTCTTCATGCTTCCATACGCCTTCCTTTCATTACATCACAGTCCTTTGTGATGCTTCAATATGATAGTATTAACTTGTGGTTGGGATTTGATTTGATTTGATTCTCAAAGTTGTCTCTCTGGACAATTAGCAAACATGAAGCATTAAAAGGAAAAACAAAGCTAATACAGAGCATCCAGTGAAGTAGTTTGCTTCTATTCCAAATCTCACCAAGGGCCAACTGCAGACACACTGGTTCCACTTAAGTCCTGAATAGTTCTTTCTCTTCTTGTGTTCTTATTTCTGATACATTTCATCTTTTCATCCAGTACCAAAAACAGTAATTTTAGCTTTTTCCTTACTTTATCAGACAACAAAACCATCAAATACTTCGTTTTCCCCCATTAGCCTTCTGGTTCTTGTTTTTGTATTTATTTATTTTTAGATGGAGTCTTTTTTTTGGGGGGGGGGGTGGTCTGATTGTTCTTTATTTTGTATCTAGAATCCACCTATGAGTGAGTACATACCATAACTGTCTTTCTGGGTTTGGGTTACCTCACTCAGGATGATTTTTTTCTAGTTAGATGGAGTCTTTTTATTTAGTCCATGCTAGCTTAGAACTTAGTATACTGCCCTGGGTGACTTGAACTCATGATTTTTCTTCCTCTGCCTCCCAGGTGCCAGAATTCTGAACTCCCTTCTACTGATGTGAAATCTTTGATCCTTTTTTTTTCCTTCTTTTTTAATTTAAAATAATTTTTATTCATTTTACTTACCAACCACAGTTCTCCCTCTCAGCCCTCCTCCACTCCCCCCACTGCCATCTATCTCCACCCCAGCCCACCCTCCATTCCCTCCTACAACAGGTAAGTCCTCCCATAGGGGCAGTCAGCAAAGCCTAGTACATTCAGCTGAGGCAGGTCCAAACTCTTCCCCCCTGCATCAAGAGTGAGCAAGGTGTCCAACCATAGGTAATGGCATCCAGAAAGCCAGCTCATGTACCAGGGATTGAACCTGATCACACTGCTCCGCAGGGGGCCCTCACAATTGACCCAGCTACACAATTGTCTCCCATATGCAGAGGGTCCCATGAAGGTTCCATAGCTATAGGTGTAAAGTTCATGAGTTCCTATGAGCTTGGTTCAGTTGTCTCTTAGATTTCCCCATTATGATCTTGACAGCCCCCCACCTTACTTATATAATCACTCTTTCCTCTCTTCAACTGGACTCCTGGAGCTCAACCTGGTGCTTGTTTGTGGATCTCTGCATCTGCTTCCATCAGTTACTGGATGAGAGTTCTATGATGACAGTTAGGGTATTCACCAATTGATTACCAGGGTAGGTGAGTTCAGGCACCCTCACCACTATTGCTAGTAGTCTACTCTTGAATCATCCTTGTGGATTCTTGGGAATTTCTCTAGCATCAGGTTTCTCCCTTACCCCATAATGTCTCCCTCTGTCATGGTATCTCTTTCATTGCTCTCCCACTCTGTCCCTTCTTCAGCTCAACCATCTTGTTCCCTCATGTTCTCATTCCCCATCTCCTCCCCTTTATTGCACCTCCACCCCAGTTATGCCTCCAACTCATGGAGATCTCTTCTGTTTCCTCTTCCCAAGGTGACCCATGTGTCTCTCTTAGGCTTCTCCTTGTTTCCTAGCTTCTCTGGAACGGTAGATTGCAGTCTGATTATTCTTTGTTTTACATCTAGTATCTGCTTATGAGTGAATACAGGCCTTTATTTGGAGGAAAAATGAAGAAGGTGTTTCTCTACGATTCAAAACCAGCTATTTTAAATTCTTACTTCTACCCATAGAGCATAATTCTTTTCTATATATCAATTAGATTACTTGAGTGCACACCTTCTTAGACTTGGCCTATCTCTTCAACAGTCCAATGCCCAGGTCACTTTATTCCTAACACATAGCATAAAGTTATTGCTCTTTTGGAGAAGTCTAGAATGTGAGCCAGCAAGATGGCTCAGTGAATAAAGGTGTTTGCCATGAAAACCTGGTGACATGCATTCTATTGTTTGAGGCCTCCTAAAAGTGTATGGAGAAAAGTGACTCTATAAAGTTGGTCATTGACCTGCAAGTAAGTCAGGCATGTCACCCCCCACCACATATCATATATGCACATTTGTGCATCCATACATATATACACACTCATATTAATAAATAAAAATGTAAACAAAAATTAAAATCTAGAATGCCTTTCCCTTGTCTATAGCATTAATCATGTAGTCCTGGAGAGACTTTATAAGTCTTCTATCTAATCAGTTCCTCATCAAACTCCCTGACTTCATCCTAATGGACTTTCTACCACATCTTCTATATGATAGGCCAGCTTGGTGTTTTCTCCTATATACGTTCATTGAATTACCTCAGGAGATGCTATTTTGTGAAATAAATAAGTAAATAAAAGCAGTATTTTTTTAAGCTCTATAATAATTGCATTCATCTTCAGGGGAAAGTATAAAGTGATTTCAGTCAGCTTGAGTGGCTGTGAACCACTCAAACACCATAGTTGAGTAGCTTATAAGAGTGGAAAGTTATTTCTCAGATCTGAAAACTAAGAAAACAAAGATAAAGTTGTGGAAAGACTGGATATCTGTTGAGTACCAGGCTTCTCACAAATGGTACCTAACACAGTTGTCACTTATAAGGACAGTAGTCTCCTTCCTGAGAGTCACACAGGTGACCTAATCATCTCCCCAAAACCCTCTCCCCAACTTCAATTACTTCCCCTAGGCAACTGGGTTTCTATACATATTTTTAGAGGAACTTGAATATATTTATGGTTTGTATAGATCATATATGAATCTCAGCATGTGAAAGTCTTAGGAACATTCAACTGTAGATAAACTTTTTTTTACTATCATGCAAATGAACTTATATGAAAATGTCATGAGACCTTACTGCCACACTGGAAGATGATTGAGAAGTGCTGCTGTGACATTGTCAAAGGGAATTGAGTGGGGGTTGCATGAATCGTATTAAATTGCACACGCTCTCTTAAGTTACAAATCTATGTCTTAGAATAAGGATTTCCACTTAGGAGAACTGTGGGAGTCATTTACTTTAGCTTAGGAATTTTTAGCATGCTCAAGGCTCATCATTAAATTGAGTGTAACAGATTTTCTATTATTTTGACTTCTTGGACTTACTATGTCATATGGAACTTCATGAAGTAAGTCTAGTCACTTTCATTAAAGATTACTCTGAGTAATCTTTAATGCTTGAAAGAGATACTTGTCTCATACACTTTTACAATTTACATTTCCTCTTCAGTCTGAAAAGTGCGTTCCATGAAATCAAGAGTGGTATCTATGACTTTTATTATTCCAGCTCCATGGTTACTTGGCATTGGATACTTAGGTTAATAAATAAATGTTGAATGAATTATTCTTCAACCAGTTTCCTGCCTCCTGACTCTGTCAAAATCCTTTTCATTCTTAAAGAAGTTTACATCAGAGGTTGCACAGATGCATTGTAAGTGCATCTTTCTGTAAAAATGAAGCAAATATGTCTTCATTTCTCTGACTTGTGCTTATTCCATTTATATTTGCTCCTGAATCTTAATTGTATGAATATTAGCTTAATCTATAAGAAAGTATGAATATTTAAGCATTTTGATATACAAAATATGACTTATCATAAATCTTATTTATGTAAGATTATATATATTTCAAGTAACTATCAGTCAGTATATATATATACATATATACACACCCATCATCTGCCTCTTAAGATACATTAGAATGACATTTTATGGTCCATTATTTGCAAAATAATGTCTTCAAAACTTAGAAGCATAAGGCACCAAACACCAGAAATGGTCAATGAGCATCTAGTTGGGGAGAGTATACCTACTTACCCTGCTAAATTTAGATAACTGAAATTTAGTGAATGTTCTGATGGTGAAGTTATCTGTGTTTTTTTCATAAATAGGAGATTTGATGAATACATTAAGCAGCTCAGTCTTCTGTGAGGAGAGTTATTTTGTACATCCAATGTATACATCATATTATTTGTTATTCTCCTTAATCATCATAAACTCAGCCCTCATTAACAGAACAAACATTTTAAAAAGAATCTATGTGGGTTTTGCTTAGCTTTCTGTACATGATGCATAAAATGTGGAGAGTGTATTTGAACCTTATTCTGTGACTTTGCAAAGTTGAGTCATGGATATATTGCCTCTGCAAGCATAGAGATATCTATGTATAATATAGTTGCCTGCCAATAAAAAGTAAATTTTGGAATATGTCAATTATTCATTTGATTTCCTTCTCAGAGGTACTCATTTCAGTACCAGAAATGAGAAAGGTTTTTTTTTTCTTTGCATTATGAAGCTGACCCAAGGGCTGGGTAAATCAAAATAGAAAATTGATAAGGATCCATGTAGTACAAGAGGGTTTTCCCACAGAGTCAATCTGTTAGCTTCACAAGAGAATATTTGCCATAGTCATAAGAGAAAACCAGTTATCCTGAATTAGACACTTCTGCCTACTCTTTGCTTGTTACTGTTTACAGTTGATTAATCTTTATTTCACATTGATTGAAATCAGTCTTTAACACATGAGTTAACGTGGCTGACATAATCTCAACTGCAATTACAAAGATACAGTTCAGTCAGAGTCCGAGAACTGGAGTTTTAGTTGCTGATTTCTACTTCTGTTTTATCATAAAGCTAGGCCCCCAATAGGCAGATGACTTGGGCTCCTGTGCTGCGTACAAAGCTGGCCTCTGCACATATTGTTTTCCAAATCTACAAATAGAAGTGGGTGCCTGTTATATTTTAGATTACGTGCTTGGACTATTTTTGTTCACTTTTTATAATTCTAATATTTGCAAATATCAATTTGAAATTTTCAGTATTATAAGCTTGTCCTATATACTGACAAACCCTGACTATAGTACATTTGCAGAACTATAATATTTCTATTGTCTAAATTACATACTACATAGAAAAAATTTTTTTGGTTTTGTTCGAGACAAGGTTTCTCTGGGTAGTTTTGTTGCCTGTCCTGGCTCTCACTCTGTAGACCAGGCTGGCCTTGAATTCATGAAGATCCACCTGGCTCTGCCTCCCAAGTGCTGACATACATTTATTGGACAAATATGGCTACAACATGATTGTTAAGGTAAGAAAGCATGATATGTTTCAGTGCAATTTTAGTGAGCTGTGTTTTCTTAGAGAAAAACAAAAATTTTCTAAAATTGTGTACAGTGAGATTTTTTTAATGCGATAAAAACTATCCTCAAATTAGCATTAAGAACAAGGACTTCTAGCATCCAGTTTTCCTCTTTTCCCTAAGTTAAAGGCAATGATGAATATGATTTAATAAAGTATGCATGTATGTCAATATGTAACTGCATAAATATTCGTGTGTGTGTGTGTGTGTGTGTGTGTGTGTGTGTGTGTGTGTGTGTGAGTGTGTATCCCTAAATCCAGTGAAAACTCAAGTCCTGTACCTCATGCATACCCACAGGCTACAATAAGAAGCAGGTATCCAAGGACATCCTTCATCTAGGTTACTTGATACCCAAACAGGGCTTTTGAGAACAACATTAGAGACTGTGTTGCTATGGCAATGTTGCCATTTGCCCAGTAACTATGTATCCACTGTACCTTCCAGTTTAAAAATGCCCACTTCAAAGTGAGAATAATACTATTGTCAGAAGCTGTAGTTCATTTTTTTAAATCTAACCTATGGGTGAAATCAGGGTTTAAGGAGGGTCTCTTGTACTTTCTTTCCAGGGGAAAGACCATGGATCAGATAAAACATCCTGTTTAAGGCACTTACAGAGAAATAACTTCAGCTTAAGAAGAAAGTCAGCTTGCTGAAGTTGGTAGAATCGTATCTGCAAATCTAATATTCATTTTAGGGGCTTGGGAGGAGGCTTAGTCTGTAAATTGCTTACCATACAAGCTGGAAGACCTTAGTTCAAGCCCCAAGACCCACATAAAACAATACCATGCATGGTAGTATGTGCTTGTAATCCCAGCACTGCAGTGGCAGAAACAGATCGATTCCTGGAGCTCCTCGGCCTAACTGGAAAGGCTCAGGCCAGTGATAGACTTTAAAAATACACAGTAGAGAACACCTAAAGGTTAAAACCCGAGGGTGCTTGCCGACATACATACCTGGGTATATACAAACATGCACACAGGTATGCACATACACAGAAAAAAAATACTTTCATTGTCTGAACCTATTGCTGTTCTTGATGAATTGTTTTCATTCACCCAAGTTTCTGTGTCGTTAAATCTCAGTACCCACAATTTTCTCAACAATTTGTTCAAAATCCTGATGGTAGTTTCTCTTTCTCCTTACCTGAGATATCCTGGAACCTCTAAAGAGAAAGTCGAGAATGGCTTTAGTTAGAAAATTCCACCCTCAGTGGCTAATGCTGAAGAGGAAAGAGGAAGGCTTGACTAGATCTATATCCTGGTCTTTTGCCCCAACTTGCCAGCAATCCTGAGTCGTCCCTGAGCCAGCTAGTTTTACCACGCCTGGCCAAATGCTCACCCTTGCCAGATCCTCTGAAAAGTACATTTGGAAATACAAAGCCAGCATGAATAACACGGGAGCTACAATTTGCCAAGTATCAGAGTATTTGGCATAAAAAGCAAGCACAGCCTGTAGGAACCATAATATCTAGCAATGAAAAAGCAATTCATATTAAGGGAGAAGTCTTGTGCTCACTCCTAATTTCACTGAAGGTTTAACCTGATTATAGAAATCTGTTCTGGATCAGATTTTCCAGGAAGTAAAGGTAAGAGCAAGAAAAAACTAAAAGGGAAGTGCTATTAACCCTTGCTGCTCTTGACAATTACCAGGGAGAATGTGTTAAAACACCTATGCCCTGGCCTATGTCCCAACAATATTTATTTATTTATTTATTTATTTATTTATTTATTTATTTATTCATTCATTCATTCATTCATTCATTTCTCTCATACAGTACACCTAAAACATAGCCTCCCTTCCCATCACCCCTACCCACCCCTCTCTCTGAGATCCACTGCTCCTCCATTTTCCTTCAGAAAAGAGCAGACCTCCCAGGGATATCAACCAAATATGGCATTACAAGATGCACTATGATTAGGCACAAACTCTCATGCTACTACTAATTATTCTATTGAACACAGAATCAGTATTTTCCTATACCTGCTGTCTGTGTGTCTGCCTATTTGTCCCAAACTCACTATTGAAACACACATACAACCCAGCTCGAAAAATGGCAAACAAGAGACATTATATTGTAAAAGCATTGCATATGCAGTGGACATAGATGGATACTGTTCATAAACCATGAATGAACTGGAAACTTGTCCTGGAACTGAAATTAAAAAAAATAAATAACTGAGATCCTATTAAGGACATCCCAGTGTAGAGGAGCCAGAAGAGGATAGAACAGGTGAAAGCAATGAGAGGGGAAAGACAGGTCCTAGCATTTGCTCGTGTTTCCCTGCAGTGAGAATAAATATATTTGTGAAACCCATGATAACATTGCATAAAGTCATGTGGTAGAAAGTCTCTGCTTTCTTCTATTCTATATCCTTTTTCTCTACCTATTAAATGCTGAGACTGATGGAGAGCAAGCAGCTTTCTTAAGAATGGGAGCTCTCAACCTGGAGTGAATTAAAATCTATGTGGAGAAACCCAGGGAAATGTGCTGGGCAAGACTAGGGATGGCAGGGAATGGATGCAATGCTTTTCTTCATAGCCACAACCTGGATGGTATTTACAATGCTGTCCAGTGTGTGGAATGATGTTAAGGACTAAGAAACTGCTTCCCCACACCCATTCTGGAGGCATTTGTGAAACCAAAAAATCCACTTCCTGGTGGACAGTTTGTCCTCTGATTCTGCTCTGTCAGATTCCTTTGGCTTCTCTGTATATGAAGACAGAAGGAGCATCTCTTTTGTTGCCATATTTGCTTAATAGGCCGCTGTCATAAATTAACACAGATGTGGTGACTTCAAGCAACAGAAGTTTCCTTTCTCACGGGACAAAAATCTGAAATTTAGCAGATCCACACGTCCTCCCCCGGTGACTCCAGAGGAAGATGCGTTCCTTGTCTCTTCCAGCTTCTAGTAGCTGCTCAGCATCCCTGAGCTTGTGGTCCCATCAGTGCAGCCTCTGTCTCAGTCCTTAATCACCTCCTCCCCTGGGGCTGTCTTCTGTAAGTCTTGTATGAGGACACTTGCCGTGGGCTTTGGTGTTCATCAAGATAATCCAGGTTAGTCACAATATTCTTCTATTGATGACTTTTGCAAATGCCACATGCCAGAGTGTTGCTTTCATGGATCTTAGGGATCCTAGCGTAGATGGTTCTTTTTAAGGGTGCACACAATTTAGCATGTGTATCTTTCTGAGGGTAGACACCATTTAGCATATTTACCAAGTATGTATCAAGCAAAGGTCACATTTAGTAGAAGTGGTGGAGCATCAAAATAAAAGTACCTGCCTGCCTTGTTCCCCTGTGTTCTTTTTTCTATTTCTAAGTACAGCTGCAACAGATGGTGACTGTCTTCTAGTGTTTGGTATCAGCCTCCCAAAGCCCCTATGATCTGCCATGCTGCACTCTTAGCCAGAGACAGGAAAGGAGCTGCTCATTCTGTCCATACTTATCTCTCATTTTCCTCATGCCCACAGAATCCATGCCAACCCTGCCCTGTCCCTGTCTCGGGCCTCACCAAGACCTGAAAACTCGCAGGATTACATTTTTTTCCTTACATAGTTGCCAAAGCCAAATCAAATTTCCAGTGCAACCAAAGATCCGTCTTCACTTCCTAATGCTCTCCTTCATGTGCACACACACACAGGCACAGCATGCACAGATTTGTACACACACACACACACACACACACACACACACCCTTTTTTGTTTGGCTAGAAACACAATGGGAATGCAAACACACTGTGATGTAGCCTCTCTCAGTTGGCTTCCCAGATGGCTCAAGTTCAATAGATTTTTCCCCCTGATTTCCTCAGCTTCTCCTAGCAAGTGCTAAATAGCCATTATGCCTCTTCCTGCACATTGAGATTCATCTGCAGCCACTAAACTGCCTCCAAAGTGCTTCAATTTTGCATGAGCACTAAGCTGGGGACTGGGATACATTACCCAGAGCTGAAGGCCCAGATCATTAGAAAGAGCATGTAAATCCTCTGAACCAGAAATAAAAAGTACAGAGATTTCCTCAGTGAAGTCCCAACTGCAGCTTTATGTAAAACACAAACCTTTGGCAAGACTTTGTATGGCCCCTTTTACCTTCTCAAATTTACTTCTGCTTTTTTTAAACTCTGCCTTGCATTTTATTTTTTTCTTTAAGTAGTAAACTTTCTATCAAGAACATTTGAAATAGAAGGCACCCTCCAAAATTATTGGAGCCCAGCTCCCTTGTGTTTTAATAGAGATGATAATTCATGGTATTTCTAGATCACCTACATGACAGATTTCACAAAAAAAGAAAAAAAAAACTTGAAACCCTGCTGAATAGTAGGAAACTTCAATAGGGGATGGACTGACATAAGATAGATCAAGGAATGTAAGTCTTAGTTACAAAGTAGTGAAATGTAGAGGACAGCATGAAAATTATCGAGAAGAAAGTGGTGGTTATATTCTCATCCTGTGCACTATTCCCTCAGCCTTATTTATATTTTCAAGGGGCACACATGTTTCTTTGTACTTTATCTGCATTTTCACCCCTGCTTACCTCCCTGTCTCCTCATCATATCACTTGCTGGAGATGAACAGCATGCCCATAGTAAGCTCCAAATTTGCCTTCAAGAGGGCAGCAGGGGAGAGCTAGTATCCTGAGAGTCACATGGATTTGTCTACTGTGGGGGTGAACCCACAATACAAGTCCTTGGATTTATGACATAGAGCAAGCATAATTGGAATGTTGATCTCCACGGTCATTTGGCATTTCCTTTGCAGTAGAGGATTTTAAACAGTCATGAACTTTTTGTTGTAACCACATATCCATTCCAAATCATAAAGGAAGCTCTCTTAGAAGCCTGCTCTATAATTACTTCTCCTTTCTCCCTGGATGCATAGACTAAGTGAAGCTGTCTTTCATTGGGATTCTGAGAGTAAACATGTATGCTGGATGTACACTTATGATTAGATACAGCAGCATATTATTTATCTCAAAGCATATTTCCAAGGACATTTATTAACCACCAATTTATTCAACAGTGCAGAAGTAAGTGGAACCTGGCAGTAGTGCAGTTAAATAGGGATATAATAGGATATGAAGTATGCACATGCCATCTTACAGATAAAAAGAAAACAATAGATGAATAATATGCATATAAATGTACACAGGATAATAGGTGCACAAATATACTGACTTTATGATATATTCACTTTATGCTGAATCCTAACTATATATCCAGCAATTTATAGATATCCTTCAGACTGGATGTTCCTATGCAGTAATTTATCTTGACTAAAAACAGTGAATCTTGAAAACACCATAATCCTTATTGATATTAGAATCATTAATCATGATTCCACACCTTACAACTTTAACTACACATATTAAATAGTTTGCATTCATGTTCTTTCTCTGGAAATTGTTTAGCCACTTATATATGAAAGCATCCTTTGAGGAGAATATATTTGTATGTGTGTATACATATATACATGCATGCATACATACATACATGCATACATATGTACACACATATAAGAGCAGAGAACAAAACTTTGCCTAGAGATATAAACAGACATATGACTGAAGCTGCCTGTTCAATCATCAATATTATGCAGTTATATAAACATCTCCGGAAACTGGAGTCACAGTGGGAAACCATCACTTTTCTTCTATTTTCTATGAAGACATTACAAGTTGCAAACAATATTCAACACCAGGTATCATTCTTCTGTTGTTTCAAATTTCAGTTTGCTTACCTTTTACAAAAAGCACCAAAATGTGTTTGCTATAAAAGGATGATAATGGAGATCAAGCACAATGACACAATATTTCACAGTTCAACATTCACATGGGAAGTGATAGTCTGAATATATATATTACGTAGTATTTTGAAAATAATATTGTGTATATAACAGGTGAGTTCTTCTGAATTTTTTAATATTTCAAATATATTGCAATTAAACATTTAGATATTTGCTAAGACTCAGAATTACTATAATTTTTTAAATGTTTTAATAACCTGGAGCTGAGTTTTGAATCATACTACAAAAGCATTGTGTGATTTTTATTTTCTTCTTTCATCTCCTAGAAATTTATTGAGTACCCACTATATACTAAGCAGTATGTTGTTAACTTTCTGTTGTCTTTATTATTTAAGACTTTATAATATACAAAGCTTAAAGAACATTCAGACTTCTCAGCAAGATGAAATGACTCAATCATAATAGAACAAACACCTGTTTCTGTGACAATCTACTGTAGGAGGTCCTATTGAGGGTAATGTTGTACTCCCTAGTTGGGCATGATGTAGGTGCCTTCAACCTGCTGTATCATCATCTCAAGTCTCATCTTCTGTATCCAACTGCAGAAGGAGAAATAACAGAAGACAGAGGCCCACCAACTTCTCCCAAAGGTTCAGCAAAAGAAAGATCACATGTAATTCTATGCTAGTCACTAGAATTTCTCTGTGGCCACATCCAAAACAAAGCAAGCTAGAAAATGTGGTAGAGTGTGTCAAAGGCAAATGCTTTGGTTTAGCAGTCTGCTCCATCATCTACCTGTAAGAGTAGCTTCTTTTCAAGATTTCTCATGTTCTCCATGCCACAAGGCAATAATAGGATGTCCAAGAGGAGTTCCAGTGAGGGCCCATTATCAAGGGTATAGCAGAAGCCAGAGGCCTTGAACCAGACCAGTGATGCATTGTAATGAACATATACAAGTAAAGGCGTGCGGACTAAAGGTTACCCTGTGTGACTCACTGTGTCACACTAACAGCTTCCACTCAGACTCGCTTTGTTTTGTTCTTTTGCTTGTTTGCTTGTTTTGTTTTTTAATGTTTTGTTGTTGTTGTTTCTACTTAAAAAACTATTTGGGGGGGCAGGTTGCAAAGGCAGAGGGCAAAAACGGACAGGATGGGAGGTGAATGGAACCAAGACGCATGATGTAAAATCCACAAAGAATCAATAAACAGTTACAGTTCAAAAATAATAATAATAATAATAATAATAATAATAAGGTTTACCAACAAATCAACATCAGTATTATCTTCTGTATTTCTTCCTTAGAACTTGTGTCTCAAAACCTAAGGTGAAAGAGAAAAACAAATGCAAGGTGATTACCAGGACAGCAAAGAGATGTTTACAGTACTAGTAAAGAAAATACGGAAGCATATTATACTTGGTGGTGGCATTTTCAGGAAATCAGCTTTCCCTCCAGAATGACAGAAAGGCTTTCAGGATATAATAGTATTTTGAAAATATCAGACCATACAATGATCTTTCTCTGTAAAAATGGGATTCAAAAGCTCATGTTTCAGGTTGAAGTTGTCCTCCTTGGACTTGGTGAGTTATAACTGTGTTATTATAGTTCTTTTTTTTTTTTTTTTTTTAAAAAGGAAGGTGAAAAGAATATTTTCACTATATTAAATCTGTATTTTCTCAGCTGTTATAGAAAAAGATGGAGGCTCTAAAGAGCATGTTAATTATGCTGTCCCTCAATTTTGGTGTGAATGCCTACCATATTCAAAGTTTAAATTGTAGTTTTTCCCCATCATTCTGTGCAAGCTTATATAGCTACTGTCATGACTCAACATTTCTTTCTTCTAAAATATAATGGCACATCTCTCATATAGATATGTATAATGTCCTCAGGGAAATTTTTTCATTAATCTCTCTTTTGCTATAAATCTTCAATATGTTCTGGACATTATTCTAGACCTGATACAGCATATAACCTGTGAGTACTTCCCCTGTGATATAGCAGAAAAGTGAAGACTCTAGAAGTCATGACTTGCTCACCCATTTATACCTTAATCTAAATATGAAATTTGTGTATTATGTCCATAATTATTCAGAACTAGCCTACTTAGAAATTCCAATCCAGTGGCTGAATGTCCTGCCTTCCATATGTTATTGGATAGCAACATAAGGAATCAGAGAGCTGTGTGAGCACACTTCCGCTCACGATGCATGGCAGTGCCACTATATGTCTTAATAGTTAGGCCCCACGGGATTGGTAAAATTCCAGAGGACTTGGCTGAAAGCAGAAATCTTAAAAATAACTTCAGATATCAAATTGCATTTCTAATCTTATAGCCATCTTTTTCTTGCAACCCAGCATGACTAAAATAAATAAACAGAAAATCTCATGCTATGTTTGGAAGCCTTAACAACTTTAAAATTTACAAAACAACAGGTCAAATATAGAGAGCGAGAATTAATTTTCTCACCCACATTAATCCCCCATTATGAGTTTGATAGGAGTTTGTTCCATCGCAATAATAAAAGTCCCAAGTAAGCTGAAATGTTAAAAACTCAAACTTTACATTTTCTTTTTAACGGTTTTATTAAGAAGAGGAAACATATTAGTTTTAAGAGAAACAAAACTGCCATCCCTAAGACAGTATATGGAATCTGGACTTTTGTGAGTGGCAGTCAATCACTCCAGGATGACTGCTCTTAATGCTTGATTCCAAGTCATTTGGAGTAAGTGCAGAATGAAAGACCAGCAGTGCGAATGATTATTATTCCTGACGCATATGCCTGGTTTCCATTATCAGTGTTTTCAGAAGGTCACACACACAAAAAAAATCTCTCAACACTTCTGATAAATGACTTGATGTAAGGTCATAGATCTGAAACAATTTCATAATAATTAAAATGAAAATTATTGAAATTCTCTTCAAGTCAATTTACTAGTAAACATAGATTAATCTCTCTAAAGCGTATGGCATTTTTTAAAATGTCATTTCACCTATTTATAATTTCCAGTCTTCCTGTTCCACACAGCACACATTGTGGACTGCCACTCAGCACTTACTATGAATCTGTCTTCTGCCTCATTCAGCAGGCATTTCTTCCCACAGGACATATGAGCTCCTCTACCTCTATTGGTCTATATGTTTGCTTTTTTTTTAAATATCTGTGCTCTTCTGTTTCATGAAATTCTTCCTGAATTATCTTTGATACCTCCCTATATCTTTGTACTTAAACCATGCTTCAGTAATAATCTCAAATGGTCCAATTCTCTATTTTCCCCAATTTCTGTAGAAATCAAGTTCACCCTAGCTTTATTCAAAGAGCTTCAGAATTTTCTGAACTGTGGTCCCCTCTTATAAATATAGAGAATAGTGCATAGAACTACGTTATAAGCCATGATGAGACAGACTGTGCCTATGTTAACTATTGGGTTTTATGGTTTAAACAAATTGAAGAATCAGTATAATCCACATAAGACAGACTTTTTCCTCTTATATTGAATGTAGATTTTTTTTCATTACATAATATATCCTGATTATGGCTTCCTCTCCCTTTACTCCCACAAGTTCCTTCCCATCTCCATTCCCATCCAGATCCATTCCTTTTCTGTCTCTCGCAATAAAACTAATAGACTTTATTTTATTTATAATAAAATACAATATAATATGATAAGGTAAAACAAAGCCTAACACATCAGAATTGGACGAAACAAACAGAAGAAAAAGAGTCCAAGAAAAGATACAAGAAACAGGGACACACATGATCATACACTCAGAAATCCCATAAAAACACTAACCTGGAAAGCATAATCTATATATACACAAAGGACCTGGTGCAGACCCATGCATGTCCTGGATATGCAACCTTGGTCTCTGTGAGTTTCTACAAGCTTTGAATGTGTTGGTTTTGAAGGCCTTGCTTTCCTGGAGTTTTCTATCTGCTCTGGCTCTTATACTCTTTCTGCCTCCTCTTCCATGGGATTTCATGAGCCCCCAAAAGAAGGAATTGACAGATACATCTATTTAGGGCTAAGTGTTCCAAGATCTCTCCTTCTCTCTGGCTGTGGGTCTCTGTATTTGTTCCCATATGCTGCAGGAGCTTCTCTGATGATGGCACTGGTCTATGAATACATGTCCTTAGGAGTCATTTTATTTCTACATTTGTTTTGTTTTGTTTTGTTTTGTTTTGTTTGGTTTGGTTTGGTTTGGTTTGGTTTGGTTTGGTTTGGTTTGGTTTGGTTTGGTTTGGTTTGGTTTTGGAATAGTGGTATTTTGTTTTACCCTAGATCTCTGGGATGTTTAGTCTCATGTTCTTGGTCACCCAAGGAATGTTGGGTATGAGTTCCATCTCATAGAGTGGACCTTAAATCAAATCAGATATTGGTTGGTTACTCCCACAAGCTTTGTGCCACCGTGGCACTAGCATATTGCGCAGACAAGACACAACTGTAGATCAAAGGGTGTGTGCCTGGGTTGGTGTTCACCTTTCTCTTTTGGTAACATGCAAAGAACCTTCATGTACCAAAGACACTAGTATAAAAGGGTGAAGGCTCTAGGTAGGCACTTTCTCAACTTCTACATATTCAATCAGTTGTGTAGGTGTTCCCTTCAGCAACAGGGCCTTGCTGTCAGTTCATGGAGAGAAGCCTATGGTATGGCAATAGCCTGAGTTGTTTGGGGAATCCCATGGGACCCTTTTGGCCAATAACCCAATCAGATGTAATCCAATCCTGGTACTAGAGGCTTCATTTGGTGACAAGAGATGGCTGGTTGGACTCCTTCATTATTTGTCAATTTCAGTTAGATCACCTTCATATATGTAAATATTTTGGGCAGCATCTACTGTATTAGGTTTTTATACTGTCCTCTAAATGGCCCTTAATTTTAGCTATCGTTCCCCATAGTCCCTACTGCAGACTTTTAAACAGCAGAGCTTCTGGCTAATGCCTTCAGTATGTACACTCATGGACATGTTCAAAGAAATGCCTGTAGTTATATCTCATTATATCATGAGAATTGCTTTGATACTAGTTCTGCTTTTAATTTTTAGATAAACATTCACACTGTTTCTCATAAAGGCTGTCATGATTTAGGGTCCCACCAATGATGGCAAGAGCTTCCTTTACTGCACACCCTTGTCAACACTTAACCTTTGTCCTTTGTAAACAATAGCCATTCTAACCCTGATGTGAGATAACTCTTGATTTTAATATACTTTTAGTTTAACATCATTTATGCTTTTGGATCTTTTTTCATATACTTGGTGCTTTTATGTCGGTTGTCAAGAAATGTCTGTTTAAGTCTTTTGCTCATTTTTAACCAGTTACTTTGTAGTTGGCATTTTCTTTGAGCCACCAACCAGCTTCCAAATAAAGACACAGACATTATTACTAATCATAAATGCTCAGCCTTTGCTTAAGCTTGTCTCACCAGCTCTTTTAACTTAATTTAACCTGTTTGTATTCGTCTGTGTTTTGCCTTGGGGTTATTTACTTTTCTTTCATTCTGTATGTCTTATTTCTTCCCTCCCCATGTCTGACTGATTGGCCCCAGGCATCTTCCTGTCATTTCATTTTCTTTCTCCCCTCCCAAACCTAAGTTCCTCCTCCTACTTACTCTCCCTGTCTGGAAGTTCCAGCTAAACTTCCTCACTCTGTATTGGCCATTCAGCTTTTTATTAGACCAATCAGGTGCCTTTGGCAGACAAGTTAAACCAGAAATACATCTTTACATCATTGAACAAATGTAACACATCTTTACATAGTTAAACAAATGCAACACATCTTTACGTAGTTAAACAAATGCAACACATCTTTGCATAATTAAACAAATATACTGCAACATTACTTTTTCTTGATTGTCGGTTGTGTTCCTTCTATATTTGGGATGTTAAGCTCTTATTACAAAACTTTTTGTTTGATGAAATCCTGGTACTCTATTTTGTCTTCTTGTTTAAGTGTCTGTGTTTTTTGTTTGTTTGTTTGTTTTTTGTTTGTTTGTTTTTAAGCAATAACATTGCTGAAGCCAGTGCTGTCCATTTTCTGCAGTGCTACCAGTTTGAGTCATAGTTTTAAGTCTTTAATTCATGTTGAGATGATATATGGATACGGTTTCTATTATGAGAGATGAATGTCTATTAATTTTTCTTTGTGTAGAAATTCAATTTAAGAAGACTGTTCATTCACCACTGTGTATTTTTGACATTTTGTTGAAACCCAATTGACTGGGAAGGTGTAATTTGCTTCTGTCCCTTTTGTTTTTCCTTTTGGTACATGTGTTTGTGTTCATTCCAGGAGCACACTGCTTTTATTACTGTAAACTTAGGGTAGACTTGAGATTGTGTAATGTAATGCCTTCATCTTTTGCTATTTATTAATACTACACTGGGTATCTTCTTTGGTTCCATATAAATTCCATGATCCTGGTGTTATTTTAGTGAAAGATAGCATTGCCATTTTGATGGAGAATATATTGAATCTGTAGATTTTTTTAGGAGTATGAGTACTTTACCAATGTTAATTTGTCCAATCCATGAATAAAAGATGTCTCACTATTCATTTGTATTTTTTATTAATTTTTTCATTAATCTTTTGTAGCTTTTACTGTAAAGCTCTTTAATCTCCATATTAAATTATTTCTTTGGTTTGTTTGTTCTATGGGTATTATAATTGGGCTTGTTTACTTCAGTTTTCTAAGTTGGTATTAATGTACAGGAATAACACTGAATTTTTTCTTTGTGTGTTTGTGTGTGTGTGTGTGTGTGTGTGTGTCTGTATGTGTGTGTGTGTGTGTGTGTGTGTGTGTGTGTGTTGTTTTTCTACCTTGCAACTTTAATAGATTTGTTGTTTAAATGAAATAGATTTTTTGGTTTTGTCTTTTGTTTTTTGGGGGCATGGGGTGGGGTGTTTGGTGGAATCTAAAATTTTCTATATGCAAGATAATGTTATTATCCAAGAGGTGGCAGTACAAGTTCCTCCTTTCCTCTCTGGATGTCCTTTATTTTTTGTCTGATTATTTTGGTAAAGACTTACATTAAGTACTGTTAAATAAAAGTGGTAAGGATATGTGTCTCTGTCTTGCTCCAGGAATTAGAGAAAATGCTTTCAATTCTTCCTGTAAATATAATGCTGCTTGAGGGTTGATCAGATATAGCCCTTATTTGTACCCGTTATGGGTTGCTACAAAAAGTCTTTATTAGTATACAATTTATTAAATAAATCTTTTAAAAATGCAGCCCTTATTATGTTGCAATATATTATAGTCATTCTCTGTCTAACTTGTTGAGACCATTATTTTAAACCATGAATGGGTATTAGCTTTTTAAAGTGCCTTTTTCAAATTGAGATGATCAGAATTTTTTTCCATCATTTTATTACTGTGATATGCTATACCAGTTGATATGTGTATGTTGAACCTTTCTTCCATATGAGAAATAAAAACCTCTTAATAATAATGTGCAATCCTTTTAATAGGCTTTTGATTTCAGCTCAGTGATATTTGGAGGATTTTCACCTCTTTGTTTTTCTGGGTCATTGACTTTTCTTTTGCTTATACTTTCCTTTTCTAGTTTTCATATAAGGACAATGCTAGCCAGTTAGAGGAAATAAAAAAGAATCCATCTTTAAGTTTGGGAAGATTTAGAAAAGAACTAGCCTTCATTCTTTGAATATTTGGCATAATTTAGTAATGAAACCACACTCCCTGCATTTTCTTTGGTGGGAGACAATTCGTTACTGATTCAATCTCATCACTCATCATTGATATGTTCAGATTTTCTGTTTCTTCATGACTGTCTTTTTAAGCTGTTCATTTCTTAAATTCCTCTTTATCTCAAAGACAAGTAATGTTAACAAAATTACAGCCATAATCAAGCTAGCATACCACTGTACATCAATTCTCAATTGCATGGAATAATTTTATTTATATTAGTCTCCTTATATATTGACTGTTACAGTAAAATTCACAAAAAAAGTCTCAAACATAGTTAATTGTTTTTATAGTGTCCTCCTTCCTTGTTGTAGTTTAAAGATTGTCAGATAACTTTGTCTAACATAAACTGGTAGCTTAATTGTAAAGTTCTGCCTTTTGAGTTATCATGTTTTCATTATTATAGTGAAGAGAGAGAGAGGTAGAGGTTGTTAGAACAACTATCAATTTTTAACATGTGACATCCTTTTAAAGAATGACAAGGTGTTTTGTGATTTAATTTACATTAAGATATTTAGAGCTGGCATGTTTCATATTTCAGATCATATTAGTGAAGACTAATAGGATTAGGATCTGAATGAGAGCCTGAGAAGGAGACCACACTAATTCAATAAAGTGTTGTAATGCATTCCAGAGCAGTACTACCTGCAACTTTGTGCGTTTCTCACCAGCTCGTGTCCTAACTGTGAATGTCCTGGAATGAAATTTGGCAGAGTTCTACAGCTCTGTTTCCATTAAAGGGATTGTAAAGGAAGCTAAATTGGCAAGCCTTTGGGGTATGATGTCCCATAACTTGTTTTTACCATAGGAAAGATAAAGTCATTATGAGGAATGAGAACTGTAGCTCAGGCATGCATAACCCCAAAGTCTGTTTGCTTAGGATGGGGTTCAGTGAAACACTCAGACTGTATCACAGATACAGATGGAACATTTTGAAAAATGTTTTCTGACAGTGTGTAAACTTAACTTGTAATTTTTATTTGATGATTTAATGTATGCATATAATTTGTTTGAATCAAATTCCCCTCCTTTCCCTTCCCCTGCAATATCCCCCTGCATCTTCTGTCCCTGAAAACTTCATGTGCTCTTTTTTAAAAAACTCACTGATTCCCACTTAGTGCTGCCTGTATATGAGTGGATATAGGACAGCCTCATAGAATATTTTTCGGCTCTCGGGAACTGTGTCCCTAAAAATAAAACAAAACTATCTCTTCCTCCCTTAGCACAGGTCAACTGTCAATAGCTCTTCAGGTAGAGGTGGGACCTCATGAGACATTTTCCACCAAGGCTTGGATTTTTACTGTCCCGGTCTGTTGCAAGTCTTGTACATGCAACCTCTATGTGTTCATGTATCAAGTGGCCCTGCCATGTCTAAGAAATGCTATTTCATTATAGATATCCACTACCTGTAGCTCTTACACGCTTTGCACATGCTCTTCTACAGTGATCCCTGAGTGGTGATATAAGAAGGTGTAATATAGATGTACCACAGTCTCTTTTTCTCTGTACATTGACCAGTTGTGAGTCTTTGTGTTAATAGCTAGATACTTAAAAAGAATCACCTCTGATGAGAGTTAAGTGATGTACTTGTCTATGGTTATAAAGATAATAACAGAATACGGTTTATTACTGTGCTTATTTAGCAGAACAATAGTACTAGGTTCCCCCATAGGATCTATGACCTAGACAGCCACAGGTTATTGGTCCAGTTAGTGGTATCAGTTATGAGTTCTGACTTATAGAGTTGTCTTTAAATCAAATCAGCATGTGATTGGTTACTCCCATAACATTCATTTGTACCACTATTGTACAAATGAATGCCAGGCCAGAAGTTGTTGTAGCTTGTAGAGGTCATAGGTGGGTGAGACAATTGATTTATTTTCCTCCCTAGTACTATGTATGGAACCTTCTGGCATTATGAAAGATAGCTAGTAGGGATGACACTTCCATGTTGGTACAAGCTTGATTTTTTTGTGTTTTATGACTCAAGTGTCTGGTGTCTTCAGCAATAAGGTACCATCATCACATTCTGCAGGATAGGCAAGACAATGGCAATGGCCTGTTATGTTTTGGGGAGAGATCTAGGGGTCCCCACTGGCCAACAAACTCAAAAAAAAAAAAAAAAGCAAAGAAAAGAAGTAGCCTGTACCTAGAACTTGGCTTTGTGTATGGTAATCTATGGTATTTGGGAGACAAATTGTCTCCCTGTTATATGGTAGCTCTATTTTAAATTCTTTTTAAAGATATTGTTAGTTGTCTCTCCATATACTTTCTTGTCTACATTGCCCTTTCATCCCCTAACCCATTGAATTCTTTCTGTTCTTTATTCACTGTGCACCTTTATATCACTTGCATTCTATCCTCCCATCCCCTTGAAGTCCCCTCATGGACATGATTTACTAACCTCTGTGGTTACTGCAGTTCAAACACTTTTATCTGAAGATTCAAGTCTAGTATTCAGAGTGTTTATCTTTCTAGATCCAGTTTATTTTGCTCAGAATGATTATTTCTAGCTCTATCTATTCACCTGTGAATTATGTAACTTTAATTTTCTTTATAGCTGCACAATATTCCATTATACTACATTTATTATCCATATATTAGTTGATAGGCTAATTATCTAGGCTGTTTCTATTTCCTGACTATTGCAAATGAAGCAACAGTGACCATGGATGAGAAAGTGTCTCTTTAGTAGGATAAATAGTCCATTGGAAATATGCAAAGAATTATAGCTGGATTATACTGTGTTATATCTATTTCTAGCCTTTTAAGGCAATTCTACACTGATTTGCATATTGGATGCACCAACTTGCACTAGCATCAACACTGAATAACTGTTTTTCCCCATATTCATGCTAACATTTGTTGTCCTTTTTTTTTTTTTTTTTTTTGCCATTCTGACTAGGGTAATGTACCAAGCCTTTTCTTTGGGGCCACCAACCAGCTCCCAAATCATGACACAGAGACTTATTATTAGTTTTTAATGATCAGCCTAGCTTAGGGACATTTCTGGCTAGTTCTTTTAACTTAAATTAACCTGTTTCTCTTTATCTATCTTTTGCATCAGGCTTATTACCTTTCTTATTTCTGTATATCTCACTTTCACTGCTTCTCTGCCTGTCTGTCTGGTGTCTGGCTGCCTTCTTGCCCCGGGCATGTCCCTGGATCTCTCCTCCTTCTCTCATTCTTCCCTTCATTCCTAGATTTCTCCTCCTATTTATTCTCTATGCTTGTCAGACTCAACTCTCTTTCTCCTGCCTAGCCATTGACTATACAACTTTTTATTAGACCAACCATGTGCCTCAGGCATGCAAAATGAAACAAATGTAACACATCTTTACATAATTAAACAAATGCAGCATAAACAAAAGCCATACACTTTTACACAGTTAAAGTAATATTCTGAAACACAAACAAATGTAACACATCTTTGTCTGATTACAATAATATTCTACAAAAGAATAATATGAAATCTCAAGCTTTTCATTTGTCTGATGGATATGGATATTGAACCCTTTAAAATATTCTTCATCCATTTTTTTGTAAACTCTGTTTAATTTCATAAAACAATTTTTAATTGGATTGTTTACTTTCTTGGTGTTCAGTTTTTTGGGGGTATATTTTGCATATCCTGGACACTAACTGTCTTTCAGATATATAGCAGTCAAAGATTTTTCCGATTCTGCAGGCTCAGTGAAGGCTGCTTCTTCACTGGAATTATGATGTCCTTCACTGTACAGAAGCTTTTTAATCTCATAAAGTTTTGTTTTTCAATTGTTGATCCAAATGCTGGTGTGACTAGTGTCCTGGTCAAATGTTCCTTTATTGTGCTTCTAAGTTGAAACATACTTCTTTCTCCTCTAACAGATTCAGGATGTCATGTCTTATGTTGAGGTCCTTTACCCATTTGGAGCTGAGATTTTTACAGGGTGAGAGACAAATATCTAATTTCATCCTTTTGACATGTAACTATCCAATTTCACCAGCACCATTTTTTAGAATGTTGGCTTTCCTCCAACATGTTTTTTTTTCCTTTGTCAAAATCATCTGGAAATAGGGCTCTGGGATTTCATCTGGGTCTTCAGTTCTATTCAGTTGATTGATGTGTTTGTTTTTATGTCAGCAGCATGCTGGGGTTTCTGTTATACTGTTGTAATATAATTTGAAATCATTCATATTGATAACTCCTAAAGTATTATTATCATTTAGGATTGTTTTGGCTGGGTCTTTGGTGGTCCCATGTGAACTTTGAAATTATTTCTTTTCGTTTTGGTGAAGAATTATCTTGGAATGTTAGTGGGGACTCTATTGAACCTGTAGGTTGTTTTTGGTAAGACAGATATTTTCATGAAATTAATGCTATCAACCCACAAACATTAGGAACATTTGCAGCTCCCTCAGTCTCTGTGACTTCATATGTGCCTCGTTTCCATGGTGTTCTTCATCCCCTCTGGCTCTTACAATATTTTTGTCTCCTCTTCCACAGGATTCTCTGAGCTGTGAGAGGAGAGAATTGATGGAGACACCCTATTTAGGACCTAGTGCACCAATGTCTCTCACTCTCTGCACATTATCCAACTATGGTTCTATATTTGTTTCCATTTACTGCAGGAGGAAGCTTCTTTGATAATGGCTGAGCAAGACACTGATCTATGATTATAGCAGAGTGTCCTTAACAGTCATTTTGTTGCTATGTTTCTTTAGCACAATAGGCCCATAGGCCCCTGGCCTATGTACTGTCAGGTTTTTGGCCACAGGAGCAGTGTCAGGGATGGGTTCAATCTCATGCAGTGGACCTTAAAACCAATCAGAAATTGGTTGGTTAGTCACACAAATTTCTTTCTTCAGTGTCTTAAATTTTTCACTATACAAATACTCCACTTCCTTGATTAGAAATATTTCAAGAAATTTTAATTTTGTGGGGGCTATCATGGATGGTATTTTTTCTATGATTTCTTTCTCAGTATGTTTACTGTTAGTATACAGGAAGGATACTGATTTTTGTGTGTTAATTTTGTATCCTACTGCTTTGCTGAATGTATTTGTCACTTATATTTTTATGGTAGAGTCTTTACGTTATTTTATGTATATAGATAGATCATCTGCAATTAAGGATGCTTTGACTTCTTCCCTTTCTATTTGCGTTCACTTTATCTACTTATCTTATTGCTATAGTCAAAACCTCAAATGATTATATTGAATAATATAATTAGTGGAGAGAGTGGATGCCCTTCTACACTTCCTGATTTTAGTGAAAATGCTTTGAGTGTTTCTCCATTTAGCATAATGTTGGCTATGGACTTTTTGTATATTACCTTTATTATGTTGATATATGTCCCCGTGTATCCCTAGACTGTCCATGATTTTTGTCATGAAAAGATGTTGGATTTTTTCAAAGATCTTTTCTGTATTTAATGAGATCATACGGTTTCTGCCCTTGAGTCTACTAATGTGTTGGATTACATTTATTAATTTATGTTGTATGTTGATCCATCCATAGATCTCTTGGATAACTGTAATGGGTTGGTATATAGTTTTTAGGAATTAATTTATAAAGAAGAACTTTCATGTAATAAATTAACATCTTCAGGCTGAGTTATGTTTGGCATGTCTTTTCAATTATACAACTTAACAAAATATCTGACGTTAGTGAACTTCTAAAACAGTCATTAGACAGGACTAAATATCATATTTCTATGGGAATATGGGTGCTTGAAAATCAATTACACATGTATTTATCATCAAAGTATAGTAATATACAAGCTTCAATTTTTATTTATGTAGAGTCTCACAAGGATGCAATCAGAGAGTTGATCTTCTATCTGGATTTTCATATCCATTTGAACCTTCCTCTTACAAAGTGCACATTCATACTCATTGTAAGAGTTCTTGATATAACAAGCTAATAAATTCCTTGCACTCTGATTCCCAAACAACAATGAAACCTATTATAGACACAAATGACTGCAAACTTCAAACAGCCTGCATCTTTGAGATGCCACTATTAAAGAAAGTGATGAGAAATCTTTGATGTTATCAGATGTGATGGAAACCACTCATTTGTGTTTGTGTAAATCCTGTAGCACTCCCCTAACCCCTAAATAACCTGAAACCAATTTCAAGTTCCCAAGTCTCTTCAAAGCAGTCTTCCTTGGAAGAAATGCTGATGGTGTTTCAGATTTAGAGAAGGCTTGTTTCTTGCATCTCCGGACTTCAAGAAGCTCTGAAATTCTTCTTTCAAAGAGAAATGATATTACTTACTTTTTACTGAAATCGCTAGGCTCTTGTTTGATGAGCAAGATGTCACAGGTAATGAAATTACCCACGGCAATGAAAAAAAAAAAAAACTGGACATAACTGTGTAGCTGAGAGCCTGAATAATGCAAAGGATTCCAGGGAATCCTGAGCTCCAAATATTTAGATACTTCTTGCTGCAGTCCTTTCTTACTTGGCCATTGGCCAAATATGGGAATGTAAACAGTGTGGGCCATGTGGCCAAGCAACTGTACACAACTGTAATTAGTTCATGTGCTCCTGAATAGGGTGTCTGTAAAGCTGAAGAAAGCCCTCCATGTGTGCTGGACTCTAGTGCCCACAGGGAGCCTGGGCCACATAATTCAGAACATTCATAGTATGAATAGCTCCAGTAGCAGGAGAGTTGGTCTGTGGCTTCTTAAAAGGCTTCAGATTTGTGGTTAACAGAAACATTCACAAACCTATTCAGTCTCACGGATATAGTGGACCTGGTGAAGTTTCACCATCATTTAATTAGGTTGCCAGTAATTACTTCAAGTAAATGGGAGGGGAGTGAAACCTGAGGTTATCATCTCAGGACAAAAAAAATATTTGTATGTGGTTTTAATATCCGTAGCCCATTTGTTGATGTTCTGTATTTTAGAAAGAGCCATTATAGTTAGAAGTAAATACACACTGCAGGTTTACCAGCCCTTTGGTGACTGTAAATTTCCTGCAACAACTTTAAAGGAAGACCTTTGTTTCCAGTAACAGGACTTCCACATAAACAGGGCATGTTTTAGCAAGAAAGGCAGATGAAAGCACTAAACAGGGAGGGTAAGGAGAAAAAGGAGGTGGGGTTGAAAATGGAGGCTGTCTTCCTTTACTTAGCAGAATGATTTCGAGATATTAATGAGGAAAACTGCAACAAGGTTAGAAAACTGGGACCTGAGGAAGACTCAGGAAATAAAAAGAAAAGCTTTTGCTTAGGATTCTTGCTATGAAGTTTGTTGTATTAGTTCAGATGTTGATGAGTATAGTTCTTTGTCCTTTTCACAGCTGAACTAAGGGTTGCACTATGCCATTTACCAGAAAGTGCCTTTTAAACTGTCTGTTAAATAAATATAAAAGAATTAATAATGTTCAAACTTTACAATAATATTAAATTATAAATTTGAAAATAGAGTTGTCCCTTCAGGATCTTGTCCTGCCCTGGATATGTAATACATGCTTTCCTAGGCTTCAATATATACTTCAGTTTTCAGGAGATCTAAGGGACTATGACTCAAACCCCATCAGTTCTTGATAGAAAATATCATTCAATCCAGTTGGTTCCTATCTCTGCTGGGTGCCTATGAATTTCTCTGATTTCTCTGAAATGGTTTGAATACATCTTAGATATCTCCCTTTCAAGGTCTCCAGAAGACATACCATTTCCTGTCACCCATTATAAAAACATTTTTAAGCATCATAATACTTGGTAGCTTATTAAAGTCCAAACAATGTCTACAAATGTATAGATATTGACTGTCTCACAAATGTATTCAATAGTCCTCTTCCCAAGTCATCTACTTTAAAACACCTCAATGGTATACATGGCTTTCAGAAAGAAATCCAAAGTCTTAATCATTGTGTAGAAGAATTCTCAAAATTAGCATATGCCATTACTTACTTGGCAGGCTTGTTAAAATCCCACTGACTGGCTGGTCCCATCTCCAACATTTCCTAATGAATGAATCTGGAATAAGGTCTGAGAATTTGCATTTCCCACAGGCCCTCAAGTGATGCCAAAAATGCCATTCTTGGACTCACACTTTGAGAACCATTAGAATACAAATGTCCAAACTGGACCCTTTCTTGTTTCTACTTCTATTTCATACCTCTGCTCTCTCTGGACAGTGTTTGGTGGTCTTTTTTATTCCCAATCTCGTAATTCTCTTTAATGCTTCTTTTTTTGAGTACCTCTTACCACATAATGTAAACAAAGTAACCCCTATATGATCATTCTTAGCATAGTTGATAAATGTCAATGGATAATGAATGGATTGATGGATATAAAGTTAATAGACAAAATCAATTCATTCTATCATTCTTACTGTGTCCATACTTGGCTCAGAGCAAATTCCCTTGCTCCCTATGGGTGTTCTGCTATTGTTCTCAATGAACACTTCATTCTGGAAATGTGTACATTCAATCCTGGTGAACTGGCAGTTGCCCACATATATCACTCAGTAAATCTCTCCCAGTCATTGCAAAGAGACACACTGCAGAATGAATACCTGAACTCACCTTAATACCTCAAATAAATGCCATTGAAATGGTAATCTTTGGTTCAATTTTTGTTACACAAGAAACAGAAATTTGAATTATTTCAGCACTGTAGCTGAAGACACTTCTTTGGAATTTCAATTACATTACAATTACTGGTAAACATGTGAACTTCCAAACTATTGTACAGGAAAACCTTTTAAAAGTCATATGTTCTCTAGATAACTGAAGGTATAATGTATTACAATAAAAAATAATGTGCTGTTATATTTTTAAACACATCTGTTAAAGTGGTTTTTAAATTATCACCACTGATTTTATAGATTTGGGTTATTTTCTTTCTTTTCTTGAAGTACTAGGAAGACTCCATTGTAAAAAGCTATTTACAGTACCTGTGCATCTTAGCCACAACCTATATAAATAACAGAATCTTGAGGAAACTTGAAAGCCAAGATGATACCATTTTAGTAACAGGGATATAACCTGGTAGGAGATGAATATTATCGAATTAGATAGGAGGAAATGCGATTTTGTGGGGTTATAGATTCACTCCACTTTCATCTTCAGATGAATATTGAAGACTTGAAACAGCAAAAAAAAAGAAAGAATAAAAGAATAAATACATGGAGGTCAGTAATGGAGTCTTCAGAAAATGATAGGTGGGAGGCAAAATCTGGATGGTGTTTGATGACTTCATGTGGGATCCCTGGGGGGAATGTGCTTGCTATATGCTTTATGTGCAGGTCTTCTCTTGACGTGAACCTTTGTTTCTCTTGTCAGGTCTCATTGTGAGAGAAGTGAGCATTGAGATTTCACGCCAGCAAGTGGAGGAACTGTTTGGGCCTGAAGATTACTGGTGCCAGTGTGTGGCCTGGAGTTCAGCAGGCACCACGAAGAGTCGGAAGGCATATGTGCGCATTGCCTGTGAGTTAGTGAATTCGGACATTCTTGGGTCCAAACAGATGGGAAGATTTGAAAGCATAGGCAGAGGTTGATCTTACACCAAGGAACTCTAATCAGAGTTCCCATTCCAAAACTGCCCCCAGAGTTCTGTATTTGAATCATAGTTCCTCTGAAATCACGTTAATCCTTTCTTTCAAAGTACTGAGGAACTCCCATTAGATTTTGACTTGTTTTTAGAGCTAATGGCAGTCAGACTATGGTAGAACCTAGTGTTGTCTTTTGTTCTGGTTTTTGTTTTGTTTTGTTTTTAGTTGTTAAACAGTGTTTCTATGGGAACTAGAGGTCCCCAGGCCAAGGTTCCTTGCTTACACTAAAGCTATGCTAGTGCATTGGAACACACTCCGAAAATGTTCATTTCTAAAACATTACAGTTCAGAAAGAGGGCAAAAGTGCCTCTCAAGTAAGGATAATCAATGAAATGTAAGGAACATTTTTGTTTTACATAGTTACAGAGATTTCATTGTAAAGCTTCTTTGATTCCTTGATGTGCAAATCTGGATGGATGAGCCCTTACCTCCACAGAGCCCCTTTGTGAAGGCTAACAGAGCCTATATTACATGCCATGTTGACAGTCTTTCTAACAGATGTTGTGACCACTGAAATTCATGGTTTATTTGCTGAACTTGTACCACTGCATTTTATTAAGTCATATTTTGTGGCAGATGTCAATATTACATTAATATGTCACAACATCCTTCAGTACTGACTGATGTCAACACACGCATCTCTGGCTTCCTTTCCTCTTGATCTAGATCTGTGACGCTTCCCGGTGAGCTCGTGTCCCCACTCAGTCTTCTATTCAATCAGTCCAAGCTTCCTAAAACACAGGCCTCATCTCACTTCCACCCCACTTCACAATAGCAAAGAATTGCCGGATAAATGCAAAATTCAAAATCAAAACAACAGAGACTAGGCTGCTTGAAAATCAGAAATTTCCTTTGTTATAGTTTTGAAAGCTTGAGGTCCAAGACTGAGGTGTCAGTGGGCTTGGATTCTCCTTGAGGCCTCTCTGGACCTTGCAGACAGCTGTCTTCTTACTGAGTCCTCAAATGGCTCCTGGGATCCTTCCCTGGTGTCTCCTTGTGAGTCTACATTTCTCTTTCTTATAAGAAACAAGTTGGGTTGGAATAGGACCCATGCAGCATTGTTTTAAATTAATCACCTCTTGAAAGGCCTCATTTTCCAAATGCCATCACATTCCAAGCTACTGAAAGTTGTGATTAAGCCTATGAACTAGGGAGGGAGACACAGCTTACTGTGTAACCAGTACATGCTGGGATCTATCTCCATTTCCAACACCTCTAACTCTGATCACTAAGGATTGCTAAATGTTATTTGGATTTGAACTATTTCAGTTTCCTTGCCCTTCAACTGTAATTCGTGCCTACTTGTTTCAGCCTGTATTTACCTTCATGATTTTCAAAGGCTAATTTCTTCAGCAAACATCTATCAGATCAACATTTTTTCCTTGTCCTTGGACAGTTTTATACTTTGGGAGTGACCTGATGAGACAAAGTAAACTCTAGATAAAATAAATAATGATTAGGTAGGGGTAGATGATGTGTGCTGTGAAATAAACCAAGCAGAGCCAGAGGAGATGCTATGCTTGGGAGAAAAGGTCAGGTGTGCTGTGAAGCCAAGCTCTGACTCCCTGCCCACGCTGGGACCAGGAGAAAAGGAGTTATGTATAGAAAACTGCAGCAGACAAGTACAAACACATGGGATTCATGTTTGACAAGAGGAAGGGGAGGCTGGGAGTCAGGAAAAAATGGGAGGGTGAAGAGTTAGGACCTGGCAGGTGCTGGACATTGGGGTTTTAGTATGATTTGGAATCTCAGCAGAAGCCCATCTCCCATCCAGTCACAGAATCAATGACTGCACACTGGTGAGAAGAAATGCTGAAGGACAAAGATAAAAGTTAGGAGGCTTCTACTCGGGGCCTGCATGGGGCACACACAGAAGGGAGCAGTGAAGGTGCTGAGACCAGGATTCGACACAAATTCAAACCTAGAAATAAAAGGCTTCTGTTGAGTGTTGGGACGTGAGTGTGGAAGGAAGGGTCAAAAAATGTGTTCAGAAAACCTGAAACTTTGGCAGATTTTTATTCTTCCCTCTCCCCGTTCCCAGCTCAGTTGTCGGGTTTGGTTTGCTCGTTTCCCCTTGCTGTGTGTTGTGTTTCATAACAGTGGGATCTTTGTAGTGAAGAATTCTGTTTTACATATCCTTGTGTTTTCGGGGCTTAGAATATGTTTAATAGATGTGTCCGAATGAAACTCCTGATGAAGAATTCTTTGTGGAGCTTATGAAAACCCTGAAGATGAATGTCCCTCTCTGAATCTACATAGGGATTTATTCATGTCCTACGTGGATTTCCCATTAAGTAGCTGTGATATGAGACACCCTTAAAGGATAGCTATGAACGACTGCTCTTAGGAACAACACACAAAGGTTACTAGAGATGTTAGGTGGAGGACTGAGTCAATTGGATCGGGCACAGGGAGAAAGTACACTGTTGGCAACACCACAGGAAGGCCTGGAGCTGGGATGGCCCTTGAGACAAAGGAAACAAGGCGCTTCTGTTCCTCCACATTGACTAGTCAAGGATATGGATTCCCTCTCCACTTCCTACTCCCACCAGTTTATGGCCCAGGCTGAAACAGCTTCTTCACCCAGAGTAGCTCCCAAAAAGAAGGGAGGGTTTCACTGCCAGTACTGCCTATGGGTGGGCTCACGCTTAGAAGAAACCCCAATGGAACAGCCCCACACCCTCCATATAAGATTTAAATCAGTTCAAAATTAGCTTTGAATTATAATGAAAATAGAAGTGTGGGAGATAGATCCCAGCATGTACTGGTTACACAGTAACACAGCAAGGGAAAACGAGCAAACCAATGGAAGTCAGCCTTCATCCCACTCTTCTACATTCTCATGAGAATCAAGCACAGTAAATATTTAAAGTTGCAGCCTAGGCTCGATACCCAATTAATCCATAGCTGTTTTGTGAAGGCTGCAGGGTGCCTCACAACAGATTCGTGTATTATAAGCTTCATAGGTACATAGATTATTAGAAAAGATTGTTTCCAATTTTATATAGATATGTGAATATGCTTAGTTTTATTTTCTGCATCAAAATTAGATATGTGTATGTAAAACCTGCCTATAGTTGCTACATTTTTCTAAACTTCACTCTTGAAATCCTTGCTTCTAAAGAGTTCGGCATTTTCAAGCAATCAGAGGTCAAACTCTTCCCTGTCACCTTCTTCTTTGGTGAAAATTCTCAAGTGATTTGCCTATAATTTCATAATTAATTGAACTCACATGTTTGTGGTCAAGGCATGCCATCCCACTCATGACTATTGATTGACAGAGATAGAGATTATGATGAAGCTCAGAGAAAGGACCTGACCTTCCCTCTGTTGAGGGTGCTCCCTACCAACTCAACCTTGCTCATGCAGCACGATGTTTGTGGAATTTTTTAGTCTTCTGCACACCAAATGAACTTTAAATTCAAATGTGCTTTGAATAGTGATACTGGGTGGATGTTCATCCCATAAATAGCAATTCCAATTTATACTTCTCACAGTTGAACATAACCATAAAGCAAAGGTTAAATCAGTAAATTCTACCCTGATTGTATTTATACTCCTCCACCATTTTTTCATTAAAAAGTTCCATTTTCAGAAATATCTGAAGAGGAATGAATGAACTATTAATGTTTATGACCAATAGTTCACATATCTAAACTCTATCAAATAGAAAATTAGTTAGTGACACAATCTGAATAAAGGAAAAATTAGAAATTTAAAAGTCAATACTTAGCAATAAATTAGTTGTGAACATACCTTCCCTCATCAAACTCCTTCATTTACACAAGAGATGTCAGTTTTCCTGGGTGGGCAGTAACCTCCCCTGCAGAGGGAAATGCCCTCAGAGAGCACCCAAGGGTATGCTCCAGCAACCATCCTAAGGAAAAGATGATTCTTTCATAAGTGTTTTGATTTCAAAGCCAATTTGAGAACCCCAAAGTATAAAGGAGGAAAGGAGAATCCAAGCAAACTGTTGAGCAATGCTGTCAAGACAAGGTTTGGGATCGATAGTCTTGCTGTTATAGATACTACAGTATTGGTAGTGATGGTGGTTGTTCTTTGATTATTGTCATTTGGGAAGAAGGGAACGATGTGAAAAGACAACCATAAATGTAACAGTTGAGAGCATTTGCCTCCAGACCAAGCTGTATTATGTTCAATTTCTCATTCTAGCAAAGACATGTGAGACATTGGTCAGATTACCTAATCTCTCTGAGCCTTAATTTCATGAACCATGACATGAAAATGATAGGACTACTTTGAGATTAAAGGAAATAAATTTTCCAAGCATGTGGCAGAGTTCCAGGATGCAAATCAGTGCTCAGTGAATGAAAGCAGGTGCTCATGGTACCTTTTCCAATGGCTCTATACATTTCTTTTAAAACTTATACATACTAAGCAAACTTAGAAAGTGACTCTCTCCTTCCTTCACCCCTTGATGTCTGTTTTAGCTGTCAATCAAGAAGGCTGAAGTTGTCCCCTGATTCACACAACATGGGGCCATAATTTTCCCCATGCCTGAGGATAGAAGAGTGAGCCACATGGTAACTGCTCTCCTACAAATCTTGTGACAGTGGGATGTGTGTACATGGAGAATCCATCTTCCTAGAAATGTCAGGACAATTCATTGGAATTCCTCTTGAATCACGTATACTAACCTGTAAGTCACAGTAGTCTCACAGAGGCTGCTGACAACAGATAGGCGTCAGAAAGTTCTTAGAATGAATTAAGGAGAGCCAAGGTAACCTTTCTGCCCTCTTCCTACAGCTTCTGGGCCTTTCCACGTGGTTGGAATTGCATTTTGAGCCACCTGGAAGTTTAGCATCAACATTGCTCACATTTGTGAGTCCATAGTATTTGGCACACTGTCTTTTACAATATCTGTATCTAATAGAAAGGTGATGGCAGCTCCATCTGTCCCATAAACTCTTCTAGTGTCTGTTTTCAAAAGTAAACATATAAGCAAAGGAAATTAATAATGTATTTCATTTAGTCTTATATGTAAAAGAACATTTCAACCACATAATGCATAGAAACACATAGCAATGAAAACAACTTTTTTGAGGAGTCTGTTCTATGCATACTTATAGAACCTCATGATTAAGATTGTCCTCAGGGCATATGCTCCGAAGTCCCACATGGCTAGTCAGGACACATGATCTGTAGAATAACCATAATAATATTAATGGAAGTGTTCCTGAAGCACTGTGTATGTATGAGCTGTTCAGTCCTTGCAAGGACTCTGTAATGAGTGAGATTATTTTCCACACTTTGTAAGTAAAGAACATTGTTCTACCTCAAATACTGTAGCTGGAATATGGAAAAGCTTTGTCAGTCCAAGAACCAAGTTAATGCTTTAACCAAGACACTGAGAACAAATAAGGGAGGAGATGGCAGCATTTTGTTGTTGCTTCTTTTGGTTTTGGTCAGGAGGAATATCTCAAGATTTTCTTTTCCATTTGATGTATTACTGCAAGTTCCTTTAATCTCAGTACAAAAGTATGAAGGGACCATGACTTCCTACACTTCTCCTCATTGCATGGTATATATAACTACACCCATTTCCTTGTTTTCAAATGGCAATAGCATCGTTCTACAGGCAGACAATTTACTAAGCAAACCTTCCTTCCCCATCTCACACATTCTTCCCCCATTTAAGGCCAGCTCTCGTGTTTCTTTTCAGTTGTGTTTCTACTGAAATTGCCTCCTCTTGTAGATCTGTCAAACCCTCAACCTTGCCGTTCATTTAAGTACTTATTTTTCTTGATAATACTTTTCTCCTTTATCATCTATTTTCCTTTGTGTTGATTATCTCCCCTAGAAGAATGCAGCCCCTCCCCCAAGTTCAAGGACTTTTTCTGCTTTAGTGTTGTAACCCCAGTGCCTAAAACTAACTCTTCCCATGCATGTGGCTGTGGTAAACAAATGAAGTTAACTGAAAATAACAAATGAAAATAAAATGAAAACATTGGGCAAATGGATGGCGCAATGCTGTACTTTTTTTTTTTTTTTTTTGGTCCATTTAGTAAAATCAGTTTACTTTCTGAGGAGCTCCAACTCCAGAACATCTCTAGGAAAGGATTGCCTCTGTGCTTTCCCACAAATTCCCATAAGCACCTCCCCTCCTTGATTTCTTGCTGCATCTTATAGCACTTAGGGACTTCTACTACACATTTCTTGATGTTTTATATGCTCATAGTTTATATTGTATCCTCATGACTCTCTTAGAAAGTCAGATCCATGTAGACAAAGATGTTTTATTGTTCAATGATGAATCAAAAATATCTAGAATAAAAGATGCCTGGGACAGTGTAGGTCTCCACACTGTCACAAAGGAGTGCAGGCATTAGCAGTTCTGTGTTCAAATATCTCCAGTTAAAGGTACATGTAATCTCAGGAGTTCTCATTGGTTTGTATGTTCATGAAAATCATGTCCCAGGGCCTTTTATGCTACACTCCAATTTCCTATTTGCTTATTCTAGTTAGCATAAAAAATCCATTAAACAGTTTACCCAAATAGTCTATTTCTTTAGCTAGGCATTCTAAATAACGTGGGCCATACCATGAACTTAATACCTTACTACTGAATGTCTTGGCAGAACATAGCAGATTTGTCAATACCAAAATAAATAGCTTATTCACTAATGTGCATTTCTGAGTTTTGGTCTAGTCCTTTAGGCAAATCATTAAGCTCCCAGTGTCCTGTTATAAATGGCAGAGCCCATATTTTGATTTTAAAGAGATTAACTACATAGTTTAGGCATTGTTATATAAGGGAGGGATTTTTTTTTTTTATCAATTTTACTCTTGTTTTATTTAGAACTCAATAGTTATGTAGCAATAAACAGTTTACTGTAGTTTATATGATAAGATTAAAAGCTAGAGCTCATGGCTGAATGTATTTTCCCAAATATGTGTGCTTTTGTCTATGGAAAAAAGCTCTCAAGTTTCATGAGACCTCACAAATTCATGGGCATTTATAGCCCACATTTATTTTAGGAGGTAGACAGGTAACTGATAGAGAGCTATCTCATACAGTTAAATTCTGGGGGAAAGTCATCCATTCCTATGTTATAGGTAGGGTGTGTATGCCAGAAGACTGAAATTTGACATTAAAGTGTATTTTATGCTATGTGAAAAATGAAGTTTATGGCTTAAATGCTTAATTGCCAAAGCATTATCGGCAAGCATTGCATTCTGTTTGTAACCAGAAAAGAAAGCCTTAACGTTTTGGAATGTCAGGTTCCCCATCCATAAAGTTGGCATGTTTCTTATTATTTATCCTTAAGACATACCTGAAAAAATATTGAGATGACATCTAATCTTTTTTTTTTGGAAACCAAAGATGCAGTATGAATATAAAAGTGTTCCTCACATGGCTGTTGCTCTCTTCCTCTTCTTTGTAATGGATGTCATTTGGACTTACAATTCTAAAGTATTTTTTTCTAAAAACCCCTCTGGCAAGACTATCTGAATACAAATGTATTTGTCCTATAAATGCCCTAGAGTCAAGAAATAAGAAAGAATGGCTGGGATAGCACATCTTTACTTCAGGGACTGTGTTCACTTGAGATTCATCAGTTTAAATGATCTCGGTGAAATGAAGGAGAGCAAGCCTTAGTACATTAAAGACATCGTCAGCATGCCCTCCTGCTGATATGCTTAAAGATGCTGGCTTGACCTCTATCCCCAGGTATGAATTGCAATGTTGTAGAAGTTTTCATGGTCAGTTCTGAAGAAGGGCCCAAAACTTTAGCTCTTAAATAGCAGAATGAGGTTACAAAGAAAAGAGTAAAAAATCTATTACCTTCTCTCATTCTTCTTAAAACACAGTGTTGGTAACCATCATTACATCCTTACACTATGCCTAACTGTATTCTAGCCACTACTATAACACAGGAATCCTACCATGCAAGCCTATTGTCATCCGTATTTTATCAATAACAAGCTGGAGGTGTTTGTTATTATCAGGAGAGTTGTCTGAGTGTCCCTTTTACCTGTGACTGGATCAGAAACTTAAGCAAAGTCTTCAATCTTCCTAAAGTCTTCCTCAGTTTATACAGCTACAGACATATGAGCAATTCTTGACTTTACTGTCCATGATAGCCAATGTGAGCAGTTGATTGGGTTGCTGGGTGGCTCTTTGCTCATCATTTACAATTATTTAGGAAGGAAAGGCAAGTGAAAAGAAAAAAAACTCTTGTCTTTTTTATATTATATTCCTACATTTTAAATTGTAACCAATAAGAGTTACTTAATATAGTATTTTTATGATTTTTTTTAAAAACAGCCAGATCTGTAATCTGTTTTTGGGAGAGAAAGCCATAGTGAACTTTTCAAGCCCTAAGATATTAAGCTAGGCATTTTTCACTTTTAATAAGTGCCCAAAGCTCTGACCATGAATCTAACTCTCCCCAAATATGCTCTGTAGCTTGGTTCTCGGCAGTTATTTCCTGTTAACAACCAAATTTTGTGATTTAAGTGCAAATTCTACTCTACTGTGACAACATAATTAGCCCCTTCTATCATCATTGGAGGGCAGGTACATTTTTTCCCTCTAAGAACACAAGTATTAATGTCTTATGTGACTGTGGTATTATTGTATTTGATAAAGGAGCACTTTGAAAATAGAGTAAAATATTTTTTAATCAAAAGTGTATTCAGTGCCTCTGTCCATTGCGCTTTTAAAAGGAATTGGTTGAGAAGTAATTAAAAATAAAACTGAAGCACACTAGAGCTATTATGTTTGCTTAATGTGGGGCCAGACATCTGTCAAAAGTATTGAAGATGGCTAGCAGACCATCACTGCAATATGAATGTCTTGGAAGTACAGGGTTTACATAAATCAAGAGCCATTTACTTGAAACAAGCTTAGTTTGAAAGGAAAGCTAATGATTGAAGTTTGACTTCTTGGTGAAAGTTAAATGAGTTAATGGCATGGCCATCACTCTGAACACTCCAGAGCTATGCTGACTTAAGGGGGCAGGACAGATGGGTATCTAAGAGATGGCATTCAAGAAGGAATTTTAATGAAGCTGAACTGTCCTAATAGTGTTGTTATTATTATTATTATTATTATTATTATTATTATTATTATTGTCTTATTTAATCTTCATAGCAAGTATGCAGTAACTATTATAGTTATCATCATTTTATTCATGAAAACTATAGAAACCTAACCCAGTGCAGATCACAATCAAAGCTAGGTCATGGAAACCCACAATCCATGCTAATACCCACTGCAGTAAGCTTAAATGTGACCCTCCAGGCTTTCATCTGCCCCAAAAGACATTCAGCCCTAATCTCTTGAAGTTGTAAATGTTGGAGAATGATCTTTGTAGATTTGATGAAGAACTCCAAGATCAGAGGCTTTCCAGTAGAAGGAGTAAGTGAGAGGGAGTTGCAGCCACAAGTCAAGGAATGCTGACAGCTACCAGCATCTGTGACAAAATTGTGACCACTCCTTAAAAACGTGGGAAGAATTGCTACCCTGCCAGCTCCTTCATGATGACCCAATGAAACCTATTTCAAATTTCTGCCCTCTAGAGCTGCATGATGTGCTTTAATCAACAGAGAGGGGCTACAACCAGCATGTACCTCCCATCCCCAAATCCATGTGTGGAGTAGCCCCCTCAAGTAAATATGAGCTCAAACAAGTGAATTAACTTCTCAAGATCTCAGATACACAACACATAAAGTCAGTGAACTGGACTGTGAGAGTTGGGAGTTTTATACCAAAAGGGAAATTGTCCTCCAAGTCCTTCACTAAAAGGAAGCTGCCAGATTATTTTGGGCATTTCATTAAACTCCATATTTTCTGAAGAGCTACTGTGTAATATATATCATGTGTGAATGTATACTCAACCTTGAAACACTTTCAGATGTTAGATAAACATAGAGCTGGGTCTGGAGATGCAGATATATGATCCCAGGTGATAGAAGGCTGAAGCAGAAGGATTGCCAAGGCTGGGTGATAGGAGACATTCAGAAACAGCCTGGACAAGTTAATGAGACCCTTTCTCAAAATATAAGGAAATTTAAAAGAACTGGAGATGTAGCCTAGTGATAGAGTATTTGCTTACTTGGTTTGTGTGAGGTTCTAGGCTCAGTAGCCAGTTCTAGGAAAAATAAATGGTGTCCTACATGTTGTTGATATTACATCTCTTAGAAAATGGTCATAATGGTGTACTTCTCCCACCCCTACCCCCATGACAGGAAGCTTTATGCAGTAAACTTCAGGATAGAGATACAGAAGCATCACCTCCTGACTAAAATTACTGCTTGGGTCTAGCCTGTGGGCATCCTGTGTTGAGAAGGCTACTGAGTATATATACTGATTACATAGAAAAGAATAATTGATTAATTATGGAAATTTGAGCTGTAAGGGAAGGCAATGGTACCAAATATTTGCCATTCCTACTCTAAGAACAAGCATAGATCCTAATTGATTATGACAGTTTCCCACTGTGCCTGAAAGAGCTTCAGACTTTTGTACATAGCCATTAGAACAATGAATGACTTTGATTCAGCAAAGAATATGGAGACATTTATATTGTATGTGGTCATCAAGAATTATAGTAATGACAACTTGTCTTTTCAGCCATCTAAAACTCATTTTCCTGTCTCTGGTGTTAATAGTCTATATCTATTTAAAATGTCACCAGTCTCTGAAGTTCACACATTTATTGCCTAACATTCTTTCTGAAAGTAGGTAAGAGAACATAATTTAAAATTATGAAATTCTAATTAAAATATTAAGCATTGAGTCTTTACAAAATAAGCCTACCTCTCAGAATATCTTGGCCAGTTTTCTTGGCCAGTTTTTTTCTTCATCAAAAACTCATAAGCAGGATAACTATGGGGGAAAATCTCCTTGGGAGGACATTCTACAAGGCAGGAGGGAGAGCACAAGAAACATTCATTTTCAGCATTTGTAACATTGAATTTGTTACATCAGTGATCTAAAAGTAGCAGCAGTAGAGGCCTGTAGAGACTTGTAGAGGCCACATAGGGTTTATCAACTATTGGGTTTAACCCTCAAAATACTGTCCCACTAACATATTTTGATAAAACTTTAGGTATTTGACCACATAGTTAGTAAGCAAAAACTCTTAAAAGAATCCACATTTCTGATTTGTATCAGCAATTAAATTTAGGCTGTGGTTCTCAGAGACTGAATTCCTTTAGGTTGCATGTAGCAGAGCTGATCAGCAAGACAAAAGAAGTGTTTTTGTTTTGGTTTTTTTCTTACTCAAATCTGTTAAAACTTAGAAGAAGAAACAAGTAGCCAATGTGAGTGGGAAACAAGTTTCAAGGGAAATAATTGCTGCCTAGATTTCTGCTCTTTGTGCTATATGCATGGTCTTTATAGACATGGAAGATTCAACTTCTGTGTTAGACAATGGCAGTCATCAGCCAATAGAGAAAGGAGCTGTACTGATGCTGTGGAATCGACAGCAAGGACTCATTTTTAAAACCAATTGGCTAAAGCCCCTATTCAAGACCATGTCTCCCTCATTACCCACAGCTTCCCATGATGTCTATAATATTTGGCACTGGGGTACATATATCATGGTAGACTAACCAATTGATCATAAATTCATGGTTCTCAGATATTAGTTTGTGCCTATAACCTGTGAGGTTGGTCAGAACCAGATTCCCAGGGGCCGATCTGAATAGGAGGTCTGTTTTTGTCAGCCATAGCTGGAAATCCTTCAATTTCACCTTGTGAAGTTCTCATCAATCATTAGTGAGTCCATAGTTGTAACAGCCTTGCCTTGCATCAATTACATTTGAGTAATAGTGACAGTGACAAATGTTGACATGCCATGATAAAAAATTTCTAATAACGTGGGAAAAGATGAGTTGTGGGGTTAATGTTTGCACGGACAACTGCTATATGCTAATGTGGCACTAAGGATTTTGTAGGTGCCCCTTCAGCTTTTGTAGATCTGAAATAGCTCCTTCCTAAAATATTCACTTTTGTTCTAGCTGAAAAATCTTAGGTGAGGGTTGTGTAGTCAAATGGTGGAATCAAGACCTGAAATCCCATGTATTCACATCAACCCTGCTCTTAGCTCTTATGTTATTCTTCCTCCCAATTGCTTCCAGACCCACTCTACAATGACCTACAGAAGAAATCCCAAAACCTTTCTATTTGATGATCCACTGAGCATATAGTCACCTCCTTGTCATGTACTCTCATGCAAATACATGTATATATACATCTAGACATCGATAACACATAACATGATTCATGATGCATATTGATATTTTCTTTTTATTCAGTTTCACTTCTTTGGTTCTGGGTTTTAATCTGTTAATGAGAATTTTTCACCCTCCAAAGGGCCATGACAGGGTTTCAGTGTCATTCAAAGTGTAAATTTTTGTGTAACAGGACACATCTAACAAGACACCCAAGTGAACTTTAGCTTTAAGTGGACCACCTTCAAGTACCACTCAAAACTTCTACATTTTGGCTATGTAGTGCTGAATGTTCATTAACAACAGCCCTAGCCCATGGAACTCTGGTTTCAGCTGCTGCTGCTGTCCCTCTTTTTGCTACAATAGATAAGTAAAACATTCAACACGCTATCTGAAATAAGCATACTAGGGACTTAAAAATGGAGAAGGGAGTAAGTCTTGTTCCCAAACAAACTGGATTTCCAGCTAAGGTTTCATGGAAAAAATAAAGTACATGAGATTTTCTTTTCATGATTTTAAGACTGTAATGAAATCTAAAAGCCAACAGTAAACATGGAATTCCACAAGAAAAATACAGAATATTACATACTAGAGTTTATAGATCATTAACATGTGGTAAAGCTCTATAAGAAAATGACATTTTAAAAATGCATATATGAGTCATATTCTAAAATTTTCTGTATGTAATGATTATAATTATACATATATATTATACATATTTTGTGTTTTAAAATCTTCCAAACACTGTTAGCATTCAATATGTATTTTAATTTTCACACAGCCCTATGGGGTGTAAATGAAAACAAAACCTAACCAATATCAATAATGTAAGATTTTCTTTATGTCTTATTCTACATAAATTAGAAATCTGAATTACAACCAGAAGAGTCTACTGAAGAATAAAGCATCAGAGAATTTGTCAGTTCACAGAACCAGTCTATCATAACACCTAAACTTTCTTTTCTAAAATTACTTTCCTCTACTAAATCTTGAAAGACTGGACATTTTTAACAAATGAAGACTGTTCTTTGAAGCTTGGAATTAAAAAGCACCCTTTGCAAAGGCGACAGTATTAGTCACCTGCTTAAATGTGATTGGGAGATCTTTTTGCTGACAACTCCTTACCTCCTTCACACATCAGCAGATCTCTCAAGTGCATGGATGCTAGTGCAACCCATCATACTTAAAGCTGAGACCTGCCCAGCCTCAGCTTTCACATCAGAGTCTACATTCATCCATTTCGTACTGTCAGGCAACGGTGCCTGAGGACCATCCTTGGGGAAGAGATATGTTGTTCTCTCTTATTAACTAAATGCATTGACATGATGAACTTTCTTGTATGTTGTTTTGAGTATAAATTTCTCATCTATTAATCTTTAGTTTTGTCAAAGTAATTCAGGGTACACTTACAATAACCAGAAATTCGATTTTCATCTGTTTTTATGTTATATATTACTCTTAAAATTTTATATAAGATTGATAATTATTCTTTTATTTTTATGACTATAATATTAGTACATCATTTCTCCTTTCGCTTTCCTCCCTCCATACACTCCTATTTACCTTTCCTTTCTCTTTCAAATCGATGTCCTCTGTTTTCATTAATTGGTGGTACGCACACATATGTGTGTGCGTACATATACATTCCTAAATACAACCTGCTCAGTCTGTGTAATGTTATTTGTATGTGTGTTTTCAGGCTGATCATTTGGTATTAAACAACCAATTTATGTGCTCTTCCCTGAGGAAGACTATTTTTCCTATTCTCAGCATTCTTTAATAGTCTATAGTTTTCTCTGTGTAGTGCTGAGTTTCCTGGTCTTTCCTTATCCCCTTTGGCATGTCTATTTTTGTTGTCCTTGTTTTGTTCATGTATAGCCAGTCATATTGATGAGACAGTGTAGCTTCTGATATTTTTGACACTGAACCTTCTGGAAGCTACCCTTCTCCTTAATTTCTTATCCATATACTCAAATATCAAAAAGTTCAATGAAAGAACAGTAAATTTGTCTAAGATACACCTACTCTTACAGTTTACAAATTCGATCATTCTGTTAATTTCTCTGGCACTGTGAATTATAACCTAGTGGCATCTCATTTTCATTAAAATAATATCCCTGACCCTCTTAAACACATATTTAAAATATTCATCCATAAGTCCTAGTAGGGGAAGAATCCTACAAATCACAGACTTTTATTTTCATTTCATTAATGAGGAAAGCAAAGGCCCAAAAGTCTTCTATTTCTCAGCTAACCACCCACTGGTTGCATTATCAAAGAGCCTCAGTAACGCTTGCAGAGATCTGAGCATTGGTGTTTTCCATACTATGAATAATTTGTAACCGCACTATTGTGCAAAAGCTTCATTGACAGCCATAAAATACTACAATGACAAATGAGCCTTTGCACACATGTGTTCAAAAAATATTCCTTGATTGAGCATAAACAGTCAATTGAAATCCCTGTCATTGCAGGTCTGATTAACATATATTAATTGGATTTCAGTTAATTGATTTAGTAAGCCAATATTTATGTTCAGGAGTCAACCTGTCTCTGATTCCATGCTTACAACAACACTGAATTTTCTTTTAATTGGTAGGATCAATAAATAAATCATATAAGTAAATATGTATGTGATTTTTGATTATGTATATGTAAAATAAGTAACAAAATCAAGTTGACCTTATAGAAATAACTTGTTAATTGTTATATTGTTATATATAATCCTAAAGGCTGTCCAAAGGCAGGATTCATCTTTTTCTCCCCTGACATGAATCCCATATTATTCTGAACCATATGTTTTACATCTAATTCTTTTCTGACAAGCACGCATTTTTCTATCACCCTTATGTTCACTCTGCCTGCAAGGCATCCTCTCTACCTTCTATCACATCTCTTGGAATGGTAAAGAATGTTACTCACCCTCCCTCACACAGCCACAATGTAGTCTGTCTATCCTATGTTCCTTATACAAACCAAAAGAGAGGTTTGATATCAAAACTTAAAAATGTTTTCCTCAGGGCTGGAGAGATGGCTCAGTAGTAAAGAGCACTGGCTGCTCTCTCAGAAGACCCAGGTTCAATTCCCAGCACCCATATGGCTGCTCACAACTGTATGTAACTCCAATTCTAGGAGATCTGACACCCTCACACCAATGCACATAAAATAAAATAAAATAAAATAAAATAAAATAAAATAAAATAAATAAATAAAAATGTTTTCCCAATAAAACAAAACTGCTTTGTGGAGTTAAATGTAATGTTATTTTAGAAATTAGTTAAAATTTATTAGGAATCTAAAGCACAACCTTTATGACAATGTAATTAGATGTAGCTATCAATGGTTTAGATGCATTTTTCGCTTAAGTAAGTACCAATGTACTAGGTTTCCTATGCCAAACTTTTTTTTCAATCAAGAATCAATGACTACAGTCGTGCACTCATATGGCAGAAATTTAAATACTTTGTTAAAAGTTGTACTATATCCTAACAAAAATTACAGCATGCTGCACTCAAAACCCACTGTCCCTTAATCAGAGAAAATAAAGTAGATGCTCATTATGTTCATTTCTCCGGGTCCCTAATACTTCCCAAACTAATGACTTCGCTTTACAGCTGTGCTACATCCTGCTGTTGACCTCCCCCCTCCTTAAATTTTAGTTCCTTGTGGCCTCTCTGGCACTTTCCTCTTTGGATTTCCTCCCACCTCTCCATTCACTCTCTCATTTTTTTTGGATGGGGAGTCCTTCTGCTTTAATTTCTGTCCTCTTTTCTTGATGCTCTGCTCTGTCCCCTGTCAGAAGCGTTGAGTTCTAGTGATTCAGCCTCTGCTGAGACAACCAAACCCACTAAGTGTTTCTCAGGGCAGGAGATGGTCACCCCATTAAACATTTGATATTTTCTGTGCCTATTTATTTTGTCATATCAGAGAAAGGTAGTTCTAGAATATAGCGAGTAGAGATAAGTAATGACAATAAACATACTGCTATGTAAAGAACAGCTTCACAAAGAAATGACAAAGTCTCCAGATTTAATAGTGCTGTGGATTCTAAACTATGGCCTTAACATACTGAACAATTCCGTTTGAGCATCCTATAAAAACACTGAGCTCAATATGTAACAAGGGAGGGTTGTCTTCTTCCCTACTTTGCTGCCCCACTCAATACTTTGGATTGTGATATAATGCAACAACATCAAATATAGCAACGATCTCACCTGCTGACACTCCCTAAATACCCAAATCTCCTGAAGCTATAATCTACATACATTGAAGAATCTCTCTCCTCTTCTGTTGTCAATTATCTACTGAGTCTATGGCCCTCTTATCCACCAGTCTACACAAGCTGGTCCCTAGCTCTGACTCCTCACTACTGCTGTAATCCATCTGTCATCCTAAGAGTAATATGGCAGGTGACTCAAGCCTCAGCTTATCTTCTAAATCTTATTTCTGTATCTGACACATCTTTACCTTAAACATCTCATCAAATGTCTACCATAAGCATGTAATTTTAAATATAAAGTGAAATTTCTTTAACTGTTTGAATATATGTGTTTTTTCTTCTTAGTTAGCCCATTTATACATGCTGATAAATTTAAGTGAAATCAAGTCAGTATGTTATTAATTTAAGGACAAATTCTAGTCATTTTTGCCTCTGCTTTATTTCAGGATAGATGGAACGTTCTCAGAGTCATTTTATGCAAATAAGACACACCATACAGATAGTGTTTTATCCTATAAAAGTTATTAGCTACTATTTTTTTTATTGGCAGCCATGTCTACCAAAACCTTCACCTCGGTGCAGATCAAAAAACAAACATCAGTTATTGTAACAAAGAGAATATTTTTATATTCCTGTGGGAGCATAAATGGGTGAGAAAGGATTAGGAGAAGTGTGTGGGATGGCAAGACATATAAATTAAAGGCTAACAATTCCAATATAGTACCAATTGTTTTGCAGTGAGATTATGGATAACTTAATGAAAATATTCTTCATTTGTGAAACAGAAATATAGTTGAGATATCATTCAAGTAATGATAATCATGTGGATTCTAAATATTCACCTTAACAATGCACTCAGTTTCTTGATAATCCTATCACAAATGCCCCTCTGATAGTACTTCTCTCATCCTTTGGAGAGGCTTTTGTCTTATCTCAGTTCACATCCATCCATGATTTTCTTACAACTGTGAATCTTGGAAGAGTTTCTTCTGTCAAGTAATCTAACAATATAGCAAACATGTAAGTGATTCTTTTTCCCTTGGTGACGTTTTCTAGATGGTGCTTTCTAGAAGTAACTAACCAGGGTACATGTCTAGAGTCTGAGTTTCCACCTTGTAGTTCAGTAGGCAAAAATGGTACTTACAGATTCAAATATATTTGTCAAGGATATAGATGAAAGAACAGAGCATTAATTCTTTATTGAAACTCACTGGTTAAACTTAAAAGATACTGCTGTATTTTAAAGTATTGAGCTGTACATACAAAGTAAAATTCTAGAGGTTCTTAAAAATGTCCTGAATATATTTTACTTGAAAAAAGTAGATAAAATTTATTTAACGTTTAAAGCCAAATCATTAAAACAAAATAATTATATTGCATTCAGGATGTGTTAGTTAAAGCTATCTCCTACAGTATACCAGTGATGTTTGTAAGATGAGAGGCTGGTTTCAGACATTTTCATCATCTCTGTGTATTTTCTAAAGCTGCTGCATCTTGCTATAATAGCTCTGGCCATACAAGCACATAATTAGGTACTTGGCATGTTTGAGAAGAAATGAATACTTAATTTTCTCATTGAAAATGGCTACATGATTAGAAATTAAATTCTTTCTAGACTATTCTCAGTAGCCATTCTCTGTTTTCTCTTGTATTTTTAAGACATTTTCAGAAGTTCTATATCTTATTTATGGATGCTCAAAGAGTCCTATTTTCCAACCTGAACAGAAGCTCACTTTTGATTTATGAGTAAAAATATCCTGGAGTTACTACAACCTTAATAATATCAATTGTAGGAGAAAAATATTTATGTACATAAAGAACTCTATCCTTAAGATTCAAGAAATAATAAAGTGCAACTAATGGATTTCAGTAATTATTAAATTAACTATAAAAGGATTTTATTGATGCTTAAAGTTAGTACAGTTAAGAGCCTTTAACTTTCATAATTTCTTGCACATAGAATAATACTTCTCAGATTATGATATAATATCAACAGATGGATAAACTATAAAGATGTCAAATACAAAACCGGGGAAGTTTGGGCACTTTCTGTAAGAATACTTTTGTTATTTAGTTTTGACATGTACTTTTTCACCTGAACCTTCTAGATCTACGGAAGACATTTGAGCAGGAACCCTTGGGAAAGGAAGTGTCCCTGGAACAGGAAGTCTTACTCCAGTGTCGGCCACCTGAAGGGATCCCAGTAGCTGAGGTAACAAAAATGCATTGCATTTAGCAGTTGGCACTTAGTTCTTCTAACAGAGGCCTAATCCATGGCTAATGGTGCAGTGAATTAGGGCATGGCATGATGAATGGTTGGTAATGGAGTCCTAACTGCCTGCTGCTGGCAAAACAGATTGATTAGGAACTGATTAATGACTCGGGAGTCAATTAGAATGCCCCACTGGACAAAGCCACCGGCAGCATGGTTTAATTTTATCATTCTCTTTCAAAACAATCAGAAACAGTGTTTTACTTCATCTGGCACCTAACGAAAGAGATGCTATGACTAAACGTGCCATCAGTTGTATTACTGTTCCAGATGATGTAAAAACAAAAAAGTTAGTATAAGAAAGACGTGTCTGTCTTGTGAGCCTTTACTGCACATAGGTGTTTCTAAGTCTATTATGTCGTCATAGAGATCAAAAAAGTATATCCACTGTCACAAACATGATCACTTTCATCCAGCAGTATTTCTATTATTTTATGCATTGTTTTGGTTCTGCTTAAATGAAGCCTTTGGATGGCTAATGAAGTATTATGGATCTTATTTTTGCAATGACTTTTTATTAGCACCAGTGTGTTGCTCTTTGAAAGGGGCTGTATTTGAGAAATTGCCTTGTATGACCCAGAGGAGAATGCATGCTCTCTTGGGGACACTCACCATAATACTGCAACATCCTGTTGAAGGAAACTAATACTATGTCTTTTATTTGTTAACAAATAGCTCCAATCTCTAAAACAATGTTCCTTTTATATGTTAACGGAAGACTACCTTATAGTGTCCAACATGATTATCTACAGGGCTCTACAAATTCAAACACACTTTCATTTGACAAGTAACATGGCTGTTTATTTGTTAAGGGTCCTTGCTAGTCTCCAAGCTTCATAAAGTCATTTAGAAGATTTACTCTGTATTGCATATATGGAAAGAGACACATGCCAGTTGTCATTCAGAAGTAAATATGGATCTAGTGGGCATGGATCAGCTCATTTTTCATACAATAAACTCTTGAAAATCTAGCTCTCCAAGAATCAAAATAATAATAATATTGAAACTTTTTGGTGGATAATTATAAATAGTTCGTTTACTGTTGGATTTCTCATAGCTTTTCAGTCTCAAATATTGGTACGAAGTAGAAATCAGCTGAGGTAGTCAGACCCACAACAGCAAAACTAAGCATCTGGTTCTTCTGAGTTAATACTGGCAACAAATTATTTGAAAGTATACACAAAATAACTCCATTTTCTATCATAATATTTATATCTCTGTTCCTCAATTGCAAAACCACGTATTTTCCTTCTTACTCTGAACAAAATGATAACTATTTTCCCTTGTAATTGGCATCTCAGGACTCTTCTGTACCATATCAGAAATTACATGATTATCACTCACTATCACACAATACCATATCAACATCTTGCATCCCCAAAACACAGGCTATGATTTAGTATGACTGAAATGATGGACACTCTTTTCTGTCCAACATTTCATTTTAGTTGTGCAGTGGAGCATCTGTCTCCTTACTTGTAGTTCCAAGGCAAACTTCTTCCAAAACCCACTGTAAAGTTCTAAACATCCTAACAGCATCATGGGCATCTGTAATCTGGCTTCTACTCTAACCACCCAGTGAGCAGCACGGGCATGCATAGCCTTGCTTACTCAAGGCACTCAAGGCAACTTAAAATGTCCTCAGGAGCTGGCTCTTGAAAAGTCTTACAGAAAAATCCTACTCTTTTTTTTTTTTTCCAGCTCAACAAAGTAGTTCACTTTGTCAAGGAGTAAAGATTCATGACTTCAAACTAATTGGCTATGAATTTTATGTGTATCATCAGTGGGGAAGAGCCTAATTAACATTTGGCAGGCTCAAAAATCATATACCCATTTGACATTTAAGAACTATATTTAATACATATTACTTTTTCTTTCTATTTTTTTCATTAAGAAGAGAGATCAAACATACATGCTTAAAAGCAGGCTAATAAACTCCTGTGTAGATTCTTTTTAACACCATTAAAATCACCAAGATCAGAAAGCCCATGGATGCCTTAACATGACACTTTCCAGCTGCTGTTTGCTCAAGAGCAACAGAAAATTGTAAAAATAAAGGGATGAAAGATAGCTTGGGAGATAAAAGATTATTTGATCATTTTAGTTTCAATAAAAAATGCATTTGGTATTTTATTTTCATTTATTTGTTTAAGGATTTTGAAAGTACAAAAGTGACATAAAATAAGATGTTGATCTTAATATAAAACCAGCAGGTAAAATTCATGTGTTTTATGATCATTAGATCAGCTATGAGGAGGTCAGCCTAGATAGATGTATGCTTTGCTGCTGTCCAAAGCAACTGCTTCCAAGAGAAAATCAGACAATGAACACAGGGCTGTCAAGTCAGTTGATCTTTGTTTTGCATGCATGTGACTGGCTTCATGAAGGAAGATAAGTTCTTGCAGATTATCAGGAAATAGTAATTTCCTTTTAGCTATCTAAACCATCCAGCTTTAAAAAAACAATCTGTGTTATGATTACACTGCATTTGTGCATATAATGTCATAGGCATTGTTCACATGATGATAATGGGTTTCTCCCATTTGGGTGTCCTGTAGTCTCTTCTAAGGAGCAGCAGCTGATTTCCTTATAAACTCCAGGTTTAAATCCAAGCATGATCATGTTTTACCCTCTGACTTTAGGCAAGATATTTAAATCCTTTGTACCCAGCTTTTTCAGTCATATAAGGAAGATGATATTATTTATGCACCCTGTATTTGTGGTATTTAATAACTTAGTGCATGAAAACTACTTAAACCTATCTAAAGCCATAAAAGACTATCAACCATTATTTATATTATTATATTATGTTATTAATTCCAAGAAGACTGAACTCAATATTATAGTCACTGGACTTTGCTCACCCTAACCATTCTGCGATACATGGAGGAGGAACTTCTGGTGAAGAGTCACCAAGGTGCTTCCTATATTCTGTGGCCATTGGTTTGCTTGGAGACCATTAGTGCTACAGATAAATGTAGCATTTTAAATTTAAAACAAAACTTTGCCTTCTGATAATGCTAATCAAATCACCTGCTATATTACTCTGTTATTATTGGGCCAAATGCCTGATAAGCAGCAACTTTAGGGAAAGGGGTTTGTTTTAAGTTTATAGTTTGAGGGCATACAGTCAAAAACAATGGGGAAGGCGTTTCAACAGAAGCAGGAGACATTTGCTCACATTGCAGCTACATCCAGAAAAAAAGGGACAGGAAGTAGGGTAGGCATTTCAAACCCCAATGCCCATCTACCCCAGTATAACAAACCCCAATGCCCACGCCCCGCCCCCCAGTGACCCACTTCCTCCATTAAGCATCCACCTCCAAAAAGTACAACATTCCAAAACAGAACTGTTAGCTGGGGACCAAGCTCTCGAACACATGAGCCCATGGGGAACATTTCACTTCAAAGCATAGTACTGGCAAACGTCATGAAGTCCTGCTCTCCTCACTCCACTCCAGTCATTAGTTCCTGTCACCCCTCTGCTCCTCCTGCTGCCAAGAGTCCAACAGCCAATGGATTTTATCCCAAGGAAGAAATTGAAGCAGAGGTTACTGTTCATAGATCTCTTTTTTTTCAGAGCCCAAGGGGCAAAAATAGTAAGTCTTGAGTAAAGAAAGGACCAGTCAACACTTATTTATAGTTAATCCCCTCAGGGGGACAGTGACTTTGAATGCCTTTTAGGACTAGTCGGTTTAGTAAAATGTTTCAATCCCAGGAACAAAAGACTAGGGTTTCAGAACTCTAGACCTTAATATTTCTCCCTCTAACCTCCTTTCTACATTCTTTCTTTCAATATTCTTCTGTTTGACTAGGGAAGGTTTAAAAATATTTAATGACTACACAGCTTCCTAAGCAAAGGCACAGAGTCCTAAGAACCTTGTGTTGTATTGTCATAATACATAATGTCATCCGTGGATAATTCATAGTCAAGGGATGCCAAGGAGCCAGTCAGAATAAAAGAATGAGGGACACTCAGTTATTTGGCAACATATTCAGAGCTGATTTAGCAATTAACACCTGGTGTGAGTAAATGTGTGGCTGGATATATGGCAGCTCCTATATTCTGTGATTTTATAACTATGTGGAAATTCATCTATTTACTCTTCTGTCTGACTATACTGTGAGGAGATAAAGAACACAAATTTGGGTTCTTATTTTATCTCTAATGACAGCAAATTACAGGTCATAATAGATTCTCAAGGTAAATTAAATCTAATTTTTAAAAAAGGGCACTTTGGATACAATGAAGAGGCTACCCTTTAGGAAAAATAAATTACTGGAAGAATGATGCCTGTCTCCTATTAAGATACAATCCCATTTATAGAGGCTGGAGTGATGGCTCAAAGGATAAGAATGCTCTGGCCGTTCTTCCAGAGGTCATGAGTTCAATTCCCAGCAACCACGTTGTGACTCACAACCATCCATGGGGAGATCTGGTGCCCTCTTCTGGCCTGCAGGGATACATGCAGACAGAACACTGTATACATAATAAATAAATAAATTTTAAAAAATAAGATATAATCTCATTTAGAGAACCCCTTGTGAGATGATGGGGTTCTTTAGTCTAAACGCTCAGAGCAGGACTAGGAATAAAAGGATATTTGGAAGAATCTTCTGCACAAAGATCACAGGAGATACTCATAATATTCTCACTAAAATAAAAAATTAGATAATTGGAAAGAAAGAAAAACTAATCCCAGGAATACTGTTGGGTAATATTGCATGATATTTCATAACCCATTTTCTAGGATCAATCCAGAAATGACTCTTTCCTTTTCTGATGGCATTTGACTCCATTTCAATGACAAGTCTCTCTACTTTCTCCCTGAAGGAGCAAGAAAATTAATATGCTATGGAGTGGGTGCTGGGCTGTTCCCAAGGCATATTAGCAACTCTCTATGAAATTAATCCCTCTCTGCTCATTTAAGTCCATGCCTAGAAAATGTTACTATCACACAGGAAGCCTGAGACACTTTATCTCATCAGATTACTCCTTTCAGGGATCACTGGATCAAACCATCAATGGATACAGGGTTTTTGGCATGATAGAAAGAACAAAACAAAAATTTTCACTAAAACCTGTGATTTGTTTCACCTTTAACAAGGGGATAATTGCTTCCCTAATTATAATTGAGCTATTTCTCATAGGACTTTAATTGGAGGAACAGGGCACAGTGTTCAACTTATTGACCCAGTTGTACTTTAAAATTGCCTTCTTATTTATCAACATTTGCATCTCTAATTAGTGAGTGGGAAAATATGGGGTGAAGTGTGAAAGAATAGATTATTTTGCTGAGTTTAGTCATGATAAATAGGAAACAGGTTTTTTTAAGTAGATACTGACAAGACCAAAAACTATGGCAGCTAGAGGAGCTCCCAAATGTGCACCATCAGGTTGCCTGCCGTCGAATTGCTTATTAATCCAGCCATTGAACAGTACCTCACGAGCCATGCCACCCCTCAGAATTGGTGGAGATGAATTCCCTGCCAGGAGCATTGTCTACCAAGCTGGGCATCATGTTCTTTGCAGGGAAGAGAGGCTCAGAGAGAAATAAAGAGCTTGGTCCTCACTTGAGAAGGAACCTTGCTTCACTGCCTATACATACCTGTTGGAATTTTTTCCTCTTTTGTGTATAACAGCTTGGAAAATTAGAAAAAAAATTCAAAATCTTGTGTTTTCACACTGGTCATTTTAAGCTTTGCATTGTTCCTTGAATATTTTCTACTGTTACACCTTTATGGTACTTTTCTCTTAATCTGTCTCTAATATTGCATAGACTGAGCTCATCTATGTAAATTTAAGTTAATGACAAAATTAACATTCAAGACATCAATTTACATAACAAATGTAAGCTATAAAAGACATTGTCTTACCAGCTACAGATTCCAGGTTCAATTTCCCAACATGCCTACTGATTCCTTAAAGGTTATTGATGCCAAATGCATACTCTGTGTTTTATCATCAATCCATTTATTCCAGAAACATTTCTTATAGTTTCACTGTGCACCCAGTAGTCATATGATTGCTCTGAAGAGAGAAAACAAAAAGGCAGAAAGAAGTCATTTTCAGGTAACCGCAGTTAAAAGGAATCAGTCAAGGTCAGTTACATGAGAGAGGAAAACAAAACACAAAGTCATATGAGGTGATTGTTGGGGGTTGAGAGGGTTCAAGGAAAGTCTCTCTGAAGAGACAAATTTGCGCTAAGATCTGGGCAACACGAAGGAGCCAGTCTTGAAAAGAACTGGGTCAGAAAGCTCCAGGCAGCAGAGGTAGTGGCACAAATCCCCTCAGGAGCTGATGTTTTCAAAAGAAGGAAGCTCTCCTCTGAGAGCCAATGACAGGAAGACATTCAGTGTCAGGGAAAGAAGAGTTCAGGGACTATGGACATGACAAGCCACTCAGGAGCATCTTTAAATGTGTGAAAAGCCATCAGAGATTTTAAACTAGGAATTTTCCCACCGTGATATGTGGCTTTCAAAGATCACTCTTACTATACCCTAGAAAAGAGATTATCAGAGTATAACAATAGGGTCAAGAATACTACTTAGGGCCCTTGCTTGGCTCTCATCAATGCTCAAACAAAAGAAAATAGTTGCATATCCTAAGGTAAAAGTAGAAAGTAAGAGGAAAAGTGGGAAAACACAAGACATACATATTTTTCTGAATATGCCATTTAAATATGATTTTCCAAAATGAAGAAAATGTGTAAATGATTTGTTCTGTCTTGAGAAAGTGAAATCTTCCGTGTCCACCTTCAGCAGACCTACTAGCATGAGCTCCTTGTAGATGGATGACATGCAACAAGTGGTCGACGGAGTGAGTCTCTTTTTACATCTATTACCATCGGTGCTTCAGCAATGAGCCAGCCCCGAAGAGACTCATGATAACAGAGCAGAGGGACCTTTATTTTCAAGACATTTATTTATTGAAAGTGAAAAGTCATCTTGTATTTTTGATCACTCTCTTGCTTTGGGATTTCAAAGACTGTCCATATGCCTGAAGTCTGTACTTACCTTAGTCAGCGTGGATGGGAAAAGACATCTCTAGAGAACAGAAGGTTCGCATTTCCTGATGATAGTCAGACAGCGCAGTCCTGAATACTTTCCATTGGTAAATAGAAAGGCTGTGAATTACTTATCTGGAAGTCAAGTTCTTAGAAAAAGTAGTAATAAACTAGTAATTGATCAATGGGCTTGTCTATTTATAGCTGTTTTATTGTCAAAAATTTAGCTTTTTAAACACAATTTAGGCTTATTTGTTCTCGTGTGTGGTGGTATCATATATAGTCATTCAACTTTGGGACTTTTTCTGGTTTTTAATTTTATTTCTCAATTAGACTTTATTACTTTAAGTTCTTTGTCCATTTGCTTTTATCTCTTCATGGTCTAACTTCAGTTTTAGAAGTTTACAGAATTGAAGACTAGTTCGCCTCCACAATATGGTCTGTGTACATTCAGCTCTCAAAAGCAATGAGCCAGACATATGTGCAATTAAGGGAGGAAAACAAATTCCCTTTCTTGGCAAAACCCTTCATTCTGCAGAAGTTACAACAACTGAGCAAAATGTCACTGTCGTTTCCATTTGAATTTCTCAGTTCTTTGCCCATTTTATTTTTACAATTGCCTAAAGATAGAATTTCAACTTGCATGAAGACTAACACTTCTTTGAGCACATAAAATACCTTTATTTTCACAGCCCTACTAAAGGGTGTAAAGAATCTTGAATAATGGCTGTCAAAGAAGAAGCAAATGAATGTTTATTTTACTGCAAATTTGAGAAGCAAATAGCTGCATGGCCAATGTGGCCTACCATTGTTGGAATGCTTTCTTGGTTATTTGAGACATTCAAAAGGGACAGTAAGATATCTATTGCCAATGGAGCAAGCAAAAAAGAAAGAAAGAAAAGAATCCTGCAACTTCAAATCTGTGCATAGGTTAAGCCAAACACCACTGTGGGGCCATACAGAATGCTAATTCCCTATAGATGTCTTTTAGAGTCATCAAAGCCTTGTTCTAGGATGTGGTGCATAGCTCATCTATGTGGACACAATCTGAGAGCTTCTTAGGTAAAATTGTAGGCACTCCCACCCCCCACACAACCACTTCATCAGCATCTGTATTTTAACCGGTCTGCAAGTACAGCTCAAACTGAATTATTCCCTTGAGAAATATCTGGAAAAAATGACAGTAATGCCAACCCTTAAACAGTGACCTAGTGGGTTCTGTTTACAATGTGATTACTAAAGCTCATAAAAACTGCTCATATTTTCTAAAATCTACTGTATTTTGAGGTAAAAGCAATCAAATGATATAATAATAATAATAATAATAACAATAATACTTCAGACTTGTCACTTGTAAACCAATCAGTGAAACTCAGCAGACTCCCAGAAGCTAGCAAATGTACCTTTGAGAAGCTTAGCTTGGCTGAGTGTGCATTTGATAATTGCCCAATAATTGCTTTTCCCATTTGTTTGATTAATGTACCTATATGCTATTCTCTGCCAAATCCCCACTCTCATAGGTGTGCACACACTTCAGAATTCTGTTGTGTCATTTTCTAGTGCAGTGTTCTAGCACAGTGGTCCCCAATTTGCTATTAACAATATAACCTCTCTGATAGATGTGAATTTTCCTACATAATGGTTGCTGGAGTCACTTTTTCATCTTGGATGGCATGTGGCAGTTTCCTTGGTTAATTAGGACAAATGTGCCAATTATGTTAATGTTTCTCCCGATACCAATCAGTGAATAATTAGACACAACACATCTGTCTTTCACAGGGGAGGAGAATAGAAATGTATAAGGTGCTTGGCTTCTTATATTGGCATATATGATTAGATACTACCTTAATCAATCCAAGGGTCAGCAAGTTTTGTGTTAAAAGGGTACAGGTGCTAGTGACCATTGAGGGACTGAATACCTTTCACAAAATGAGAAGGTTCTCTGCAAAGAATTTAAGGCATCTTTTCTTCCTTTATACAACAAAAAATTGCATAGCCCTATTGGTAAAAATGTAGTTATGTTATATATTTATTTATCTCTATCAAAATAAATAAATTTCTAGTAAGAGGCATTTAAAATTCTCAAAATAATTTGGCTTCATTGTTATAAAAAGTTTTGCTAAGAAAAAAAAATCACAAAATTCAGCCTTGGTAACTGAGTGAAATGATTGTGAATATACACAAGCCACCATGACATTCCAGTTTGCAACAATCTCTGTTTATATCTTTCTATGTATCTAAACTTCAAAGGCTTCTAGTTAGTGGGAAATTAATGTTATTCCCATTGTAATTTCATTGGCATTCACAGTCTATATTTTGTAAGACTGTAGAGGGAGATGAAGTTGTATCCAAGTTATTTAGTAATATAAGCAAAATCTTCACTCTTGGGTTGACATGGCAAGTATAAAGAAAAGACTTATGAAATCTGCACTACATCTGTTTCCATCAGGTACTGGATGAAGGCTCTAGGATGACAGGGCATTCACCAATCTGATCACCAGGGTAGGCCAGCTCAGGTACCCCCTCCACCACTGCTAGTAGTCCCAGTCCCTCCACCTGTGGATTCCTGAGAACCTCCCTCACATCAGGTTTCTCCCTATCCCCACAATGTCTCCCTCTATCAAGATATATCCCTCATTGCTCTCCCACTCTGCCCTTGTTCCAGCTCAACCATCCCATTCCCCCATGCTCCTATCCCCCATCCCCTACCCTCCATTGCTCCCCCTAACACCCAGTTTACTCAAGAGATCTCTTCTATTTCTCCTTCTCAGGGTATTCCATGTATCCCTCTTAAGGTCCTCCTTGTTACCTAGTGTCTCTGAAGCTGTGGGTTGTAGGCTGGTTATCTTTTGCTTTACTTCTAGTATCTACTTAGGAGTAAGTAAACACCATGTTTGTGATTCTGAATCTGGGTTACCTCACACAGGAGGATATTTTCTAGTTCCATTCATTTGCCTGCAAATTTCATCATGTCATTGTTTTTTACTGCTGTGTAGTACTCTGTTGTGTATAGGTACCACGTTTTCCTTATCCATTCTTCAGTTGAAGAGCATCTAGATTGTTTCCAGGTTCTGGCTATTACAAATAATGCTACTATGAACATAGTTAAGCAAGTGTCATTTGTGGTATGATTGAACATTTCCTTGGATATATGCCCAAGAGTGGTATTATTTGGGTCTTGAGGTAGATTGAGTCCCAATTTTCTGAGAAACTGTCATACTGATTTCCAAAGTGGTTGTACTAGTTTGCACTCTCACCAACAGTAGATGAGTGTTCCCTTTACTCCACATCCTCTCCAATATAAGCTGTCATCAGTGTTTTTGATCTTAGCCATTCTGACAGGTGTAAGATGGTATCTTACAGTCGTTTTGATTTGCATTTCCCTGATGACTAAGGCTGTTGAGCAGTTCCTTAAATGTCTTTAGGCCATTTGAGATTTTTCTGTTGAGAATTCTGTTTAGATCTGTAGCCCATTTTTTATTAAGATTTTTTTCATTCATGAAGGATCCTCCTCTTCCCTCCTCCCCCACCAGCTGCCTCCCAACCCACCTCCTACTCCCCCTCCCCGCAAGAAGGCAAGGCCTCCCATGGGGAGGCACATCCAGTAGAGGCAAATCCAAGCCCTTCCCCCTACCTCAAGGCTGCAGGAGGTGGACCTATCATAGGTAGTGGACTCCAAAAAGCCTCCTCCTGCACCAGGGATGGATTCTGACTCTACCACCAGGGGGCCCCCAAGCAGATCAAGATACACAATTTTCTTGCCATGCAGAGGGCCTAGTTCAGTCCCATGCAGGCTCCACAGCCATTGATCCAATTTTCTTAAGTTTCCACTAGTTTGGTTTGGTCATCTCTGCAGGTTTCCCCATCATGATCCTGATGCACTTGCTCATAGAATCCTTCTTCTTTCTCTCCAACTGGACTCCTGGAGCTCTGCCTCATGTTTGGCTATGGATCTCTGCATCTGCCTACATCAGTCATTGGAGAAAAGCTCTGTGATGACAGAGTGTTCACTGATCTGATCACTGGGGCAAGCCAGTTCAGTTCAGGCACCCTCTCCACTATTTATAGTAATGCAATCTGGGGTCATCCTTGGGGATTCCTGGCAACTTCCCTAGCAACAGGTTTCTCTCTGTCCCTGTGATATCTCCCTCCATCATGGTATCTCTCTCCAGAGAAGCTAGCTAACAAGAAAGACCCAAAGAGGGACACATGGATCGCCCTGGGAAGGAGAAATAGATGAAATCTCCATGAGTAAACTGGGAGGTGAGGGGTGGGCAATTGAGGATAGGGGATGTGGGATGAGAACATAAAGGAATGGGATGGTCAAGCTGGAACAGGGATGGAGTGGGAAAGCAATGAGAGAGATACAATGATGTAGCCCATTTTTTTTAATTGGATTGATATTTTGGTGTCTAGTTTCTTGAGTTCTTTATGTACTTTGGAGATCAGCCCTTTGTGAGATGTGGTGTTGGTGAAGATCTTTTCCCATTCTGTAGGCTCTCATTTTGTCTTATCTACTGTGTCCTTTGCCTTACAGAAGCTTCTCAGTTTCAGGAGGTCCCATTTATTGATTGTTGCTCTCAGTGTCTGTGCTACTGGTGTTATATTTAAGAAGTGATCTCCTGTACCAATATGCTCAAGGCTACTTCTTACTTCCTCTTCTATCATATTTAGTGCAACTGGATTTATATTAAGGTCTTTGATGCACTTGGACTTGAGTTTTGTGCATGGCAATAGATATTGATCTATTTGCAATCTTCTACATGTTCACATCCAGTTGTGTCAGCACCATTTGTTGAAGATGCTTTCTTTTCTCCATTACACAGTCTTGATTTCTTTGTAAAAATCAGATGTTCATGGGTATAAGGATTCATGTCAGGGTCTTCAATTCAATTCCATTGGTCCACATGTCAGTCTTTATGCCAATACCAATCTGTTTTTATTACTATAGCTCTATAGTAGAGCTTCAGGTCAGGGATAGTGATGCCTCCAGAGGTTGCTTTATTGTACATGACTGTTTTGGCTATCCTGGGTTTTTTGTTTTTCCATATGAAGTTAAGCATTGTTCTTTAGAGATCTGTGAAAATTTGTGTTAGGATTTTGATGCTGATTGCATTGAATCTATAGAATACTTTTGGTAGAGAGCCATGGCCAAGCACCAGGCCAAGCTCCAGAAGTCCAGTAGAAGAGAGGGATGAGGAATTCTCTGAGCAAGGGGTATCAAGACCATGATGGGGAAACTTACAGATACAACCAAACCAAGCTAGTGGGAGCTCATGAACTTTGGATCCACATCTGTGGAGCCTGCATGGGAAAGGACTGGGTTCTCTGCAGGGTCAAGACAGCTATGTAACTTGGTCTGCTTGAGAAGCCCCTGAGAGTGAGAATAGGATCTATCCCTGGTGCATGAACTGGCTTTTTGGAGCACATTGTCTATGGTGGGACACCTTGCACAGCCTTGATGCAGTGGGAGAGGCTTGGACCTACCTCAGTTGAATGTGCTGGGTTTTGATGACTCCCCATGGGAGGCCAAACCTGTTCAGAGGAGGGGATTGGGATGGGCTGGGGGAAGCAGAAGGAGGGATGAGTAGGGGGATCTATATGTGGAATGAATAAAAAATTTCTTTATAAAAAAAAAAGAAATCCTTTCATTATCTTTTGATGTGGTCACAGAATATCCTAACATAAAGCTTGTTGATTTATTCAGGATTCAAAGTTTATATTTCTTAGTAAGTATGGTTTATATAATTATATATTCAAAATTTAACAATATTCCACTATGCATATTTATCATCTAAAGATCTCATTGGGTACAATCCTAAAGTTTGTATTATTGAGGTTTCCAATATAGTATCCCAATTGTTTTGTGAGAAACAAATTAATTTGGTCAGAAAATATAATTGCAATATTCATACGTAATTCTTCCATTACAATGATGCTTTGAATTAAAAACAACAGCTCAGAAAAGGCATATAGAAAAATAGTTATGGTTGCTTACACTGGTACTCAGTATTCGTCTTATATGAATCATGCTGGCATAGTCCCCTTTTGCTCAGGGGCCTGAGAAGAAGGAAGAACTAAGGAAGAGGCTTTACTGGTTTAATCTAATTTTTTTTTTGCTAAACCCCCAAATATCTGAGTTTGACTCTTCCATAATAAAACATGAACATAGTTATATTTGTAGCAGAAGTTTTAACATAAAATCATGAAGCAGTACTAGAAATAATGTTTGAATGACTATCTTATTTAAATAACTTCCAAATTTATACCCACTTAGCTATAAGAACAATATTAGCTAGAAGTTTGAGGTCAGTAGTAGTTAGTATAACTATTGTGGTATTTGGTTAGGAAAATGAGGGGTGAATGAAAGTGGGTAAATGAGTTTCCAATCACAATTTATCCCATATGAAATTATGAGCTCTAAATAGAAAAGCTATTGGGAACCATATAGATTTTTTCTGTCTTTGTCCATGGTATAGCTAAAAAAAATATAAAGTATTTAGGGAGAAGGTAATAGGCAGTGTTTAAAATGTGAGGGTTGTGAAATGTCAGAGCGGTCTCTCAGAACTTATGGAAGCCTGTGCAGTGGTTTACTGCAAAACCTTGCTTCCTCTAACAATACAGCCAGTAGTACTGACTTTTATGAAACACCAGTAACTATGAAACCATAAAACCATGTATCAAAGAACCATAAATGTATGTTTCTTAAATCAAACCACACAACTTGAGTTGGCAGTTTTATACACCTTTTCTAGGAACACAATGGGGATAGTATGCTTCAATCCTGGATCTCATAATCAAGTTGGGAATCACTCATCTTCATTACTAAAATCATATTAGTTTGGAGAATCCCATGGGCAGTCAATTGAACTGTGTGATGAGAGTATCAGGGGAATTCTTAAGCATAGGATCCTCCTACAGCAAGACCTGGGAACCTACCCTTATACGCAAAGATTGGAATTGCAACATCTCTTCTGGACAAATACAAAAAAAATTGTGGCTGTGAACAATGGACATGGCCATCATCAGGAGAGTTTTCTAATGGAAGATTTTTAAGTTACATATATTTATTTTATTTGGAGCATAGGTAAGACACAGTTTGTGGGTTGAGATCTGAGGACAATTCTCAGTCCTCAATCTTCTTTTTTCAACATGTGGATCCCAGGGATCAAACTCAAGTCATCGAGTGTGAAGGAAAACACCCTTACCTACTAAGCCATCTCACTGGCCTCCAATGTGAGGATTTAGAATCTAATATTCTTGAATTTCCTTACAGTGATAAAGTAAAAGCCATATTCTTCCCAAGTGTTTACTTTTATGATTATATTAGAAATTTAAAGATACATACTCTTTAACAGAGACACTTAAAAAAACTATTTTGACAGTAGCCTCTGAGTTGAGTTTAGCACCAGGGGAAAAGCCATTAAGTCTATTGACTAGCTCCTGATTCCACATACTTCCACTCTGCTATCTCATTAAATCCTTCTGCAACCTCTAGCTTCACCTTGTAGAGGTAAAGACTGCAGTCAAGTCTATTTGAGTCTTACATCTTCCCCATCATAGGAAAATAGTTTCATTGACTGTACATTCTTCAAATTTAGTTCCTTAAAGTGATACAAATTGTGTGTGGCCTTGATTGATTTTCATAAGCAAATCAGATAATATCTAGACAAAAGCATCTCTTAGGAGAATTCAACACTTTTGAAGTGTTGAATTGTGTCACTGGGTTTTTTAAAGTATAGTGAGGGCATTTTATGGCATTGTATATAGTTACTATCTGCACATACTTTGTTAAATAAGGAACATCTTAGAATGTAGAAGAGGAATTAAACTCAACTTGAAAGACTACTCCTGACTCCATTATTTTAAAATAAACAGGAAGATATCAAGTTTAAAAAGAGATCAATGTGAAAAGAGATTATTATTGATCCTGCATTTGTTATGCTTTTCATATTTGTTGAACATCTAGATGGAATTATCTAAAATTGGAAATACAGATAGAACTTAAGGAAACCTGAGACTGGTGTTGATGGTTTGAAAGTTATCAGCCATAAGTGAAGGAAGGATATGTCCATCCAATGCACAGAAGCCTTCAGGTTTCAAACAGAGTTGCAGTGGGGCTTCTCTGCAGAGATTGGAAAATTTTAATGCCTGGGTCCTTCTTAAATCAGTAAAATCACAGCCTTTCCAATGGGCCCTAGGCATAGAGACGCTGTAAAGGACTCTTGGACAATTCTGGAGCACTAAGTTAAGGGCTACTGATGTAAATGAGAAACGGAATATAATAGGCCACTGAGAAGTTTGCATAGCAGCATGTAGAACATAGAAGATAGTGTTTTCCAAGACACATCCAGAGCAGCTACTTGCCATAGCAAGGTCAGTAAGAGAAGTTTCCTTTGCATTTGAAAATTAGACAGGATGACTGGTTTTCCTTGAAAGTAAAATTTGAGTAGAATGATGGGCATTACTCCAGAGAGTTGCTGTCTGAAGACTGAGTGAGCAAGTGACTAGATGGGGACAAACAACATTGTAACTTTTACAAGCTCAAAAGGCCTACACATGTCTGTTGAAAAGGAGAAACACATCAGATTCAGTGGGGAGCTACAAAAATATTGAGTACCTTGTTGGTGACCAAGGGGCTCAGAAGGTCTAAGTAGCAAAATAATATGAATCACCAGTGGCTGCAGTTTCTGAGGGTAAAATCTTAGCAACCTAGAATTGCAGATGGCTTTTGGAGTGGTACATAAACTTTCAGGTTATATCTTCTGGATAAATGTTCTCTCTTGCCTATTTGCTGATGCTTTCAGCTAGAATTGTATGAGCGTAATTTTATTTGCTGTTCTTTGATTGAATGTTGAAACAGGATTCACAATGTCAGATTTTTCTTTGCAGAGCTATATCATGTTCTCACTCAGCATACTTGCTGCAGAGCAAGAATATCACAAACCACAGGATGTCTAGATTTAACATTATGAATTTCAGTTCCTGTGTGTGTGCAAAGAGATAGTTTCGTTAGGATAGATTATAATGGATTGCCACTTGATTTAAAAAAAAAAATGTACCCATTGAAAATATTTTTAAACATCTTTCATTTTGAAGTGACTAGAAGGAAATCTCATCCCTGAAGGCTTAGTTAAAGTGATAGAGATCATGAGATATGTGCCATACATTGGAGATGGGGTAAGGAGAGTGATGTCATAGAGAACAAGTGTTGAGGGGTAACTTGAAATATATATATGAGGAATGACTAATATGTATGTTTATCAATATATATGAGTATATATATTTATCATATTTCTTGTGTCTATTACCAAAGTAGAAATTAACATCAGATTTAATATTGATAAAATATCCTTTACTACAAATACATTCTACATATGCTTTTAGAAATTGATTCAATGATAACATCTCCTAATAGGATTAGAAAGCATTTATTCAAGTTAATTAAAAGTTGTATTTTAATATCTGACAAACAGCTATTTGTCTATTCAGTGCTTACTTGCATAGTGCTAGATTATCATTTAAGAGTGAATGGAGGTGACTTAAAAGGAGATAAATCTCACTGAAGGATAAAAGAACTCAGACGTTGACATATTTCAAGCAATTTTAGATTAATACAATATATTTCATTTTTGAGTTCTTTACATTTGTCTCACTCTCACCTCCTTTAGTATATTCTTAATTGAATATTAATAGTAATTTTAAACTATTGATTGTATGTTAGGCATAGAACATTTGATCCCAAAATCCTTATAAAATGTGGCCTAGAATTATTCTCATCTTATAAATGAGCAGCACAAGTTGTATAGTTGGGAAGCCAAGCCAAAGTAGATACATATAACCTAAAATGTCCAAGCTCAACTTTGAACTTGGGCAGTCAATTCATTCCTTGTCTTTGAAACGTTAGGAACTGCCTTTGAAGGGAAGATTCTCAACTATACACAGTGGGATGACTCAAATCAAACGTAACAGCAGAATATACAAACGCAACATTCTGATATTGCTTCCTAGCTATTCTTTTCACATTTAATAAAACCCCATATTTTTAAACACTTGGGAAAATGACATCAAATATGTCTCTCAATGACAGCAAAGGCTACAGTTGCTGAACCTGAGAACAAAAGCTGAACGATGCAGGGCATCACCACAGCCGTGTCAAGTCATGGTTTGTGGCAGAAACCTTTTATCGCTTTCTGAACTTCAACCTATTTTTCTGTCTTCTTGAGTGTTTTATACACAGCTAAAGATAACTACTAACTCAGAAAGAGTTCCCTGTTGTATAAATCCATTTGCCAAGTGGGAGAGGTGGAAGATAAAAGAGAAAAATGTGGGACTAACTGAAATATGAAGAGAATTAGAGGCCAGAGCAGGTTTTGACACTTGACTAACCAAGATTGCATTGTGAAGAAATATCATTGGAACAATTTAATTTATTACTATTCAACATGCTAAAAACATAACACAATGAAAGCTGCTGGTTTTTTAAAAATAATTTTATATATAATATATCCGAGGAATTACTTCAAAATGGGGGAGAAATTTTCTCTGGCACTGCTAATTCTGGAGCTAGCACATGAAACATATTTTTTTTTAAAATTAGATGTTACAGCTCTTGCATATTGAATTCTCTTGCTGACTCAGATAGTCTTTTACATGATAAATAGAATTTCATGTATTTTTCTCTTCTATACATTTAAGTTTTTATAATATCTATAACATTTGTCTAAGCCAAAAATAATAATTAAATGTTATTTCAGCCCACTTGCACAGTAAATATCCTTTTAAATCAATACCTTCCATTTTTTTAATGTTAAGGTAAAGCTGACCCAAGAAAAAGTCATCAGGATTTACGTGTTTTAAAACTCACTGTTTACAAAAAAGCAATACAATTTTGAAAACTAAACTGTTGCCAGCACCATGCCCTCCTGCATGGATTTTTCATGAGATTGGGCCAACCACAACTCATTATGTTAGCCCTCAGATTGTTTCTGTCTTCTATAACACAGTTCTGCACACAGATGCCCAAACCAGAAACTGCAGAGTCTGTTTCATACTCTTCTTTCCACATACCATCATCTAAGTTCTGCATCCTATACCCAAGCATGTGCCCTTCCTTAAATATCCCCATCACCAAAAGCAACTAAAGTGTCCACTGCACACTTCAAGGGCCCTTCTCCATATTTTTCAGCTTTGGGCTCCCTTCATTTTAACACATATCCTGTTGCAATCATGCATATACCACCTCTCTTCTGTAGAGAACTCTATCAGCAGGCTCTCAACGATCTGATCTCCAGCACTTGACACATTGCCTACACACAGTCTATAATCAGGGTTTGCAAATGGGGTGAAACCACAGATTAATATTTTTTTTCCTTTTTGAAACAGAGTTTTGTATGTGTCTTGGGGCCTAAAACTTATCATGTAGCCTGGGATGACTTTGAACATCTGTTCCACCAGCTGAGAACCTTCTCTTGCAGTTACCCACTACCACACTTAGTTTGTGTAGGCTGGGGAACAAAGCTAGGGCTTAGTACATGCTAGCTACACATACTACCAACTCAAATACATACCTAGACTGCATTTTGTTTGTTTGCTTGTTGTTTTTTTAATTTTTCCATGTTAGAGAGTGAATCCTGGTTCTCAATCATTCTACACAAGCACTCTACCACTAAGGCACAGACCCAACTTCTTAGGAAGCTACAGGCCCAACTTCTTAGAAAGCTATTTTGCAACAGTTCTGTTTCTAGATAAGTTTATAGAAGTTACTCAACCACCTCCTTTATTTAATCCACAGGAGTTATACAGGTTTATTTATACTGTGCAGACATCCCATCTTTGAAGAAAGACACACTGACTGCAGGACAGATAGATATGGGTTCAGATGGCAACAGGGTCCTGGGAGTCTCCCAGAGTAACTGGAGCTCATCTTCCATCTCATGTGTCTCTGCTAAGGCCACATAGAGGTGTGGCAGCTATCCTCAAGGGTGCTGGGGATTTTTTTTTTTTTTTTTTTTTTTTTTTTTTTTATAAGAGAGGGTTTCTCTGTGTAGCTTTGCGCCTTTCCTGGAACTCGCTTTGTAGACCAGGTTGCCCTTGAACTCACAGAGATCTCCCTGCCTGTGCCTCCTGTGTGCTGGGATTAAAGATGTGTGCCACCAACACCCAGCTGGTGCTGGGGATTTGAATTCACAGTCCCCAGCAGAAAAATAGCCATTGCTAAATCTACTTAACTAAAATCATGTTTAAAAGGCTGGTCCCCACTAAAAGTATGTAGTCTTAATTCTGACAGTCAACCACTTATGGAACCTAAAAGTGTGTATAATAGATTTTACTGCACAATGTGTCCTGTTTTCGTTAATTTGTAAGGAAATCCTGGCTAAGCATTGACTATAGGCCAGTTCAAAGCATAAGAAACAGCAGTGATACAAAGAAAAGGGAGAAAAAAAAAGATCTTGGCATTGTAGCCCATGCCATATATTATAGCACTTAAAATACACATGCAAGAGGATCCTGTATTCCAGGCCAGCTTGGGCTACATAGCAACCAAAAACCAGATCAAAAATCCATGCATCTTAATTTCTAGAGAAACAGAATTAGTAAAATTTTAGTAAATTAGATGAAAAAAAAAATGAAAGAAGGTGAGAGTTTGAGGGTGTAGGCATGAATGGGGGCTGAAGGTTCAAAGGCTGACCAGGAGATGAAATGCTGAAAATGTGATGCCTGAACAAGGATATAAGCAGGGTGAGGACAAGAGAGCATAAAGCCATCTCAGTGGAGGTTGATTCACACAGATGCAGCAGCACCAGCAGATTCAGCGTTTTCCCACCAAGGGCACACTGGTTTGTATGGAGTCTTCTGCAGCAGAGCCTACATACTTAACAGATAATGCCATGAGAAGAGTGAGAGTCAAGCTCTGAAAGGCCAGGGTTTTCTTGCATCATGGGACTCCATGCTAATTCATTGTAAAGATTTGGAGTTGACACTGAATTAACTAAGGAGTCACTGGAGGTCTGGAAATATGTAGCATATTTTGGGAGATTTCTACATCTCCCAAAATATTGAGGAACAGAAGGAAACAGAGAAGGCAAGATGAAAGATTCTTCTTGCAACCCAAAAGAAAAATGGTGACTTTTACTTGGAAGGACCAAGTCACCATTTATTGGATCCACCATAGTAGTGGATGAGAAGGAGTAAGAATATTGCTGTACTACTCAATAATGAATGGTTGGAGGGAGAAAGAATGAAATAGACACCCAAGGAGTATCTTCAATGAGCTGCAGGCTGAGCAGGGCTTTGTCTGGGATAACGGAGACAATGGGAAGAGAAGGTTGCAAAAGTCTGTTCAGAAGAACACTATCAGACTACTGAATGCATTGCAGGACAGCAGATATGAGAGCCCAAAGATCATGGGTGGAATCTAGAGTGGAAATAAGTACAAGAGTCATCTGCAGAAGGCAGAATGAGCTTACCAAGGAAGTGAATCTGAGTATAGAAGAGAGACAAAGAAGAGAGCAAGACTATTAAGGTGGTACAAATTTGATCAAGAAAGGTGACGCAGATGAGTGAGCTGGGACAGATCCTGGAATGTGCTGTGTCCAGAGAAAACAAGTAAGAAGGAGAGAGGAACTAACAGTGTTACACGCTGCTGCTGAGCAAGTGTGATGGGTCCTAAGCACTACCCACATAGTGTCACAGTCACACACAACTGAGGGCAGCCTCAACGAATGTGAACATGGAGGAGGATTATGATGGGTTCAGTAAAAATGAAGAAGGCAGGGAGTGATAGGAAGTGTAAGTCAGTCTTCCGGGAATTCTTAGAAGACCCACAGAAGAGTGTGAACCTGAATAGAAGTGGTAATAGGAGGGCAAGGTTTTGCTTGGAATTTTTAAAAATAACAGTATATTTGTCTGTTTATGGAAATTATTCTAGAGAGAGAAATATTTGAATGATTTAAGACAAAGAGAGTTTCTAGGATTTACCCTTGAATAAGAGAGTGATAAAGAAATAGAAAGCACCAATCAAGGTTGCCTTATAGGAACCCAGAGAGCTCCCTCAGATAGTGAGCCATAGGAGTAGATAGGCAGCCTGGGAACTTAGAGGCACTCTCCTGATTGCCTGTTGTCTCTGTGATGTTAGATGATATAAGGACAGACAAGGAAGCAGTGTTTAAGGATGAAGGGCAAAGCAAGAAGCAGTTGTCTAAGACAGTGGAGCCAAGAGATAAAACTACATTATGACATGGCCAAACAAAAGCTCCTTATTCTGCTTCCATGAATTTGTCATGAGCCCATTCACAATGGCTCTGGGCATCTATGTTCTGCTTCCAGACACAGAGCTGTATAGGGCATGCAGGTACCTGAAGTTAAAGAGTGAAGTTGGGAGCATGATGCAAGATTTGTGCATCAAGGTAGATGCCAGGTCACGTTTAAGAACGACGGACAAGATGATACAGAAGAGTGAGAGATAAAATTGGAAGAGGACTGTTGAGTAATGGCTCCTAGAGAAAAGAAGCATGGAAGACAGAAAGTGGCAAAAGGAGAGGGTAAGTGGACATTGTACCCACAGCTAGGTGACTCATAGTGATATGGACAAAAGTCGCACTAATGCTTCCAAAATGTACACAAAGGTGCCCTGGAGCTCATGTGTGGATGCCTGACTTGGATCAGTATGTCTGGGTGGGCAGAGCATGAGATTGTGCAATCCATCTTGTTTCTAGGGTGGTATTAGCACTGTCAGTCTAGAGATCTCATTTTGAAAGTCAGTAATCTAACAGTAACTTATAACCCTTGAGAGAGATTTAAAAACACTGAGGGTAGAACTCTTTAGACTGAGAATCGTTTTTTTCTTTTTTAGCAGGGGGGAGGAGATTTATTTTCTGTGTCAAATTTAGAACTGATATATTAGAAACATTCTCCAAGTTACCCTACTGTGAAGCCAATGTTGAAAACCTCTACAAAGGATGTTTGACCTAAGAGGACAGGGATTGTTATAGGTAGATACAGTACTAGGGTGGGGAGGAGGGGAAGAAATCAGATGTGTCATCTTTATGGTTATTAATATAATTAGAAGTTGTGCTGGATAAAATGACAATAGCCTAGATACATGAAGATACGTACAGAAGTAATGTAGGTATCAGGTGATACCTCATGACCTGAGATTAAAAGCAAGAGAGATGAGAGAGAATGATCTGGAATACCAGTGTAAAATAAAGGCACTTACCCCAAAACAGGCTCGGGGGTTTGTTGCACTTAGGAAACCAAATACCTTCCACTTAGAAAGACGGCAGAGGAAACACTGGCATCAAAAGGCATGAAGTTTAGATGAGGAACAGAAAAAGTCGACATTCTAAGAAGATGGCTTTCTGAAGGATTCTGTTGCTGGTTCCACAGCAGGAGAACCCTGGCCTGCTTACACAGGAGGGTCTGATCTTAGAGCAGAGGGTGGAACACATCAGGGCACAGGAATGCAAGGCTGTGTGAGTCTTTACCAGAGCTCCCTCTTCCTCTCTCTGTTGTTTCCTAATACTACAACCCATCATTTCTTACAAGGCTGGTATATAGGCCAACACGGAAAACTGCTCAAAGCAGAACTGCTGTGATCAACACAGCCAGTAGGTAAGAAAGGCAGTGCCCTTCCTCAAGTACCTGAGACACTTCAACACAGGGGCTTCTCAGGTCCTAGATGTCCCACCATGGAGACATTGGAAGAACATGTGGCTGTATGTATGAAAATAAATAATGCACCAAAAACTCAGGCCAGACTCTCAAAATCTTTTGTCATCTGTATAAATGGACTTCTTTCTTCCATGTAATAAACTCTTTAAATAAACTAGAAGTTAGCAATACACCCTGGGCTCTTTTTATGTCAACTGTGATTAGGATAGTATCACTGTTGTTAAACAGATGATCAGTCTACATAGAGAACCCAGAAGCAAGCCATGGGCCTAAGGGATGAATGTAATCATTCTTTAAGGAGGTGCTCCAAGAAAAATGAGCAGGGAAAACATGAGCAAAAAGGAAATGATAGACAAGAAGACTGAAAACTCAAATATAATCTCAGGAGAACGGTTCCTGATCCCAAGGGGAACCTCGGACAACTGTACCACAGAACTGACTTAGCTGGTGCTTATGAGTCTGCGTAGCACAGAACCGTGACAGACAGGAACATTGTGGGGGAAATGTAAACTCATAGACACATCCAAGGAAAAGAGAATCCCCGTGTCTGAGGGATATCATTCGAGGAGGGAGAGCAACATGGACTCAAGACAAGGCTTATTCTGAGTACAAAATCAGCAATCACATCTTCAGTGAGCAAGAAAGTTTTCTTTATGATAGGACAGATACTCAAGGTCAAAACTAGACTGAGAAATAATCGAGTCAACTATCAGTATTGTCAAGTAGATATCTACAGTATGCTTTGAGACCTTAAATATACACACATGTAAATATATTACAGGTAGTCACTGGCATCGTGTGTGGTCTGCATCTGGCAACAAAATTCATATTTGAAAGTCCAGTTTTAAACGTTCCCATTCTCTTTCTCCCTACCATTAGTGCAAATATCACTGCTTTCAAATTTCCATGATTACAAATAGTGGCTCTCGTCTGTACCCCCATCCACTTCTGTTTCTCAGGAGTATGGTTGGTTTTTGTTTTTCCCTCTTAATGCTGGCTTCTTGTCTGTGGATTAGAGAAGTGTAACTAGCAGTCCCTTGCCTTTACAGAAGTAACTTAGAACTGTGCTGTGTCGAGTTCACTGACAGATTTAGAGATTAATTTCTAGACTTCTTACAGTGCTGAAGAAGCTCTTTAAGATTTTGAAAATTGCAACGATATTGACTCCCTCCCACTAAAGGTTACCTGTGTCCACATCCTCTGTAATGCAAGAGGAAAGTTTAACTGTGGTAAATATCAATGCTGTTTTCCTTTATGGAAAAATTGGTTCACAAGGAAACAAATCTTGCCAGGATAAAAAACAGTTTACCCTCCAGAAGGACAGTTTGTATGAGAATATTTCTCTTTTTTTTACTCAGAAAGGAGAGTGCAACTGTTGTTGAACCAATAGTATTTACATAGCAAAACAATGGCTTGAAAGTGTTGAATAGTCATGTGTCAGGTCAGATTCTCCAAAAGCAACCTAGGAGCCAACGATTTGAATACTAAAGTATTTATTCAAAAAGAGATTTGAGTGCAGTTTACAAGCTATTTGGATTGTGTTGGGGGTTGGTAGGGAAACTTTCCTACCCCCTCAAATATTTTGGCTTATATGCATCTCCAAATATGTGTTTGGCTACATTTTAAAGTCTGTGCATTTTCAGGGAAATTTAATCCATATGTTGCAGAGAGGCTACAGGTAAATCATCCAAATGTTGCTTTATTAGTGCTCCATGATGTCTGAAATGCCTTTTGAGCTTTTTTATAGTCTTATATTCTTTTCTGTAAAGCAGCAGGTAAGTTGCCAAGAGTAAACAAATCAAATAGCAAAAGGTTTAGGTTAGGTTTGAAATGCTTTGCCTGTTATTTTTGATTGGGTTCTGTACTTGGCAGTGCTCATTCTCCATTCCTGCCTGCAGGGCAAAGTGAAAACAATTTGAGCACTGTATTTCCCAACTGGTTCATTGACATTTGAGAATAATGTAGTGCAGACAGAATCAGCATGTTTGGCAGGTGAGTGATACCTAATATGACCTCGGAAAGTTACTTTCCTCTCCTTGGTAGAGGTTCATAGCATGAAAAGATGTTATACATACTACAAAACCCAGGTCAGGACAAGCAGCCATGCAGGGGTCCAGACTGGGGATTTATCAAATTTTCTTGTATATATTTAGGTGGAGTGGCTAAAGAATGAAGACATAATTGATCCTATTGAAGATCGAAATTTTTATATTACTATTGATCACAACCTGATCATCAAGCAGGCCCGGCTCTCAGACACAGCAAATTATACCTGTGTTGCCAAAAACATTGTTGCCAAGAGAAAAAGCACCACGGCCACTGTCATCGTGTATGGTAAGTGAGAGCCCAGGGTTTCAGTTCAGCATGTGTCAAGCCATTCTTTCTTATTAATAGTATTATTTCATTTTAGAATGTCCAACTACCAATAATCTCTTTTAGATTCCCACTGCTACTGTTCCTTCTAAGCTCGTGCATGGTCATAAGGTTTACTTACTTCCAGGAGGCTCATAACAGTGGTAAATCTTATCACCTGATAAGCCTTAGTAACCTACTCAAGAGTCCGCTGCTTCTTGGACATCTCACTTCTCAAGGAGGATGAGTACCAACAAGACCTGACTAAGTTTGGGACAGGACAAAGCTCAAGACAGACCAATGGTTTTTCCTTTAAATCTAGGCTCGGATCCACAATTACAAAAACACAGGAAAGATGAAACAAACATATTCTGCAAGCACACTCAGTCCCCTCCACCCCCCAACTTGCTTTCTTGCCTCCACCCAAGGACTATGGGGCCATAAGAAAGACAACTGTGATCAAGGGACTGCCACTCCCATAGCATGGAAGACTTTCCATTCTCTGGCCCCCTCTCACCTTGCTCCTCTTAATCTATTGATTCTCTTCAAGTGTCAAACAATTCTACACCCCATTTTGGTGTGGCATCAATGCTATTACCTCCCTATGCAGCTGGCACTCCATTATTCCCTAGCTATTTCACAAGATGAGTCATTCCACAGCTAAACTTTCAGCTATTCCATACACTAAGAGATTACACTATACATTTACATAATTCTAAAACATTAGGTCTTTGTTATATTGACATATTATCACAGAAAAAAAAATAAACACCAAGTCTTTGAGAGGACATTTCCTCTTGAACAAAAATCCAAGCTTTACTTCTGCACAGAAAATAGTGAAGCTACCCCTCCCTAGTTCTGTGGTCAGCCTTATGCCTGGATTCTGATAGCCTATGAAGGGTGTACTGTCACTGGGCATATCCTGACAATTACTTCAAAGTCCTAAAGGAGATAAGATTAAGATAACGTACAGTATCAAAGAATATTCCATTCCAGCTTTTTTGCCATTTTCTTAAGTTGAAAGCAGTTTAATAATAGCAAGTCAGAAGAGATCACCCCAAATTTCCTTTTTACCTTAGATACAAGAGAAGCTCCCAGGAAAATTACTTTCCATACACGAAAAAGAAAAATATTTCTTGTCATTGAGGACAGAAAGTTGAAAGCAGGAGAGTTCCATGCAGCTCTTATTCAGTAAATCTTAGTAACCTTTTCAAAACTTACCACTCTTGGGTCCACTTCCATACATACATACATGTTAATTCTTGTGGCCTGTGTGGCTTTTTATTTCTTTTTGATGTGCCCATGATGCATAAACATAGGTTGAATCCCTTTGTGTGTTTTTTTACCTGTTGATTCATCTTACATCAGTTTAATTCTCATATCAAACTAAAAAGAAACCTATAGAGTATATATATATATATATACTCTATATATAGAGAGAGGGTGGGGGTAGAGACAGGGAGAGAAAGAGACAGAGAGATTAATTTGTTCCCTCTCTGACAGTACCATTGTGTGGTTGTATCACTGACAAAATGAGGAGACACAAAAACAGAAATCATCAGGATGTTCCAGAGGCTGCACAGAGATACTTTGAAAGTGCCATTTTAATTACAGAACAGAAGCATTCCAATTTTTTTAATCCTCTGATTACTCTGGAGTTTAATTTCCTAGTCCAGATAATGGCTATGTTGAATTGTAAGCAATTGTATTCCTTAAATCACACAAAATTGTTTTGTACTTTTATCTTAGTTTAAACTGCCTGAAACACTTGATTAACAACATTTAAAATGCAAAGAAGCGATGGGGCCCAATCATAGTATGTGCCAATCACAAATAACTAATGAAGGCACACTATAAATAGATGCATTCTATAGGTATTTATATAGATACAAATCTTTTTCTAGAGATAGCATGATTTCAATACATGCAAATGTAATGACAACATTGTTATGAGGAAGGATCATACATAAATAGCTTAAGAATTTTTAGACAAGGGACAGGACCAAAGTTGAAATCACTAGGCCTTGATCAGCAACTATCTAGCTTTATAACCTGTAATTTTACAGTCCTTTTCTATTTCTCTGTAAATTGAGGGATGTGTCCAGTATCTGCAAAAAAAAAAAAGTCTAAAAGTTTCTGATTTTTAGAAAAGACATTAGAATGTCAATAGACTGGAAATTGTACATGTAACTCAGAATCTCAGCTTCCCATGTTAGTAAACAACATACATGACAACATTGTAACATTTGAGATTTTAGAACTCTTAGCAGGGAACTCCATTTGGGAGCTCTAGTTGAAACCCTACCTGTCAATCATCTGCTCATGCTTTTCATGGCATGATGAGTTTGGGCTCATAAGTCGACAGAAACATTTCATCATTTCATATTCTGAATCTGTTTTATATCTGCTTTTTCATTACTCTCACTTTTGGCTTATAAATATATATTCATCAGAGAAAATTTAAAAACAGAGGTTAAAGAAGTTGTCTTTGATCCTATCATCTACAGACAGTATTTTTGAAATCAATATGATACCACTGGTATTTTGTATGTATAGGTAGTACATTAAGATAATAACTACGTGTTACTTTTATTTAATGTGCAATGTTAAACATCTATGTTTCATTACATAACCTCCTCTTTTATCATTTCCCCCTGGAGCTAAGGACCAAACCCAGGGCCTTATGCTTGCTAGGCAAGCACTCTACCACTGAGCTAAATCCCCAACCCCCTCTTTTATCATTTTAATGGCATAATTGTACAACTTAACATTTTCCTATATTTAACATCATAAGTGCTTCTAATTATTTATCACTATGTTTAACAATCTTTTATGAAGATACCTTTGTTCATGTCTGAAATGCAGTCATGTTTATTTCCTGATTAACAGATTTCTTAGAAAATGTAATTTGGGGCAAATAATTAGCATTGCATGTGTAAAATCTGTATTGATTCAGTAACTAACCTTCCTTCTTTACCTCAAGGAAACTTGTCCCATAGTGTTCTAACTAGCAGCAGACATTTCATGTTTAAAATTACTTCATTAAAAATTATATAAGCGCTGGGTGGCAGTGACATTCGTGAGGCAGAACCAGGCAGATCTCTGTGAGTTCAACACCAGCCTGGTCTACAGAGCAAGATCCAGGACAGGCACCAAAACTACACAAAGAAACCCTGTCTCGAAAAACCAAATATATATATGCACAAATTATTGAACTACTTTTTTAAAAAATCATAATATTTTCTAGAGGGCAGATGTCCAGAAATGAATAGTGTGAGTCATGTGGAATTCTTGTTTTGTAATCACATACAATTGACCCCTCCATCACATACCATAATTAGCCTTTCTGCATAAGATGAGTATCTATTTCAAATGTACCAACCAATTGCCAGCTCAATCAGATGACCAATTTATTTAAAACAAGGATACTGGAAGATATAATTCTGTTATTTGGTTCATATAGGTTTGCAGGTTTGTGAAACTGGATAAAATTCCTTGAAAAGCTGTGAAGTTGAAAAATGCTGAAGAAAAATACTTAAACATTTGTTTTTTTTTTTTTTTTTAAATAGTCAAAGTGATTTTATTTAGTTCCTAGGCTTAGGTTCACAGCCTCGGCATCCAGATGTAAACATTTATGCGAGATAAGGTGTCAAAAGTAATTTTGGGAGTTTAACTAGGTAAAGGGATATATTTTTTCTTAAGAATGTTAGCCAAGGAAAAGAGAAAATAGTCTTATTTATTTTTATAAGTGAGTAACTCATGGAAAATAATTTTATATATCTCTATTTAGATTTTTCAGCTATACAACAAAACTCTGAAATGATATCCATGGCCTCCTCAAGCATTGAAATCTTGTTCTTTATATGGCTACATGGGAAATGATTCTAGTCTTTATGCTGTGTGTGGCTTGTGTATTGTACATTCCAATGTGTTTAATCTACCATTTGTGGTTTGTCTCATTCAGTTAATGGTGGTTGGTCCACTTGGACAGAGTGGTCTGTGTGTAACAGCCGCTGTGGACGAGGATATCAGAAACGTACGAGAACCTGTACCAATCCAGCCCCACTCAATGGTGGGGCCTTCTGTGAGGGGCAGAGTGTGCAGAAAATAGCATGCACTACATTGTGCCCAGGTAAATACATATCGTCTCCTTCCAAATATTTGCTACCATTCTAAAAATGTATACTAAAACTATATACCTAATTTTGACTTAAATGTGTGATAAACATGATTTAAATCCATTCTATGTTCAGTATCTACCTTACCAAGTTAAACCTTCCTCCAATAGAGACCTTAACTTTACCACCTAAATATGCAAAGTGCTATAAGAGAACAAACAACCATGAATATATTCTTATGCTTTTCAGAGAAACTGCCAGAGGCAAAATTGCACTACTATAATTCAAATGATTTGAACAACATTGAAAACCACATAACATTAGAAATAACAACCCTTGATCTTCAGAAAATCATGAAAATTAATAGGAACTGAAATTTAGAAAATGTTTTATCCTGAAATAGTTGATATGTAGTGTCAGTTTCTGGACAGGGGCAAATAAAACATTTGGAATGAATTGAAAGAAAGGCTAAGCTTTGTGACACATAAGGTAATGGATTTGGAAAATACAACATAGCCAGCTCTTTATTTTCTGTACATCTTGGTCATCTGTCTTATGAATTATTTGCAGTGGTTTTTATACCAAGATTGCATCCCTCTCCCACATGGCATCATCTTGTAGTATTTTATGTTTCTACCAGCTCTTGACTCCAGGTAAATTTGAGTTAATAGTTAACCAAATCCAAACAAAATCCCAAATGCATTAAAATGTCTACTCATATAATATGTCCAGAAGTTATGATAAAATTGCTTTGAAATAATCCATAAATTCACTGTACTCAATGGTTAGGGATTCTATTATCAATTTCAGTGTTTGAATACACAGACTTAGCTCTTTTTACTTTGCCCAATTTTCTTTACTGCTCATCCTTTCATAAAGCATTTTTCAGAAGTGAGCACAGAGAAAAATGTAATCCATGGGTTACATTTTCAAGTATTGATTCCTAGTATTAAAATGGGTTCCTGTACTGAACCTTTCAGGGCTCTCATTTATCGAACACATTTTGACTTATAGGTAAGTGTAGAAGTTCAGATTTTACCATACACTGTCCCTTATTTCACCTAGGTTATGACTTACATAATCCAGAGTCCATTGATCAATTTGAGTCAAAAGAACAATATGGTTGTACACACACACACAGTACATACATGCATACCACATACACAAACACACACATAAATTTGTGCTAGTGCTTTAAGTAACAGGCACATATTGTTGAGCTACAGTGAAGCAAATGTCACTGCTCTGGGTAATTGCGAGTTGAAGTATGGACATCTCCTGTATTATGGAAATAGTAATGTGTTCCTTAATTCTGTACATTAGTGTGTTTATATCCTAGTACATATTATGGGTAGTACATTTTCTCAGTAATAAGACAGATTTGTCAAACACTGTAATCTACTAAAATTTATATTGTTTTTCCAGTATTCTGATTTGAGAGGTATAAAGGTTAAATAAATGATGTTTGGCATTGTTTTATGTAGAATTATAGGTAATCATAAATATTTATGTATTTCAGGGGGAAATCAAACACTTCTTTTTTTTTTGCCCCGCCCTATCAAACACTTCTTAAAGTTGGTTTAACATTTTAATCCTACTTCTTTAGTATACTTAAAAGGATATGTTTTGAAGTATGACAGTTTATTCTTCAAATTGACATCAAATGGTATATTCTCAAGATAGAGATATCTCAGCTCATTATCACTGAACTTACTTGCAAGTAATCCACCCAAGTTAGAATCGAATTGGATCAATTTTGAATTGTATGTCACTGCCAAAATTAGCGATTTACTTAAATATAATTTCAGCATGAATAGAAATGTGCAGAGCATCAAATAATGGAGAGAAATCATAAAATAAGCTATAAATAATATTGTCTTTACAGGAAGGCATGGCAAAGGTTTCAGCCAAATCAAGTGGCCTGGATGACAAAAAGAATATAGAAGTCAAGAGAGGGGGAGGGGAGAAAACAGGGAGAAGAGAATGGATGGGTTCTTTCACCACTACACATCCTTACATATTTGATTTCACAGTTTACATGACACTATAAAGGAAGGAATTTTAGATCAAAAAGCAAGCCTTCTGATCTTCAATACAATATCCAGAAGCCTCACCTTTAATGAATAAATAGGAAGTGTGATGACTTGCTTACATAGCTCCTGATGTGTCCCAGTAAGCCTTCCTTGACCCATCAGAAGGAACAGAATGCACAGAACTCCCACAAGTAGAGCATAACTCATTCACCAGAGGCTTAAGTGAATTCCAGGCTTCTCACTAGGTTATCTTCTGCCATTCTTATTGCTATGTTGAAATTGAGCTGTGCTTCTTTTCCCGTTTAAGTATCTGCTTGTTCTGACCTCATGCTGGCTTTTCTCATGGCAGTGGATGGCAGGTGGACATCATGGAGCAAGTGGTCAACCTGTGGGACTGAATGCACCCATTGGCGCAGGAGAGAGTGTACGGCTCCAGCACCCAAGAATGGGGGCAAAGACTGTGATGGCCTGGTCCTGCAGTCCAAGAACTGCACTGATGGGCTATGCATGCAGGGTAAGTCAAACTGAGGAAATGCAGACACCGAGAGGTCTGAGACCAAGACATTTGGATATCTTGAAGGAATATTAGTAATTGAGGATACTGAACAGCAATTAAAATGTAATGATGCAGCTCTATCCCAGCTTTCTTTCAAAATTGGGAAAAGCTAATCTCTCAGGAACCAGAATGAATATTGATTGTCAGGTTAACAAATGTTACACATAGTATTGCTTTCACTCAAGCAAAAACAAACAAACAAAACAACAACAAAAAATTCAGCCATTTTCATGAAGAGGCTGTCATTCTTTCCAGAGAACTGTTAACTCAGTTGTACTACCTTGCACATGAGGGTACCTAAAACTCCTCATAGAATCAAAACATGTCTTCCAAAAAGTGAGCTATTTATTTGTAATTCATGCCTGGCACTGAAACAACATCCTTGAAATATAAAATATACAAGGACAAAATATTTCTGCAGGTAGTTTTATGAATGTACAATAAATCTTTAGTTAAGAACATCTCTCAACCTCTTGAAAGTGCTAGGTTTGCATTAGAAATTACATCATGGGAATAATTTAGCTTATTCTAAGAGAACATTATTGGTAAAAACAATTTTTAATGTGCACAGAAGTTGGCTCAGAAGTGATATGGTAGATGCAATGAGCTATATTATGTTTTCATGCCTTATGCATAGAATTTTGTCAGTGAAATGATAGCTTGCATTTAATACTTGCAAACTCCTAATCATTTGTTGAAGAGCTTTGGGATGTCCATTATTTATTATCTCTTTTCCTGACAATGAAATAAAGCATATAGAATTCTTCAGGCAAATGGATTAAACAATGTACCATGGTGAATCTGAACTAATGGTGGACAAATGTTGACATTCCTCATGCATGCTGCATATACAATGAGAGTGATTTATTCATAGAGGAGAATTTGTGTTTGTTGTTTAAGAACAAGGACTTTGTTTTCACCACACAAATGCAACTTTGTTTACTTTTCAGATTCTATATACACAAGGACCTTTAAAAAGAAAACTCACTTTAAGTACAAATACATAATAATGTTGTTCACACTGAATGAAAATCCAGGAGCCCCTCTCAGTTGTGTTCCACAAACATTGCCGTATTCCTAAGCTTCTGATGATTAGAGGTAGCTACCATGTACCTCACTGTTCATTCTAGAAATGTAAATAATAAAGAGAAGACAGCTGTTTATTAATTGTCTTTTTAGAGATACAGGTTTCATCCCCAGGCACAAGTTTTAATGGAGGACAAAAAATAAAAACATAGAATATGCCACTTTATTATTATTTCATATTCTTTTTTAGTATGAAACTAACTGATTGATGTAATTGGTAAGTACAAATATTTAGATTGGGGTGTTGTTTTTCTTTAATACTTTCATCCTCTCTCAATATAATAACTCAGCATTGATAGATAAAATACCTCCTGCTTCTACTACATGTATTTAAATTCTGAGCAAGATGGTTTATAATGACTATAGTGCTACATGCTACATTTCCTCTACAAAATACTTTCTAAACTATGACATTTGTCAAACACAAGAGATTCACACTAAGACCTCATGACTATCAGTTCCTCAGTATCTAGCTCATTTCTCATAACCATAATGGAATTTTCCCTCATGAATGAATATTTACCAACAATAATGGCTGGCAGTGTGCTTATAATTAGGAAAGATAATTTGGGGCACAGGTGGTGATTTTGGTTTGTTTACTTATGCGTTTTCTTGCTTTAAAAAAATCAAGTCCCTTATGGGACAAAAACACTTTGGAGTTTGGATGGAAGTCACTCAGGTAAAAAGCCATCTTTTCCTGCTGCTGTGATTTCTTATGCTAGCAGTTCCTACTCAGTCAATAAACTTTCTCATCTGTCCTCCTAGATCTACTCTAGCCCAGCAGAGAATTGTCGTCTCTACCACTATTGATTTCCTGGGTGATAAAACAATGGCAGAGAGATTGCTTCGCTGTATAATTACAGTGTTTTACAGCGCACACTTACAGCCTCTGTTTCCCACTAAGCTTGAAATTTCTGGAGAAATATTGCTGCCAAAGTTTTACAAAGAAATAATATTACCTTTGGTTGGAAAACAAAAGTCTTTTTTAACAACAAAAGTACAAAGCTTGGAAGAGAGACAATGTCCATGTTAAGAGAAAAGAATGGACTGGGACAGAAAGCCACAGAGTAGCAATTGCCTATGAGGAATTTGACATCTAATATTCATTTGCTTTGGGGTAACTCATGTATCTTGAATGAATTTAGCAATACAATCATATTACCTAAAAACAAAGCCAGGCTACTCAATGTCAGACCAAGTATAAAATGAAATAATTAATTCTACTCAAATTATATGTAATTAACTCTGTTATGAATATTGGTGCACTGCTGGGTAAAAGAAGCTCTAAGTTCCTGATACATCTGAGTAGGATTCAAGAGTTCCCTAGATACCATAGTACATTACTTTTCAATAAGCTAAATAGGTATTTAAGATCTATGAAAGGTGAAATTAATAGAAAATGCTGTTGTCAATATTTAGTCATTATTTTTCTCAAAACAACCAAATTATGACACATTTATTTCTTTACCACCTAACAATAGAAGCACCTTTGATTCAAAACATATAGACATATTAGGCAAAATGTTACATACTTGAATACCACTATACACACAAGGAGAGAAAGAGAGAACAGGAAGAAGAGAGGAAAATCTACCAGTACCAGGAAGGTACTTGTTGCTGGAGGGCTTCTCTCCAGGTTCCACCAAGGCCCGCAGTCCCACAATCCACGTATAAAATAATCACTCAGACGCTTATATTACATTTAAACTGTATGGCCGTGGCAGGTTTCTTGCTAACTGTTCTTATATCTTAAATTAACCCAATTCTATAAATCTATACATTGCCATGTCGCTTGTGGCTTACCAGTGTCTTTACATGCTGCTTGTCCTGGCGGTGGCTGGCAGTGTCTCCCCCTCCTTCTTCCTGTTCCCTCAATTTTCCTCTCTCCTTGTCCCACCTATACTTCCTGGCCAGTGTTTTATTTGTAAAGAGTGATATCCACACCACTTCCCCTTTTCTTCTTTTTTTTAAAAAGGAAGGTTTTAACTTTAACATAGTAAAATTACATATAACAAAACAATTATCGAGCAAGAATTACAGTTAGAATATTAAAGAAGATGTCCTATCTATCTTATATTTGTGAGTTTAAGGTTTTATATCTAACTTATCTTTTATCATAACTGAGGAAATTGCAACTATCTAGTCTTCAACCACATCAAAGACCTCAGAAGGATATAATATTACCTGAGAAACGGGAGAAGGATGTAAGCAACTTTCGGGAGTCTTACAGGGTAAGACAGAGACAGCTGACAGACTGGACAGTCACCTAATGTTCCTTTGTAAAGTTGGGGCATCTGTCTTTAGCTCACAGGGCTAGAGTCTCTCCATCATTTTTTTCAGTGTCCTGTAGAATGTCTGGCAGTTTTCTCTGCGAAGCAGGAACCTGAAGGACCATCTTGTCAAGCAAAGTTTAGTGGTCATCTTTCCATGGGCCATCTTGCATGTCCAGTCGATCAAGTAGTCCAGGCAAGAACAGTTTCTTGGCCAAATGGCTATCTTTGCCAAGGTGAAGATAAACTCCATATGGAGTGTCTTCAATGCCCATCCTCCTCTCCGAAGTAAATCCAGTGCTACCAGGAGCAGACATGTCTCACTGTCCAGAATGTCTAAATTATTAAAACACTTTAAATGCCATATTCTGTAGATCTTTGAAGTGTTTGAAGACTACCTATCTATCTGAAATATATCTATGTTTACCTAGAAGACTTATCTAACATGGCTATAAATATGATTATCATAGATGACTAATTATTAATCTATTTTTTAATTATCCATTACAATTTTAAATGAGTTACATAAACATAATACCTCAAACAAGAATAGAAATATATATATATATATATATATATATATGAGAACAAAATTAACTTTAAGCTTGTATTAATAAACTAAAATTTACACCAATGTAAAATGTTTTAAACATAAGCGTTTCTTTTTTAGAAAGAGATCTCATTTATAATCAACCTGTTTTAAATAAAAATATTGGTTTTTCTCTGTCCCACACCAGAGGGCTCTTTTGATTTGGCACACAAGAATCTCTTAACCATTTTTTTTAAGCAATATGTCTGGGTTTAGAGGGGGAGTGAGCCAATTCCACCTCTAAAGCCAGCTTGGTATATTTGGGAATTTGGGCATAGCATCTCTTACTATTTCCTGCTGGAGGGGGGCGCTGTATCTTATGGGGTCGCAAAGAAAATTTTAGGCCTATGGGGTAGTCCGTGAGACTGTATTGTGTGAGCCAGTTGCGTTGAACCCGCTCTGGATGTTAGATTATCTGGGCCATGGTGTCATCGGAGACCTTTCAGGGGGTCTTGGCTGGTGAAACCTGATGTATCTTACTCTGGAACAAATCCATAGCCTCTGGCTTTCTGTGGAAACAAAAGCAGAACCTCTTTTCCAAAGCAACATATCCTTACATCCAAATTTTGAAGTCAAGGTACCTTTAAAATATACCTATTGGTTTAATTCAACATCTTTTTCTATCAGATGGTTTTTTGTAGTTAAAAATCCCAAAGACAACACAATCCAGCTTCTCTATGTAATATTTATCTTTACATGGCTTTTTTATATTAATTTATCTTTTTTTGTCTCTTTAAAGCCTATGTATATTTTACACACATTGTAAACTATTTTATCCTGAATCAGTCTTATTGTGAGCCTATTGTTTTAAACTGTAGCATTCTAAGACTGAAAAGGCACTGTGGCTGCTGGCTCCGCCCACTTCAGCTTCCCAACATGGTGTTTTCCGCCAGTTCTGTGAGCCATCAAGTCTCAGAAATAGTGGGTCTACGCTTTTATCAAAGCAACGTGTAGCCCAGAAACTTCTTTTTTTTTAATTTTTTTATTACTAGTAAAGACTAAATCTACCACACAGTGTAATGTGCCACTGGCAGATGCCTCATTACCTCCATACTGCCGGTCAAACGCACACACCAGGAACCCACCAGTGTTCAAATCCGCGTTTTGCCGTGTCTAGCTGCCCGTATGAGACATGAAGCAAGAACTTGGCTTTGGCTCTGTTTAGAATTGGTTATTAAATATTCTCAGGTTTAAGGTGGAAACCCGAGCCGTTGGGCGCCATTTGTTGCTGGAGGGCTTCTCTCCAGGTTCCACCAAGCCCCACAGTCCCACAATCCACGTATAAAATAATCAATCAGACCCTTATATTACCTATAAACTGTATGGCCATGTCAGGCTTCTTGCTAACTGTTCTTATATCTTAAATTAACCCATTTCTATAAATCTATGCCTTGCCAGGTACTGCAAGGTCACAGGAGAAGGGGCTGTGTGGGAGACACCAGAGCGGCCAAGAGCAGAAGTGGACATGATTTGAGTCTTGGAGTGTGTGGGAGTCAGGATTTGCATTGGGGTCAGAGACTTAGTGAAAGTATTGGGCTGAGATTTGGAGGAAGAACTTAATAAAGCTGTAATTCATTCATTGCTGCCCACCATGAAAAACAAGTGGAACTTTTTTGCCAACCATCCCAAGGAAACCACAGAAAAATCACAGAGGGAAAAAGGAAAATGAAGTGTTTGTTTAAGTAAAATCTGTAGTAAAACCACAATGCTATACCCAGCTGTGGGACGGCACTTGAAATATATTACGGAAAGATATGTAGTTAGCATCTTTGGAGCACTTTCTGAGGCAGCATAGCAGACAGCAAGGCACGAGACAGGTCCCTTCTGCAATCTAAGTGCATGGGTCTACGAGGAAAAAAAGCCCAGTCCTGAAAACTGCATGAAATAATAGTTTAAAATCCCCTAGAGAACAGTCCAGTGTAAGGGACAACCTACAATAAAAGAAAAGAGTTGGCACTCCCATCACAGGGACTCAGGACAATAGTAAGTAAATGTATAAACGCAACTGTATTTGACAATGAAAGCATAGAATATTGTAACAATGACGGGTACATCTGGGAGAATAAAATAGAATGCTGAAAAATTTAAACATGATGGTTGAAATTTAAAACTCCATGCAAGATAAATAATCAGATTAGCTACAGCTATAGATAAAGGTGGAGAAAAGATGAGGAAACTGGGATGCACATCAAATAGAGCTGAAAGACACAGATGAAATAAAAGTATGTTATGTAAACGATAGTGGGGCAATTTGTAATTAACATGAGGAAATTTGACATTTATTAATCTAAAAATTGAAAATGATTATGAGACAATTAGAAACAAAGGATTCATTTGCTTCTCATAAAACTCACTGGGTGAACACAAAATGAAAATTGAGAATTGATACAATCAAATAAAGAATAGTTGAGGGTTAGCTAAAATTAAGGAGAAACTAAATGATATTATTGTGAAACATAGTAAGTTATAAACTAAGGTAGGATTTTAAAAATCCATGTATTATTCTGGAAGCAAATAGTAATGTTTTTCACATTACATTTCATTGATTCAAGTGATCCACATATAATGGTAAGACTGTCTACAAATGTATGAATTGAATATATAAACTAAGGTAAAAAATTTAAGGGTAGGAATATAGGGAAAAAGAAAGGCCATGGTAAATATCAATAAGCAAGATGATAGAAAGAAATATATACATTTCAAGAAATACAATATAAGTGAACTAAACTCACTTTGTTAATGGAAATTTAAAACCTATGGAAAGAAATCCAGTTTTATGATTTTGATGTGTTCAATACTTAAACCATACTGAGAAAGATTAAAAATTAAGACATGGAACTTACAATGTCTATTTTAAATAGCTGACTAAAATCTTTGATTATCTGTTTTGACCATCATTTAATTCCATTTCTCATTATGACTAAGTACATATCAGTTATTGTTCTATTTGTAGTTCTAATTTATAAAGTTAATTTGCTTGGGCTCTATAGTTTTAAAATATTTAATTTCCATTTGAAGTAATTTTCAAATGTTTACCAAGCTATGTTGGTTTCATAAGAAGTCTTAACAAAGAGACACTGTCCCAGATATTAAAGTTGACAACAGAGGAAGATGTTCAGTGTTGACTTCTGATCTCTGCAAATACTCTCACAGGGAACAAACATGGACACACACGTGTAACACACATATACACATACACACACACGGTTTTGAGGATCAGTTATAAAAGTACCTAATATTTTGAATTGGTAATTATGCTAAATTTTGATGCATTTGTAGTAGAAACTTGTGTTTTACTAGTAGATATTCAGATCTTCAAAATTATTTCAGGAAAAGAATTTTCAAAATTACAATATCCTTTACCCCACCAAACTCACTTGAATTAACAGATTTCAATTAATTAGTATAAATGCTACATATATGTACATGTTTAGCTATAGATTTTTATTTGTTTATATTGCTTTTATTTTTATAAAGCCCATTTTTTTTTATTCTTTGACTATTTTATGTCTATACAAAATATCCTGGCCTTATCCTTCCTCTAACTCCCCTCAACACCTCATTGCCAAAGTTTAGTGTATGTGTGTGTAAAATCATTGAGTCTAATTAGTGGCTACTCACACACGTGTGTGGGATCATTCACTGTGGCAAAGTACCAGTAGTCACAAACCAAAGAAAAGTATTTCTCACTTCCCAGCATTCAAAAACTTCCAAGAGCTCTTAAGCCAAGGGTGGCACCTCGGAGCCCCTCCTCCATGTTGGAAGTTTGAACTATTCTGATTATATGTGGGTCGTGTTCAGATAACAGCACAGCTGCTGTGAACTCATGTGTACAGCAGCCTTGCCATGTCTGGAAGACAACGCTCTTCCCCACCCTCTGGCTCTCACATTGCTGTTTCTTGGAGGTCAGGCAGCTGAAACACTTGTCTCACCAAAGCTGAGCACTCATGGTCATAAAGATAATTTTTAAAAGTGCAGTGGTGAAGAAATACATAATCACAGGGTGGTAGTGGTGCACACAATTAATCCCAGTACTCAGGGGGAAGAGGCAGGTGGATCTCAGTGACTTGGAGACCAGCCTGGTCTACAGAGCTAGTTCCAAGACAGCCAAGGAAACACAGAGAAACCTTGTCTTGAAAAACAAAAAAAGAAAGAAAGAAAAGCAAAAGAAATACATAATGATGCATGCACTAAAATATTCTCATGATCCAAACCCAGCAAGGCAGGTTTTGGATTTATATATGCATTTTTTCTAAAACTTTATAAAATTAGCTTAGCAAATCATTGTTGAAAATTATACTTTCCCTGGGCTTATGAGACTATAAGTAATTTTTTCTTTTTCTATATGATTTTTGTTCTGCACATTCATTGTACTTGGTATTTCATTATGTTTCTAGTTATAAACTACATTTTCAAAAAGAAATGTTGAGGGAAGGATAGTGTCCCAGCATGATCTGACAGTGGTTCCTCTGAATTTGAGATATAGCAATATTGCTGGTTTATCTTGAGATCTTCGTCATGTTGATTCGAATTAGATTGTTAATGATAGTATTTAATAAAATACTAGCAGAAAAGTTTTTAGTTATTGAAAACCCAGGTTGGCTAGAGATACTAAAAGCTAGTAAATCAAGTGTTTTGAAGACATGGGGATTTGGAATTGAATAGTGGTTTTCCATTATTTCCCAGTTGCCTGTCATGCACATATCACCCAGTGTTTGCAACCAGCCTGATTCTTAGAGTGTTTGATCTATCAGATTCATTGTGCAATGCTATGAACTGACATTTGTACAACAGGATCCAAATATTTAAGGTATTACCTAAGCTCCACTAAATTTAGGAAGGAAAGAATGGGGGGTGGGTTGGGAGGGGAGGCTGGAGGGGCGGGAGAAGGGAAGAGGGGGATCTATGATTGGTAAGTAAAATGAATAAAAAAATTCTTAAATAAAATTATTTAAAAAATAAAATAAAATAAAAATTTAGGCAACTCACATCTCAGTTCATTTTTAAGAAGTTATACACACACACACACACACACAGAGAGAGAGAGAGAGAGAGAGAGAGAGAGAGGCTAAAATAGAGATAGAGAAACAGAGTCAGAGACAGACAGAGAGGACATAACTTTATTGACCTAAATAAAACAAGCAGTTGCTACATTAGAGACAACAAATTATGCCTTCAAATTAAAACTTTGAGGAATTGATGTGGGTATACTAAAATACATTAGCAATGGTAATTAAAGGCATCAGAGTCTCTAAATAACCTCCAAAGAAACTGGACCTTTTTGTAGGCACATTTAATTTTTTTAAAAGAATGCAACCATTTCAAATACCAAAGTATTTTGATACATTGACTAGCATGGATTATATAATACAAACAAACAAAATAATAACAAAGACAGGGTTTTTCATTTTGAAAATAAAAACATATGTCTAGTTGTTCTGATAAGAGAAAGAAATAAGTCTCACAACAAATTTCAATGTTTTATGTAATAATGCCTATTCAGAAGGCAGTGCTGTAGGGGCTCCTGTACTGATTATCTATCAAAATATTTCAGTTTCTTTGTTATCCTGAAAATTACATGAAGGAAGCTGCTTCCAGTATTTAAAGAAAAACCGTGAAATGGGATTGCATGAGGTGATGACAGAGAGCAAGAAAGAGAAACAGGAAGACACACACACACACACACACACACACACACACACACACACACAACAAGAGAATAACTGAGCTCTTAAGAAATCTTTAAATAATGCTAAGCCAACAAATAAACTGATTTTATATTGAAATACATTGGTATTTTAAAGAGCAGGTAATGTTTTATAATAGTTTAATCCATGTTTCTCTTCCTTTGGAAAATAGTGATCCAAAGACTAAATGTACTCTGGTCCATGAGTGTGTATTGCTGGATTAAATTGGTACATTCCTGCAAACATTCCTGTGGATTATAGCTTTTAATTTTATTTGAAATTTGAATTTCCACACTAGTATGTGTAAGAGTTCAAATGTGAACTTAGAATTACTTCTGACTAAAGAGAGTTCTTGCAACGGAAGACATTTTAAATTGCAATTTCCAAATAAGAACTGCCTGGAATTGTGTCTGTATCAGTGAACCCCCTGACTCTGGGAAATTAAAATGTTACGCATTGTGCAAATTTAGCACTTTCTACTCATTAAAACATTTGCATGTCACATAGCTCTTCCATCAGTTCTCACCAGCGGAAGAAGTAGCAGAACTCTCTGCATGTAAATTTCAGTGTGGACACACTGCATACCAGGGCTCCTGCAACCCCAGGTGTTTATAACATGGGGAAATCATTTACCTACCAAATCATCGTTCTCTAGCTTCAGAATGATGTGATTATAACTGCCTGCGGTGGGCACTTGCCAAGGTGCTAGTCACTTTCTGGCAGAATTCTTGTCAACACAGCAGTTTGGTAGGAATGCGTGGCTGTGAGTGTTAGACAGTGAACACTTCTATCTGCAGTTAAAAGTTGATGCCATAGCTGTGTTTTCTATAGTTCTTGATGTGCTCAGTGTCCCAGATGGCAAATAAATATTCTGTCCATGGACTTCCTGCCCAACACAGTCCTCAATAGTCTCCAGCATAATCAGTGTGGTCTGCCTTTCTACTTTCTGGTAAAACATTTTCCTGCTTTTGAAAGCAAGGATGTGGTCAGAAATGTTAGACCGCAGAAACCTGATGAACACCTATGGAGTCCAAAGAGGTTAGTGTGAGGAGACAAAACCAAGAGCTTTCACCTCTAGTGACATCTCTGGGGGATCAGGAAAGATGTCACTGTTTAGGCTGCACCAACAAGCAGGGCAAAATGGGTTTAGTGCAAGGGTGTTAGGTCGATTTTTATTTTATCATCAAAAGCCCGCAGATGGGCTAATACTCTTTCCTATTAAGTCACCTTAGCTCAGGATTCTACATTATTTCATTTTTTTCTGTTGAAGGTCTTTGTTGTGATGGAGTATTTATTTATGAGTGTTACCCCTGAACTTAATAATGTTTTATTCTTCTTTTAAAACATTGATGGTTTTGGATTCTCCATCATAAAAGCAATTGAGCAACTGATGCTTAAGCTGGACTGTGAACTGAGATGAATTTCAGGTATTTATGCTGTAGGCACTGTGAGCCCTGAGATAAGACATTTTCCCTGGTGGGTTGTTTTACATCTACTATCTGTTTTCAGAAGGTGTGCTTAGCAACTGTTACAAATAAAGTTGTCCTCTAAAAGCGACAGATAGCCAGAGTAACCTCAGATGACTGACGTCATGAAAGAAAATGTTCTTTTCCATTTTTGTTGTCATGTCTTAAATTTTACACATTCATTTACTTGGATTTCTGTAAGCCCCATCGATAATAAACTCTCAGAAGAGTGGGTAAATTATAATAAACGACCTTGTGTGTTTTTAACAAACCTGACCTTTGACATCATTAGTGCTCTGATGGGTTTACAAAATAAGCCCTGACTTGGAAGGGGAACAAAAAAGAACCTGGGTATGTTTACTTCTGAGTTACTCTTGAGACTTAACAAGAAAATTTGCATGTTAGGTTGGTGTGCAATCACTGGCAAACGGACCAGGCAGCCAGGTCAAGGAAAAGGGCAAGTCTATATGGAGCAGATTCTTCTAATGATCAGATCTTAAATGAAAAGGAGTCTTAGGAAGTTTTCTAGTGAGTGTATGTCAGATAAATAAAACTGAAACTAACTAAAATTTGGTGATTTGAAAACATTAGCTTGAGCCAGGTGTGGTGGCTCATGTCTATAACCCCAGCACATGGGAGGGTAAGGCAAAAAAAGTCAGGTAGCTGAGGCTACCTAGTGAATTCCAGACCATAATATACCACACAGTAAGATCTTGTCTCAAACAGAAGAAAAAAATAAAACAGAAGAGCCACAAACTTGCAAAAACAAAAACAAAAAAAAAAAAAAAACACAGCTAACACACTTGTGAACTATTGAATTATGATGAATACAGCATCATAATGTCATCCTCTCAGAAAAGAAATGATCTCCTTTTCTAAAGGTCTTGAAGCATCCTCAAGTCTGTTTATGCATGTTAAGGTCATGCAAACAATGCCATATTATTCAACAGTGAGTAAACCATGAAGGCAAGCAAGAATCCTTACAAAACCATAGCATCTCCATTTTGCGTTGGTTCCAAACACAAAGAGTTATAATTCCCATAGCATCTACATACATACTTTCCTTTAAAATATTTTCTAAGTCTGTATCAGGAGTTCTTAAAATTTAGAGGGCATAAAATTATGTTTTTATAGTTAAAGGAATTTCAGTTTTAATTTTAGTTCTATTCTGTTTCCACATAATGATGCACTGTTAGGCTGTAGCTGAAATTGTTCCCAACTGTACTCTTCAATGTTGGATGAGACTAAATAGAGTCAAAAATGACTTGAGTTCAATTTAATTAATACTCAAAAATAGAAAAAAATAACTTCATAGATAGATCCTTTGACTATCCCTAATAATTGTTCTATTATGCAAAGCAAAAAATTGAAACATTGACTAGAAACTACTGACACACCTAAGACCCACAGATAAATGTTGGAGCCACTACCTAACCCCAGACTTTTCTCATTTTTAGTCCTGTTACCATACGAGCTCTTTTGCCTGATTTTCGCTGCTTTATCATTTTATTTGTTTTTTTTTTTTCTGGGGCTGGGGGAATATTGTGCAGACATAATAACCTGGGTGCTGATTCCCAAAACTCACAAAGTGGCACATGCCTGTAGTCCCAGTGCTGGGGAGATGGAGACTGGTCTGTGCATCTGAATCAGTAACTCCAGATTGTGAGTAGAATGCTACTACCTACATTAAGGTATTTCCCCAGCTTAACTTCCTTATCTAAAATATCCCTCACTGATATGCCCGGAGGTTTATTTCCCTGGTGACTCTAAATTCTGTCAAGTTGATAATCAGAATTAGCCATCACAATACTTTTGGTGTGAAAATATTTATACAATAAAAGTAGTTAACATTAAATTATTTTAATTATACAGCTAAGATCATTTTGCTATCTGCTGTGGATATCACTCTATATAAATAAAACACTGATGGCCAGTGACCAGGCAGGAAGTATAGGCGGGACAAAGAGAGAAGAGAATTGGGGAAACAGGAAGAAGGAGGGGAGACACTGCAGCCACCGCCAGGACAAGCAGCATGTGAAGACTCCAGTAAGCCACCAGCCACGTGGCAAGGAATAGATTTATAGAAATGGGTTAATTTAAGATATAAGAACATTTAGCAAGAAGCCTGCCATGGCCATACAGTTTATCAGTAATATAAGCGTCTGAGTGATTATTTTATACGTGGATTGTGGGACTGCAGGGCTTGGTGAAACCTGGAGAGAAGCCCTCCAGCTACAAATGGCACCCAACGGCTCAATTTTCCACCTTAAACAAATACTGGCGGGTTCCTGGCGTTTGCATTTGACTGGCAGTATGGCGGTAATGAGGTGTCTGCCAGCGGCACATTACGCTGTGTGGTAGATTTAGTCTTTACTAGTATTAAAAAAAAAAAAAAAGGTTTCTGGGCTACACGCTGCTTTGATAAAAGCTTAGACCCACTATTTCTGAGACTTGATGACTCACAAAACTGGCAGAAAACGCCATGTTGGTAAGCTGAAGTGGGCGGAGCCAGCAGTCACAGCTCCATTTCAGTCTTAGAATACTGCAGTTTAAAGCAATTGATTCACAATACATAGGCTTAAAAGAGACAAAAAAAGATAAATTAATATAAAAAAGCCATGTAAAGATAAATATTAAACAGACAATCTGGATTGTGTTGTCTTTGGGATTTTTAACTACAAAAAAACATTTGGCCAGGCGGTGGTGTCGCACGCCTTTAATCCCAGCACTCGGGAGGCAGAGCCAGGCGGATCTCTGTGAGTTCGAGGCCAGCCTGGGCTACCAAGTGAGTCCGAGGAAAGGCGCAAAGCTACACAGAGAAACCCTGTCTTGAAAAAAAACAAAACAAAACAAAACAAACAAACAAAAAAAACCAAAAAAAACATTTGATCGAAAAAGATGTTGAATTAAACCAATAGGTATATTTTAAAGGTACCTTGACTTCAAAATTTGGATTTAAGGATATGTTGCTTTGGAAAAGAGGTTCTGCTTTTGTTTCCACAGAAAGCCAGAGGCTATGGATTTGTTCCAGATTAAGATACATCAGGTTTCACCAGCCAAGACCCCCTGAAAGGTCTCCAATGACACCATGGCCCAGATGATCCAACATCCAGAGCGCTTTCAAGGCAACTGGTTCACACAATACAGCCTCACGGACTACCCCATAGGCCTAAAATTTTCTTTGTGTCCCATAAGATACAGCACCCCTCTAGCAGAAAGTAGTAAGAGATGCTACGCCAAATTCCCAAATATACTAAGCTGACTTTAGAGGTGGAATTGGCTCACTCCCTCTAAACCCAGACATATTGCTTAAAAAAAAAATGATTAAGATATTCTTGTGTGCCAAATCAAAAGAGCCCTCTTGTGTGGACAGAGAAAAACCAATATTTTTATTTAAAACAGTTGATTATAAATGTGATCTCTTTCTAAAAAACAAAAGGGATATGATATAGATATATAGGAGGATATAGAGATAAATATTTCTATTCTTGTTGAGTATTATGTTATGTAACTCATTAAAAAATGTAATGGATAATTAAAAATAGATAATAATTAGTCATCTATGATAATCATATTTGTAGCCATGTTAGTTAAGTCTTCTAGGTATACATAGATATATTTCAGATAGATAGGTAATCTTGAAACACTTCATAGACCTAGAGAATATGGCATTTAAATAACTTATAATTCTGTTGACGTGAGACACAATTGCTCCTGGCTGCACCAATTTGATCCGGAGAGAATGTTGGGCTTCTAAGACATTTCCATTTGGAAGTTTGTCTTCTTGGCACAAAATGGCCTACTGGGCAAAGAACTGCCCTTGCCTTGACGGCTAACAGTACGAATGCAATGTTGTCCTCTCTGGACAAGCAGGACACAAGGAAAGCAACCACTGTACTCTGCCAAGACAGGGTAAGATGGTCTTTCAGAATTCCTGCTTCTGAAAATGGTCTGTCAGATACTCTAGGCCTGTAGCCAATTTGAATGCACCAACAATGCTGAAAAACATTAGGTGACTGTCCAGGCTGCCAGCTGTCTTGGTCTACTCTTGCAAGATTCCCGAAAGTTGCTTGCATCCATCTACCATTTCTCAGGTACCATTATGTTCCTTCTCAGGTCTTTGATGTGGTTAAAGACTAAATAGTTATAATTTCCTCAGTTGTGATAAAAGATAAGTTAGATATAAAACCTTAAACTCACAAATATAATATAGATAGGACATCTTCTTTAATATTGTAACTGTAATTCTTGCTCAATAATTGTTTTGTTATATGTAATTTTACTATGTTAAAATTAAAACCTTCCTTTTTAAAAAAAGAAGAAAAGGGGAAGTGCTGTGGATATCACTTTATATAAATAAAACACTGATGGCCAGTGACCAGGCAGGAAGTATAGGCGGGACAAAGAGAGAAGAGAATTGGGAAACAGGAAGAAGGAAGGGAGACACTGCAGCCACCGCCAGGACAAGCAGCATGTGAAGACTCAGTAAGCCACCAGCCACGTGGCAAGGTATAGATTTATAGAAATGGGTTAATTTAAGATATAAGAACATTTAGCAAGAAGCCTGCCATGGCCATACAGTTTATCAGTAATATAAGCGTCTGAGTGATTATTTTATACGTGGATTGTGGGACTGCGAGGCTTGGTGAAACCTGGAGAGAAGCTCTCCAGCTACAGCTATCATCTACTATTCATACTTTATTGAAAGCAAACAATTTCTTAAAAACTAGAGGAATAAGAGTAGTTGCCGCATTTGGGGGAAGTGGAGATTCTAGCACTGCCCCTGACAATGCCCAAATGAAACCCCACCCGATAGGCTACATTCAGGCATGTAACTGTGCAGATCCCTGGTATTGGCCATCCACACAAAGACTATATGTTGTTACTGAAATTTGAAACCAAAGAAATGTCTCTTTAAGATAGTTAGACATGGACTCTGATTTTTAAAACAGTTGAACATCAGTTGGAAAAATAAAGGCAGCCTGGATGAATAGATGACCTTGAGTAAAATAGGAGTCACTTCTTTCTCATATCACTTAAATACCATCAACCAGAAAAGGGGTAGGGTAATTGTAGCAGTCCAAGTCTAGAGTCAAAACAAATGTGGATGGGACACCCTGGGGTTAGACAAGGCAAAACTCAGGTATCAACATGATTGACAAGAATAGCTGAAATCAAATTTCATTTGGTTGAGTTTTAACTTGGATACTATTGGAATTATCCTTTCAAGCCTTTCGGACACAGTCTCCTTGACTGGAAGAGCTTAGACAATGTGATCTCTTGAAATTACGTCATGAACAATTATAAGATGCTTTTGGAGCTAAAGGAGCATTGCACACACCATTCAAGACCTGCTCTTGTTTTTAAGTTGTTAGAAGTTTGTTGAAAGCTTTTCTCCATGATGAGGGCCAACAATATGGTTCAGTAGCTGATGACCTGAGTCTAACATCCAGATACTATAGTGGAAGAAAAGAACTGTCTCCTGAAAGTTTTACTTTGACCTCCACACATGTTCTCTGGTGCCTGAGCACCAACTCTTATACACACATATGTATATACATAGAGTAATAATAATTAATTATTTTTCTTTATAATTAACCCTTCATTTTCTAGTACTCCAGGTTAGAAAAACTTTGTCTTTAAAAAGTAAAATTCCTTTAAGAATTCAAAGTTCTTCTTATAAGAGGTTATAGATTATAAGTAGCTCCCTTGTAACCTGCTCTCCATCTGGCCCAGAGACTAAGGATGCTTCATTCTGCCCAGGGCCTCCTGCCTCTGACAGTGAAAATACCAATTTGAGTGTTGTGACTTGGAGTACATTTTGTTCCCAAGAATGTTCATCTCATTTCAGGGCATTTAGTGTCCTTGGACCTCAGTTACTAAATGCCAAAACAAGCCCCCAAACATTGTGAGAATGCAAAGAATAAAAGCCACCGCCTCTGCCCCCTTTTAAGTCCCTCAATGAGAAATGGAGCACTCCCGGTTGAGAAATCAGGCCAGTGTCAACTTTCACTCTGCTCCTGGAAACTCGCTTCTGAAACATGTCACTGTATTGTTGCCAGAAGCCACAAAGGCTAAGCACAAACCCCTTTCAATGGGGACAGTAAGAGTATATAGTACTTAAAAGAGGTCATCATCCATGACTTCTCAGAGAAACTTGGCTCCTTGGCTCTGAAGTAAACAGGGAGCTAAAATTAAGGCAAGAGCTCTTAGGTCACTCATTAACTAGGCCACACTCACTGTGCAAAAAAATGTTCCCTTAGAACTCAGCATGTCAATGCAGAGCAACACTGTGCTTCATAATGATATTGCCATAACTGTTTGCCATTTATTGATTGATTATAAGCATTTTGTATATCCAATGTCTCCCTTCCTACAGCTATGGAAACAAGAATCTATAGTCTCCTACACAGATCAGAATACTGAAACTGCATCTCACCACTTAAGAAATGATAGAGCTGGTATTCAAATAGAAGTCTAGCAGGCTGACAAATTCAAGACCATGAACTCAAGTTCATTACATTGGCCAGCATCCCTGGTGTTCTTTCATTTGGCTTTACTTTAAATAGCAAAGAAGTTAAGTGAAATCCCTAAGATATGAACTAGGTTCCAAATAGGCACTACAAAACAGTCATTCTATACTGTGTTCTGCTGGACTTGCTATTTTTCATTATTGCTAGGACTGCACTCAGCAGGGCCACCTCATTAACTGAAGAAAATGTCCCCTGTTGTTCAGGAGAGGTGAATCAGATGGAAGAGCATAAAAACAAGCTCTGGAAAATGCTCCTCTGTTCTCTCATTTACAGGGGCAGCAAACTCCCATCCCAGCCTCCTAAGTGGTGTTTTCCTTATGTAGCGGCAAACGTGTTTAGGAGGGGATGGAAACAGTTTCAGAGTTGCCTTCAAAAACTCTTCATCAATGTTTCCATAACATAGTAAATTGGGGCATTGAGCACACTTTAATATTGCTCTGATTTAGGTTTTTTCATGTAGGAAACTAACAGTTTGCCTAGATTTGTCCTAATTGGCTATGAGAAATAACTAATAGTGAGTGAGACAGTTAGTTTTTTTTTTTTAATTTTGTTTTGCTGAAAGCAAATTCAAATGCAAGTACTTTACTAGGTATACTGATATATTAAAAGCTATCTCCCAGCTGTGTGGTAACTGAAATACTGCGGCTCTGCTCCTTATGCAGTTCACTCTCTGTAGAGAATCTGAAGTGACTTGTTTCATGTTTCAAACATATAGTTTTCATTTTGTTAGTAATAAAATCAAAACTTCTTTGTGGACCAGTAGTCCTACATGATCTGCTGCTGCTCAACTCTCTAATCAGACCACGTATTCCTTCTATATTACGGATGGTGATGATGTGATGATGACGACAGTGGTGAAGATTACAATGTTTTGAACCAGGTCTTATGTACCCTAGGCTGATCTTGAATTTGCTATGTAGCTGAAGATAACTTTGAACTTCTTATCTGCCTGCTTCTACCTCCCAAGTACAGAGATTACTAGTGTCTATCACCATTCCTGATGCTATACATATTCCATACGGGGGATCAAATCCACAGCTTTGCCTGTCATAGGCAAGACTTCTACAACTGACCTACATCATCATCCTTTGTGCTTGATTTTTAATGAACATTTTCAGTATTTAAAATGATCTTGTCTATCAGGTCATTTACTTGCTTATTTCCTTATGGGCAGGGAGAAAGCTTCTACCATAACTAGATTAGAACTCAAAATATAGTAGAATTCAAAATCACCTACTGAATGAATGACTAGTTGAATGAATGAGTGAGAAATTCTTAATCCTTTGCCTAGTGTTAAATATAAGTCTCAGAATCACAGCATATGGCACCAATTTAATTACTGAATGGTCTAGATCTAAGTAATTATGGGGCATTAGAAAATGAAATGAAAACTACATTTTGATTATGTTTTGTTTTGACTGTCAAAAACAAGAATCTTACCGGGAAGTGGTAAAATAAGCCATCAGGGAAAACCAGGACCTGCTTTGTGGAGGATATACTTCAGAGCATGTCATTGTGTCTGGACTGAAGCTTTCCTCTCATGAGGTTTGGAGTTCCTGTGCACTTAAGCAGGCCACTATAAGTGCTTATCAACACTTTCCAGATCACCATCAGAACATTTCCAAGTTTCTGTTTACACTCATATCCTTGTCCTGTTGCATGTAAAAACTAAGTTGTTCAACATTCCTCTGACTAGCAACCTTACTTCCAAAAGAAGGGCTTCATCCTCAGCTCTCCTTTCATAGCAGTAAACTAGGTTTGCCCTTAGTCCTTGGGTTTCTAAAGGCTCTATTTGTCCCAGGTGTCCTTTTATTGAGTTCACAGACTACACATGGAAAAAGGCTATTACCAGACAGAGATGTTTAAAAATGAAAACCAAACTAATACATGGACTCCAACAACTGGGATAAGGAATATAATATTTATAAAACCAAGTAGGAGGTTGCAAACATTGCTCTAAAATAAAGCATTAAATATTAATTCAGAGCAAACCTATCTGTGCTCCAGCAAGCCTCACTTTCATTAAAGTAGCATTGTGCGTTTCCCCGGAATTAAATCCTAAATAGGTAAATAGCTGATGCGAAGGGAGTGCTCTGTGGCTGCAGAAGAGCGACCTGCAGCCTGATGTAGAGTTACCCTTACCATTAAAGCCGTCCAGACCTTCACTTCGAACTAATTAATTGTGATTCTTCTGGTTTCTCTCTAGTCTTTTGCCCTTGAGTATTACTAGGAATGTTTAATTCACATGCTCATGTTCATCTTCATTTGATTAATCCAAATGGTGCTACGTTATTTGATTAATTCATATGCTGCAGAATATTAAATCTTAGGGAACATTGGGTGCCAGTTATAAGTTGAACTTGCATTTCTTTCCACAGCATTCTCATTTCAAAAACTTTATGTCCTCATTTTTACCCACTTTGTACCTCTCTCCCTCCACTTTGTGTTGGCATCTTTAGTGTTATGCTACCATTCTCATTGGTTTCCTACTCAGAATGCATTCAAATGAGAAAGCATTTTCAGTGGGATGAGGTTATTAGTTATTACCTGGCCAATGTAAAACATCCCTCTAAAGTCCTAAAATAAATAAGCTTATAATCTCTTAGCCCAAATGATTTTCAAATGATTTCAAATAAAAAAAACACCCAGTTGTCATTGTATTGACCGTCTATATAGTCCCCAGGCAGTCTTGACTGGATTCCTATTAAGTGAAAGGGACAAGCGATGAACAAAAATCCAAAAAGTGGACCTAAGATGCTGGTGAGGTGAGCATGCTCAGCTGGGTAAATGGGTACTTAACCTTTGACCAGTGATGACAGGCCTGCTTTAGTTCTGTGAGGCCAAAAGCAAGCTGTTATGATTAAATAAAAAAGAAAAAGAAAACTGTTCAGAGCCTTCTGAGCATGTCCTGGGAATTAAAGCATATGGCAGGGATAAGGAAAAAAGATTTTCCTTATGCTAATGACCCTGGATGTCTGAAATAAATTAGATCCATTAGAGTTTATGCTCAATAAAAGAAAGACTTTAAGCACTCCAAAGTTAGTGACTCGAGACCAGTTTTTGCTCTGAAATTCAATCTGCCTACTTATTAATTCTTAGTGAGGCTCCAGAGCAAACAGGGGGCACAAAATCATAATTCCATACTCAACCAGAATTTTAAAGGACCACAGGTTTCTTTTCCTTTTTCCTTTAATTAAACCATTTTTTTCATGCTTCCTATTTTGTTTTCCTTCATTAATTTGATTTTGTTCCATTTCTGTTTCATTGTTTTTTTTTTCTTTTCAAGGATTCATTTACCCCATTTCAACTGAACACAGAACCCAGAATGAATATGGATTTTCTTGTAAGTTTGACGTTTGGGTTTTATGCTGGGAAACAGTCCTTTAACATTATTGCCCCTGTTCAAGTTTGCCTTTCGCTGGCTCACAGATGTGCACACAGGAAATAGGAGCCTAATGTATTCTAACATGAAAAGCAAATTAGATTTTCATTGCTGAAGAGAAGAAAGGGTCATTTCAAGTCGCTGCCAGCTCTAAAAGCTATCAGTCTACCATTGACAGCACAAGTCCCCATCACTGAGAAAACATATCATGAAATTGGCTGAGATACATAAAGGGCAGGGTTCAAATACTAAAAAGGAAAGGTTGAGAAAATGCAGATCTGTTGTGCTATAAATCATGAATAAGTAAAGTAAAATATTAAGGATTAGACATACTATTCTGACCGGAGTTAAGATTTCTTCTACAGGGTCTCCAGTAAAATCCCACAGCAAAGTAGAGTCAGCATTTTGAAAGCAGTGTTCACATAATGAAGAATACTGGGATGCTGGGATGATGCTGTCAATATTGTTTGACTTGTTTGATGGGAAAGTTGAAATACTGGGAAGGGTGATAGTTTTTAAAGAGGGCACTTTCCAACAGTAGATTCATATAAACTGCCAGTGTAATTAAAGACACTGGGACACAAGAGAGTGGGTAATTGCTGGGAACCCCTGGCAGAAAAAAAATGATGAGTTATTTCCACACTTAAGCCTTGTGGCTGTGTCTTATGAGAGAGGTTTCTCAAATTTTAGATCACAAAACCTACAGATTTGAAATCCTCTCCATGACCACCCCCAAATATACATGTATATAAGTTCACCATGATGTTTTCAATCGTTTTTGACTACCTGAAGCATCAGCTTAACTACCTCTTTTACAGTGAGGAGACTGCAGATTGCTTTAGCTTTGCTGATTATTTCTGAAGGGTCTAAAATAAAGACCTAACAATGTTAAACTGATTTTTCTATGTTTTGTCTTAATAATCAGTTTTTGTCACCTTTTCCATTTCTATCTAAGCCTGTTTCATGCCACCAAAGCAACAGGCAACATTTATAAGAATTCTCTTTTTGCATTACTTAAAAATAGCCTCCTGTAGGTGGCACCTTGTGTTGGTCAAATGCTTACCTGCTTCCAGAGGTAGCCTGGCCCGTCTGATCACTGACCAAGACCTTTTCCTCTCCGACACATCAAAGAGCTATAGTTTATTCCAGTAAAAAGAAGCTTAGATGGGAAGCTCTAACAAAGGCCCATAAGAAGCTCAGGGTTCTGAGAGATAATACTGTGTCTGCATCATAAGCTGGAACTCACATTAGTTTCTGCCCCAGATCTGGGCTTCTGAAAACACACCTTTCTAAGCCACCATGTTCACTCTGTATACTTGCTTTGCTGTATTGCACAGTTCTGTGGTCCCCATACACATTCTCCCACTGATTTAAGTGAAAGAGAGAAGAGTGTATAGGAAGCAGTTTTATGACTGAGTGGTAGTTAGAAAAACATCTTGGTTCAATCCACATACAGATTAAAATTATACCAGATGTTTCTGACAGTGTTTATGGGTTGTTTTGTTTTGTTGGGTTTTTTTTTAAACTATAAGTGAATTCAAAAACCCTCCCAAACTTTTTCACCTGAAAGGAGTAATAAAGTTTTTATTTCCTGTGGTTTGAGATGGTTTGGGCTCCAGTTTCTTTAAACGCCTGGCAATAAATAGTCTGTTATGCTGCCCAATTATGAGATAGATTAGTGGGTAGATTGATGCAGAGTGAGAAAGAAAAAGAAATCAGAGATAATTTTCCACTGAAAAGCCACAGTCATTTTATATAGCTTTTGAAATAGACTTGAAATTAACCCATAAAAATGGCAATAAATGTCTGAAAAATTACTGCAATACATATGTGTTCTGTGGGAAGTTTCTCGAAGCAGTTGGTCTGATGTTTCATTCTCTCTTTCCAGCTGCTCCTGACTCAGATGATGTTGCGCTCTATGTTGGGATTGTGATCGCTGTCACTGTTTGTCTGGCGATCACTGTTGTAGTGGCCCTGTTTGTCTACCGGAAGAACCACCGTGACTTTGAGTCTGACATCATTGATTCCTCAGCACTCAATGGCGGCTTTCAGCCTGTGAACATCAAGGCTGCCAGACAAGGTCAGTGAGCTTTCTGCCCTATGAGTTATACACGTGGTGAGCAGTGTGCCCACACAGCTTCAAATTCAGTTGCATTTGTGCCCTCCAGTGGAGCTGGAACAGAAGCTGAGTGAAGGCAGAGATTTGGGTTTGCTTTGTTCATTATAAGAATGAAAATATTGGTGCCTTAAGTCAGAGTTGAGATGCACAGATCATTTCTGGTTTGCTTTTCTGACAAGTACCTCTGTCCTGCTTCTTAACTTCTATTTGAAAGAATAATTACATTGATTCATTGATTTTTCTGGTCTCTTTTGTCCTTCTTATAATGCTTTTAATGCAGTGATAGGCAGATGAATCCAGATTTAGCATAGGCAAGCAAAAGCGTTACCAGATAGTGACTCGGTAACTTTTATTCTTTCTAATCTGGTGAAATGGCCGAATACCGTACGTGTCATGATTAGATCCCAAGGCAGAATATCGGAGGAGCAAGGTTACCTATCAATGGGCAATAACAAGATAGATGCTGACACTACGTTTGCCCCGTTTCTCAGAGCCTTTGATCTCTCCTTCTGCACTGTTAGCAGAGCTGCTTTGCTTTGGCTTAATGGTGTGAAGTGGTTTCTCACTAATCTAGCATGGTCTGAATGGAGAATAAAAATGGAATTCTTTTTCTTTCTGACTCAGATCTCCTGGCAGTGCCCCCGGATCTCACTTCAGCTGCAGCCATGTACAGGGGACCTGTCTATGCTCTGCATGATGTCTCAGACAAAATCCCAATGACCAATTCTCCAATTCTGGACCCACTGCCCAACTTGAAAATCAAAGTGTACAACACCTCAGGTGCTGTCACCCCCCAGGATGACCTCTCTGAGTTCACATCCAAGCTGTCTCCCCAGATGACCCAATCCTTGTTAGAGAATGAGGCTCTTAACCTGAAGAACCAGAGTCTTGCGAGACAGACTGACCCATCCTGCACAGCATTTGGCACCTTCAACTCGCTTGGGGGTCACCTCATCATTCCTAACTCAGGTAATTCTTAAAGCTTTAAGTGACAAAGCTGCATATTGAAATCACACTGGAGTCTCTAAAATCTTATCTCTGTTTATTTTTATTGAACCTGAAATGTTAGATGTTGTTTAACTCAAGTTTCCATTCAGTGGATCTCAAGCATTACTTTATACAAATTTCTACAAAAGCATTTATCTTCATCCAATCAATTGTAAACTCAGTTCCTCTAGAAAGAACTTTCTTCTTAGCACTTTCTGTTCAGACCTGGCACTGACCACCTTGAAGGCACAATCAACCCTCAATGTAGTCCCTGTAGTTCAAAACAAACTAATTAGAAAATGTAGTCAGTTGGTTTGGTCCAATTTTCTCAGGGAAGCTAAATTTCAGAAAATATTACATAAAAGACACAGAATCTTCATTTATTAATTATTCAGTACATTATTCAATCAGAAATTATCTGTAAGGTATTTATTCCAGTCTATGGTTTATTATCTACAATCTCAACTTCATCTAGTGTACATTTGTAGTTTTATTTATTTTAAGTATATTATATATAGTTTAGCAAATTCTAAAGAATAAAAAACACAATCATCTTCAATAGAGGACTTAAAATAGTGGCTGTCAGTGTTGAAAGTTGGTATTCATTTCAAGTAATATTGACAGACTTGCAACTAACTATAAGACATAAGACAACTTGCAAAGCACAGCCTAACTCTTTCCAACAAGTCTGTGAATATTTTCAATAAAATAACAGAAATGACTTCATTGATCTATTGTATTGTCATATGAAATTATGTAATTATGTTGTATAATAACACCTATAATATAGTATATAGTATATCTTTTATTATATTTATTATTAATACATAGTATATGTTTGTGATATAATTATATATACTAGTATATACATGTGTGTATATATACATACACACACATATATATAATATATATATATGAGTAAGTATAAAACCATAGGAATCTATAGCCTGAATATGAAGCTGTCTTTGGTTTTTCTTATTCATTCCCTACTTCAGTGCAATGATAACACTTTACCCATCCTTTTGAAAAGGTCCTGTAATAAAGTTAAAATTATTTGACAGAATATCATTTTTCCTTTTGTATATCTATGTAACTGATATCATGTTACATAAGAATTATTTAACCTTTTCTCATTAATTCCCATGCTATTTGTATGCTCTTTAAAATCATTATATTTATAATAGTCCATTAACTATGTAGTCAAACATATCCTAGTCCTTTGTTATTTAAAAATTACATTTATCCATAACATAGTGCTTTCTCCCATGATGCTCATTGAATTCTCTTTTTCTTCCTGTTTCTGCACCCACCACTTTCCAATATGTGAATTATGACAGAGTCTTTTTTAAATCGAAGGAGAGTAGCTAGAATGTTGTAAATAAACTTTAGATTATTTCATTCAATAGAGTACAGTTGTTTTCCAACTATTCTTTTTTTTACATTTATAATTTTTCATCCTCATAGCAAGATCAAGGTACAGTGTATGATTTAATTGGAAAATTAATTCTGACTCTAAATTGTCTCATACACAGCCTTCCTGTTCCAGTCTCATGCCCTCCGTAAGCCAAGCTTATATTAACACCACATTCAACTTCCCTATCACCATAGCTGCCCTTTCCATTTCAAGAACACCATGGTTCAACACCTTCTCAGATAGGGTTCTGTCAAGACATTCAAATAATTGCACCCCTAAACCCCTCAGCTCTCTATTCTATGTTCTTGAGATTTAAAGCCACTTGGGCAACTTTTCCTTCTGCCTTGTCTCATTGGGCACATTCTACTTCATGCCAAGTCATTACATGTTACTCAAGGATCCTCATTTTTTTTCTTGACATTATAGAAAAGCCAGATACTGTCCTCACAAGGACAGTCTATGCATTTTATCGCAGATAATTAAGGTGCATTTCATGGGAATGAAAAGATAGACCCAAATATCTTCAGCCACGTCACTCTCTATAGTGCTGGTCAGCACTACTGGAGTTGTAAAAAGGGTAGCCCACAGACCACCATCACGGACATCCAACTGAAAACTTGTTCAAACTGAATAAACAAAAATTTTCACCCAGTTTTGGAAGCCAGCATCTCCAGCATCTTCTGACACCAGTTCAAATAGTCTCAATATCATCCAAGGTCCAGTTCTCACACAGCTGATACCAATAATCTTGAGCACCAATCATCAACAGATGAGAAGTGCACAGACCCGTTGTAGCTGGGTGAGATGTTGTTGCTCATTTTCTAGAGTTGTGTATAATAAAGTAAATTCTTCCCATCACTAGCTCTGCTGTGGAGTAACACTGATGCTCACCAGATATTTCAGGGGTGGGGAAATGTTTTCTGATATGGCTGAGGTTAGCATTTCCCTGACTTTGAATTTCATGAGGAATTTTTTTTTTAATCAAAAACAATGCATCATTGCAGCTGTTTAAAATTTTAATAGCAGTTTTTGGTTTCTCCACGATTTACAGGAAAAACAACAGTGGAACCATCTGTCTATTCCTTAAATAAAACACGAACTTTTAAAATGACATCACTCTCTTAAGTAATTCCATACCAGTTCAGAGGGAGCTGTGGTGAAAAGCAAGGCCAGCAAACAGGGAGGAAAGCTATAGACCTTTACATGTTTTTAGGGAAAATGGAAAGACAAGTGCCACATGGGTGCAAAATCTCATTCCCTTTTGCTTGGTGCAAAAACTTCCTTTTGGTTCATAGGTCTTATACAATTTTTTTTTTTTCTTTTGCTATTCAGGAGTAAGCTTGCTGATTCCCGCTGGGGCCATTCCCCAAGGGAGAGTCTACGAAATGTATGTGACTGTACACAGGAAAGAAACTATGAGGTAAACATGTTTTTTTCTGATGCGTCTGACTTTATCAATGTCTTGGAGGAGAATTGTACAACAGAAACAATAGATGAAAAATATTTTGTTTTGAGTGATATACATTTGACTCTAGACCTATAAAAAACAAAGTCCAATTTCACTTCTCTTGCCTGTTGAAGCTTCAGACACTGCATATCTTGAGTGTGGATAGAATGCTAGAGATCTTTTCTATGAGCGGACATATGATCCTTTAGCAGGAAAATACGGCCAAAAACGTGATTCACAGATTGTCCAAAGAGATGTGCATTTAGATAGATATGCTGGTTTCCTGTGACCTGGGTCAAAAATCTAGCCATAGTAGAGATAAAAGTCACAAAAGTGGATACCCCTTAGCTTCTGACATGGCCCCTCCCACCTCAGCCTAGCACAACCTCTGATAGGCCTCCCCAATCTCAGCCTAAGACAGTCCCTGGTAGGCCCCTCCCACCTCAGCCTAGCACAGCCTTTGTGCAGATTCTTCCCTTGATAACTCTCCTCCAGAACAAGAGTCATCAGCCTTCTTATGCTTAGCTTTTATAATTCGACCTTTCAAAATGAGCCTGGTGTGGATTAAAACCATACTGAATCCAAAGGTTCTATTTAGAGTGTGTCCTATTCATCAATATGTAACTATTTTAAGTAAAAATAATAACAACAGGTTAGATGTCCTGAATTCAATTTTCAGTTTAGCTTCTGACACAGCGGAGATGGTCTTTCTTGATTAATTCCCACATAAAGTGTGTTCTTTGTGTGCCTGTTGTGTGTCGAGGGGTACGGAGGGGTGCAGTGCACTAGAAGCCTGGGTGAATAATGCTTTCAAAGACATCTTGGCATCTTAAAACAAAGATGTTTTGAAAATGGAGATGTTCCTTCTATAAGGATCAGTGTTGGTCCAGGAAAAAGCATCCTCAGGTCTGGCTCTGAGCAGAATCTGAGTGACAAATGCAGACCAGGTGATCATCTTCATGCACTTTACTCCCTACTCTCATCCTCAGGAAGCCAGCTCTTTTTAGTCCCCTACTTCAGTAACTGAAAATCTCTTTTGTTGTGTAGAAACACAGTTATTTATAACAATATGACCCAGAACATTTCCCCCCTCTGGTAGTATCCTTCTGCCTACACAAACAACAGCCAGACTAAGAAGTTTAAAAACAAACAATAGCAAGAAACCAAACCACTAACCCTTGCACATCATTCATGCCTTAAATTTGAGCCACAGAAAAGCATTAAAAGGTTTGTATTTACTTATGTCAAATATATTTTTTCATCTCTAGTGCATAATAACATTCACAGATCCTTCAGACTCCCAGCTTCTGGAGCAAGACAAGCAATTAACAAACTCCAAGATGGATTTATTTTATTCTGTTTTCTCTTGTCCTAAGCGAAGGTGAACATTAAACAGATGCTGCCCGCCCCCCCGCCACAGGCCTTTGATGTTCTGGGCAGCGCCTTTGACAGACCTGAGAACTGGCTTGTACTTCCTGCTGCAGAGACATGCAGTGTTCCTAGGGTCCTTTATTCATGCTATCACCATTATCCCCAGCTAAAGCCCAAGCCATACTGCCACTGCATGGTGGGTCCTCTCCCACTCTCCCCTGTTTTTCCTTTCCATCCTTTCAGGGTATTCTTGTCAGAGAGTTATTGTACATTTGGGGTGGAGGGGAGGGAATAGAGTATTGATGAGGCCAAATACCTGTGCCTTAAGGTTCCATTGCCTTTGACTTTAAGTAATGAGGGGGGAGTTACTTGATTGAACTTGATTGGCATTAAGAAAGTTGTGTGTGTGGAGCAAGTTCAGGATCTCAAAACAAAATATGTAGAAGTAGGGTGGGGAAATGGCTTAGTGTGTAATCTGTTTGCCACTTTCCAAGATGGCATCCCTCCTGTGTACATCATAGACCCCACTCCACCTTCTCATTGTCTTACATTTTCAATACACTCATTGTTACACAATGAAGACCTTTCCAATCTTTATTTTATTTTATTTTTGCACACCAAGAAACAACACCAGATCTCATTATAGATGGTTGTGAGCCACCTCGTGGTTGCTAGGAACTGAACTCAGGACCTCTGGAAGAACAGCCAGTGTTCTTAACCTCTGAGCCATCTTTCCAGTACCCTTTCCAATCTTTATGCAATACAGATGAAACTTTTTCTGAGAAGTCAGGGTGAGGACATCAGGAGATGAGTGCCACTTGAAGGCATTTGCAGCAGAATTGTGAGCATTATTTTTCTCCACTGTTCTTTCTCTCAGACTCCTTTCATTGCAACCAGAACTGGGTGTGTTTCCAGCTGGATAGCACCCAGCTGGTCATCTGCTGATGTGAGTTGTCTGAAGGGAGGCGTGAACTTAATTACATGTGGCATAGTGAATGTGACAAATGGGGCCTTATCATTACTGAATGTGCTCAGTGCAAAGCACAGACTGGCAGATGTGTGGCCTAAATGAGCCAGAGATGAGACAAACCACATCTGACCAAAGAAGGTGAAGAGTTGCAAGGCTGGGCCGAGGTTTCTTCCTCTCCTACTTTCTAGAGCCCTGGAGAAAAACACAAAGCCACAGTAGTTCCTTCAAGCAGCCAGCCAAAGGGAGCAATCAGTTCAGAAATCCCAAATGTGAAAGTGGGGATCCACAGGAAGTTTATGAACAGCTAAAGGACACAGGATTAGCACTTCTTTTTAAAGAGTGATGTGCTAACTTATGATGTGATGGACTGGGGAAAGGAATAGTACATCTTCATGAAGGTTCTGGGTTGGGTTGGACTGATGAGCAGTGAGTGTGGAGTATGCCAGACTTGAAGACAGGGGAGTAAAAAGTGAAAGCTACTGCAGAACAAAAAGTATAGTTTAACTGGCCAGAGTGTTGAAAGGGAATACATAGCATGTGTTTAAGGCACAAGGGCTGGGCACTGCAGATGAAGGAGAGATAATGCAGCCACTGGCTGGAGGGGAGAAGCTAGGTTTCTGAGGGAGATGTGCTCTGATGTAAGTAGGATATGATCTCAGACATAGACACAGAAATGAAGTCTCAGCAGGAGATAGATTTCCAAGGCAAAAAGAAACAGGGGTAGGGGGCAATGGGAAACATTCCAATTTTGGTTTAGTTTGTTATTAAACTACATGTGAAAGGATAAGGTGAGCACATAGTTTGTATCTGACACAGTAGTACTATATAATGGCTGTTCCCTGAGTCCTTTTGAACTAAAGGATGAATATGTATAAGAATAAGTAAGCCATAGTATAAGAGAATTTTTAAAAGAAAAGATAAAGAGGTACCCTAGATCAAGCAGGTGATTGACAGTGACTGAGATGTAAATAATGAGGGAGAACCATTTTAAAAACTACTGGGTTTATTAACTACGGGATATTAGCAGTCTTTAGCATTCTCTGCTTGTGAAATCCCTATAGAACTAATCCAAGGTGTGAGTTAGTGACGAGACAATGGAACAACAATGATGTATATAAAGTCAGCAGGGCAGTAGGAATATCAAATCGTGGCATAGTGAAGCACACTTCCTGGGAGTAGATAATGAATCGGCTATTCCATAGCTTCCAGGGGGAAAGGTAGCCAGATGCGGTGGTGTATGTCTAAAACTCTAGCACTCACAGACTGAGACAGGAAATTCTGGAGTTCAAGGCCAGCAGTGTCCATGTAAATACTCTGTCTCAAAAAAAAGAAGGAAGGAAACTGGGAATAAAAAGAAAAGAAAGACTTCATTAAGTTTTAGGATCCACATGAACAATATGCCTAGAAGGAGCCTGGGTCCTTCCTCTCTGCTTCCTCATAAAGAATATGTTTGAGTCACAAAGATCCCTACACAAAAGTAGGAATGAACTTAGAGACTATTTGTGTTAAGATCCTCCAGGGAAGTAGATGATAGGGGCCCAAAGTATATGCTTCGAAAAATAATTCCACAAGGATTCAGCTCAAAACACAATATTTAACTGTTCTGAAAATGTTAGCACGTCCTTCAGAGTGGCTTCCATATGGATGTGGTGTGTGTGTGTGTGTGTGTGTGTGTGTGTGTGTGTGTGTGTGTTTTCTCAATTGTTTTTGATAGGAAGCAAGTTGGATATTCCCTGTCAGGAGCACCTAGTGCAAATATTTCAAATTTTCCTGTTATGTGGGAATGTGTGTGCTTTTGAAAGTGGTTGAGCCTTAGGTGGGATTATCACACTGAAGGACCTGACAGAAAGGTGTGTATTCACAGAAGGCACCTTATGTCCACAGAGAGGTTGATGGAGGGAGGCAGATCATTTTCAAAAAGTCCCTAAGCTTGTGGAAAGCAAGCCCATCCACACCAGTGTGAAAGAAGTGAAATGATTTTTGTGTGAAATCTCATGGTGCTAATCATTAGGCCTGTCCCCTCAGGCAAGTGTGTGAGCAGCTGTGGTTTCCTTCTCTGGAGAGGGGTCACATGAACACCTTACCCTACAAGTGTGCATGGGCAGCTGATGCTTTTGCTCACATGAAAATTATCTATGCTATTCTGTGTACAGTCTTCTCACTGATAGGCAGCAGAAGCTGAAAGCAAATTGACAAAAAAAACCTTCTCCCCTCATGAACTTTATCCTAGGGGCATGGAGACCTGACCAGTTGTTAACATGATTTTATTCATGTTAGATTTTGTTTCCTTTCGTGTTTGCTTTTGAAACACTTTAAGAATCCAGGCGGTGGTGGTGCACGCCTTTAATCCCAACACTCAGGAGACAGAACCAGGCGTATCTCTGTGAGTTCGAGGCCAGCCTGGGCTACCAAGTGAGTCCCAGGAAAGGCACAAAGCTACACAGAGAAACCCTGTCTCAAACAACAACAACAACAAAAAAGAATCTGATCATTGAACTTTTGCTGAGTTTCTACTTAATTGCTGCTTCTGTAGCTAATTTTTGTTCTTAGTTCAAGTCCCTGTCATCTGCAATTAATATGTACAGACTGTTTGCTTGAGTGCCTCAGATAGCACATAGGACGTAAATAGATTAGAGCCCTTCTCTACAAAGTCATAGATAAAGTTTATGTGTACTTTCTACTATTTGACTCTGTGTATTTTGGATGCCCTCCCTTTATGTAAGTAATGACTGTATGAATTTAGACATTTCTGACCTTTGGTTTAATATAGTTAACTTTTACCTATCCTCTCCTTTCACATGTGGTGGAAACTGCCTTCAGTTTCTACCGCTTTCTTCATCTTGGGAGCATATGAGAGTCTTCACTTCTTTGTTGTTCATCCCATTATGAATTTGACTTCATCGTTTCCCTATTCATTACATTTTTGCACCTCACTGAGTTAATTAATTCTTTTGACACCCATAGCCCACCCATGCTTCCCCCCACCCCCTTGTCTGGATTCCCTCCTCCAAGAGCAGTGCCCATCAATACAGCATGCCAGGGGTGTGCTCAGTGTCCAACTGACAGTTCCTCAACCCCGCAGGGGCTTTCATCTTCTCCCTTATGTTCCTGGGCAGTGATAGGAAGCCCCTCCTTCCCTTCCCCAAGCACAAGCTGCTGACTCCAGCCTGACAGACAGACTTTTCCAAACCTCAGCTCTTTGCTAGGGCCACTTGAAATGGATCCACTTGAGGTCCCTCCCTGTAAATTTACTGCTCATCTCTCAAGGTACACTTATAACTAAAAGGTAGGAGTATGTCTCAGGAAAGCACAATCATTGCAGGCTTAGTTCTCTCCTGGTAGGTAAAGTGATGTTAGGCAACAGTAAAGTCATCGCCAAAGGCTGATAGTGTAATACTAATCATGACAAAATGAAAGCAAAGCTTCACTTATGTTGTACAGGGGGAAATTAGACAAAGGGAGGAAGACAAACTGTGTTAAGAGAAAATGAAAACCAACGTGGTAGAAAGGATAGAATTGAAGTCTCAGGCTATTGCCAGAGACTGTATGGTTCCAAATATAATACGTCCCCCAGGTGCCTAGGAAACTATAGTTTTAATAAAAGAAACATGCTATGCAGGATATTAAAGGGATGGGAGTCAGCAAAGCTTGTTTGAGGTTTCCATGTGGGAGGGTAGAAGGAAGGGACAGAAGCCATGAGATCACAGTACAACCTCAAGGGAAGGAGGAAGCAGTGAGGTCAGAGACCCTTAAGGGCAATAAGGACCAAACTGCAGGCTTTAGGGATGGTGATAACTGGCAACTATGAAGGCTACAATGTTTGGCTTCACACATGAGCTATCACGCTAGCTGTCGTTGTTTTCAGTGCTGATAGAAGGCACACATTTTTAGGTCAGAAAGTTCATCTGTCACAACAATGGCATGTTCTAAGTCATCTTCAATTTTGTGTTAGTTCCCTGAGCTAAAGTTCCCAGAGTATTTCAAAGAGGGTCAGGTGATATCTACACAGTTTTAATAAAAGGACCACTAAACATGGGGAAATTGAGTCTTTCTTAATGAGAGGCAGCCTTGCCTATCATTTCCTGCAGATATAGACATCTTTATCTTCTAAGACAACTGTAGACAAGCATCCTTGAAAACAGCTAAGCACATCTATTATCATAATAGATCTATGAAGAATTTTCTTCTAACAATGTTAAAAATAATAATAGTTGCCATCATTCACTCATCTCTGTTCATTTATTTAGCATTAAATGAGGGCAGGGCATAGATATTTACTAACTTCTAGATGATGTGATAAATAATACATGAACTATAGGTACCAACAAGAGACAAATCAATTTCAGGTAGCCACTGCAATTATGGAGGAATTTGAGATGTCCTTTTAAATGTCTACATGAATAAGACAGAAGGATGTCACTGAGATGTGCATTTTAATGGGTTTATATTTGGTTGAGCTATATAACTCCAAGGTATTGATGTTTGATGAGAGAGAGGCTTCAAGTGGTGACCTTGGAAAGGTCTTATCCTTGTCTTAGTCTTGTGTTACAATGTTGCCAGTGATTATAATGAACACAAAAATGGCAGACATATCAATTTCATAAGGGATAGGAGGAAGGTAAATAATATTTGGAGGAATGATATAACATTAAGACTATATATTGAATCTAATGAAGCAAAATTAAAAATATAAATATGTCTTGCTTCAAAAGCCATCTAACAAACACAAAACTATATAGACTTGATATAGCCTAAGAATACTTATATTAGGAATACTTTAGGGCTCAGCTTTAACAAATGACAGCTTCCAGTGGTGTTCATCACCTACTTTTATAAAGGAGATTTTAATAGTAGTATCTCCATTCTCCCCTCTTAACTAGAGCCTGATGCATAATATTTATGTTATTACTTGATTGAGAATAACCCAATGCAATGTGATTTGTGACTATATCTATATAATCTAGGTCAAACATTTAAGTTTTAGGTTAACTTCAGGATGCCCAATTTAACGAGACTCCAAAGCACTGATAACTTCCTCATGAACATGAAGAAAGAAACAGAAGGAATGAAATCAAATCTTTGCTTGTCAGATGACATTAGAAAAGTTGAGAGTGTTCTCTAAGGAATAAGATATCAAAACAATCTCCAAATACATAATATAAAGTGGGTTAGTTAGCAGGTCAAGGATACATGGAAAGAATTGTCTAGAAGGCAGACTGTGTTCATTCTAGTTGATTATAACGTGAGTTGATAAGAAATAAATGATAATCTAGTAATGCTGTGGGATGGTCTGTATGTTAAATTGCTCTGATTGGTCAAAAAATACAACACTGATTGGCCAGTGGCCAGGCAGGGAATATAGGCTGGACTAACAGAGAGGAGAATTGAGGGAACAGGAAGGCAGGGAGAGACACTGCCAGCTGCTGCCATGACAAGCAGCATTTGAAGACGCCGGTAAGCCATGAGCCACGTGGCAAGGTATAGATTTATGGAAATGGATTAATTTAAGCTGTAAGGATAGTTAGCAAGAAGCCTGCCATGGCCATACAGTTTGTAAGCAATATAAGTCTCTGTGTTTATTTGGTTGGGTCTGAGCGGCTGTGGGACTGGCGGGTGAAAGAGATTTGTCCTGACTGTGGGCAAGGCAGGAAAACTCTAGCTACATAGTAACCATGGACTATAAATTTGGATATATCTAAGGCACTAACCACATATCAGTTGTGGTATCATAGCCTCTTGTTCTGGGGACAGGGGTGTTTGAAGACCCTCCTAAAATTTTATGGCCCTATGACTCCTATAGCCATGCTCTTCTGGCAGTCAACTTGAAAACTCTTAAGAAACTTGCCTTTAGTCTAATCACAAAACAACCCTTGAGAGTTGTGAGATAGATGAGCCACCTCAGGAACTTTGGAATGACTTCCTCACATACTAATTGGCAGCTTGGACTAATTTGTCCATTTGCTTCTTGTTTAGTAATGTAAATTAAACAGATTGATAGAGTTTAGGAAAGGAAGGAAGGAGGAAAGGAGAGAAGGAAGAAAGGGGAGGGAGGAAGGAAAAGAAAAAGAAACAGTTTGTATCTTTGAGTCCTTTTTGACCAGTTTTTTGCATATGAAATATATAAGTGATGTGATCTCATTTTACCTTGCTATAGAAATGCCATCCCATATCCTTTCTGCTCACATTTGAAAGAATGAATCTGCTATACTAGCCCGAATTATGCCTGAAAGTCATCTAGACTAAGTTTAGCTCTAGGGTGTCCTCATTCTGAAGTGAGTTTTTTGAAGTATTTTTCAAGTTAGGCCCTGAAAACACAAAAGTATTTAAAACACTGTGGGACCCATGGTGAGAGTTATCAGAAAAGCTGCTTATGTAACTTCATAAGGATTCTGTTCTTTCTCATTCCATCCTGAAAGTATCAGAGCATGAATTCAGAGGAAACTATCCAAGGCAGCCCTGTATCTAAGGACAGGGATCAAAGAGATGGTGGTAAATGCACTGCTGCCCGAAAGACCTCCAGTCTTACAAGATGAAAGCCTGTCTATAGAGAACATGGCTTCCATTTATTCCTGCCTTACCCACCCACCCCCAAGTGTTATGAGGAAGTGATTTGAACTGTTTGTCCAACTTTAGATCTCAATGATCACACAGTGCACTAATGCCATGAAAATGTCACAGGTATGGTTCTCTGCTCTCCCTGCAGGCCCCCCATGGAAGAGTCTCAGACCTTACTGACCCCTGTGGTGAGCTGTGGGCCATCTGGAGCTCTGTTGACCCGCCCTGTCATTCTCACTCTGCATCATTGTGCAGACCCCAACACTGAAGACTGGAAGATCCAGCTCAAAAACCAGGCAGTGCAGGGACAGTGGGAGGTGAGTGAATGTTGATGGGAGAAGCAGGGCACCCATGTCCATCACTGGTGCAAGTAAGGGAGATCTTTATTTCTAAAGTAAAGCATGATGGCCTTTTAGTTCACACTCAAAATAAGAGACAGAAGACCAAATCTTCTGACTGATAGGCAAAAGGAAGGGGATGTTCAAAATCAGCTCACAGGAAAAGGATGCTCCAAAGTCAAGGTAACTCATGGTTAGGAGTACAGGCACCACATGTTGGGGAGGGAATGGGGGATCATCAGAACTTACATCAGAACTCTTCACTCAGCATCTGTCTCTCAAGAGTATCTTTATCAAATACATATGTAAATGATACTATAAATGTATATTTATATAAAAATTTACATATGCAAAATGTGAAGTTACAATATAATTACTTTTGGTATTTTTAGCAAAAAATATAAAGATATACATGAAAGTTTGAGGCTGTGATATTTTAGGAAAACTGACTTAGCTGCAAAGCATGATATTCTGGGATTAACTAGATTTTTCCTTTCTATGAACATTGACTATACTTGATCACATGAGGGAATCATTTCTTATCAGAGCACCTCAAGTCTAAGGTTGAGTTTGGGATTATCCTTTAACTAGAGTCTTCAAATAGACATAAATGGGCCTCATGTTAATTTCATTTAAACTTTAAACTGTCAAAAAAATTATAAAGTCCTATCTTAAGTGTTTGTAAGATTCTCTGCTTAATGCTTTTTTCATTTCTTGGGCTAAATGATGCCAACAATGATAGAGTGATGAACTCAAGAGTCCAGAAAAGTACAAGGAACATTCTCATGCAAACTCTTGGAAAGAAGGCCTGGATTGTGGTGCCCACTCTTGGCCACACACCTTTCTGACTTGCTGTAACATTCTCCCCAGGTTCTTCTTTGTCTAGTATCCTGGGGCCTAGAATAAACTTAGAGGCCTTCAGCTGCTTTTCTCATCGTGTAAAATTCCCTTATATTTGCCTCAAAATATTAATTCATTGATGTTGTTAAAAGATAGCTCATAACTGCTCAGATGATGTCATAAGGCCTAACCAATAACCTATCACCCGAGGTGGCTAATTCATTCATGTCTTTATCCAGATGTAGAGACTAAATTTCATTCACCTACTTTTTTTAGTAGTTGGCACTTACCATGAGTCAGACCCATTGGGACACAGTAGAAAGCATTGTAGAAAAGACTCCTTCTCTTTGGAGGGTGGAGGGAAGGCTCTAATTCAGAGACTGAATTGTATTCATGCATGTGTTTTATTTCCCACACATGAAATGTTTGCGTCTCAGTCTGAATTACTTAAAAGTTAGGAGAATATATAAAAATCAGAATGTGTACTTGTCTGTGTAAATCATGGCTCTGTTGGTCCTGGGCTTGCCATCCCATTGGCTGAGCTCAAGAGGCACTGCACTCTTAATTCAGCCATACATTCTACTTACCCAGTTTTCAGCACTTTTTACCACCTTCCACCCTGCCAACTGCCCTGGGAGCTTGTGGAATGTTGAATCTTGGCTTAATGACCTGACCTTCCCTCTTTGTTAGTATATAACTGAAGCCATTTGAATAAATCAGAATATGGTTGAATTGGTGATTATTTTCACAAAAATCATCACTTCCCCTTATTTCTTACTAAATATTTTTAGTCTAAAGTCATAAACTGTTCAAAGATTATATGAGAGAAAACAGCAGAGAAGTGTGTAAAAGGCAGTATGTACTTCCCAAAGGTCACCTTGTGGAGACTCTGAGAGCTGAATTCTTTAGGGGAAAGTATACTATTCTGAAAAGTTAACTGTTGTGTGAGTTTTGAAAGTGAATGAACAGTGATATTATATCATGTCTTAACTCCTTAAGCCCTCTAATTATTTTTAAATATGGATTCTTGGGAAAAGTTGACATGCTATTTGCTTAAATAAAACATTGAAATATTAAAACAAAAAATTCTCAGAAGCAGTTAATAAACCCAGGTATACTGAACTGAAAGGGACAATTTGTTGTTGTCTTCTGGATTTTCATGTGGATTCCACAACATTTATGCAAATAATTGCATCTGTATACAGACAGTGATAAAAGAGAGCTGATGATGGAGAATGAAGACAGGTGCCACAAAGTTAAAGAAAGATGAACTAGAACTCAAGGACACATTCCTGCTTTATCTACCACCATCTATGGTGACTGGCACATATCCTTGGTAGCTTAACCATGGCCCATTCTTTCTCATTCCCAGGATGTGGTGGTGGTGGGAGAGGAAAATTTCACAACCCCCTGTTACATTCAGCTGGATGCAGAGGCTTGCCACATCCTCACAGAGAACCTCAGTACCTATGCCCTGGTTGGGCAGTCCACCACCAAAGCAGCCGCCAAGCGCCTGAAACTGGCCATCTTTGGGCCCCTCTGCTGTTCTTCCCTGGAGTACAGCATTAGAGTCTACTGCCTGGATGACACACAGGATGCACTAAAGGTAAGTGTCTCCCATCTGACCTGTCCTCTTCACCCTAAGCTAGAAGCTAGGGCTATGGAGTGACCTTGCACACCTGGAGTTGGCTCTGGGCAGGTGTGCAAACACAAGCAATGGGTCCCAGAGGAAGCAGTTACACAAATAGATATATCTCAGAGGCCATGCTGATAGATAAGCTGTTTTCTCTGTGCTGATTCCTCCCAAGGGCTACTTTTGTTTACCTTACTTGAGCACTTTTAATGAAAAATGTGGAAGAATTTGGCAACGAAACCCGTGGATGGTAAATAATCTGCTTCCATGTTTATCTCAGCTGCGTTCTTCCTATAAAAGAAATTGGCGTAATTGCTCACACTGTATGTTCCTCTTGTGTGCTACTTCATTTATATGCTTTCCCATTCTTTTTACGAGGCTGTGAGGGAGAGGGTTAGCATTTGACAACAGGCTGCTGCTTTGCAGAATAAATGAGCTTAATTCCTGGCGTGATTATTGCCATTCGTTTTATCCCATTTGAAGCTTTAAGGGATATAATAAGTGCCTTTGAAGAAGTTATGATCTAGAAGGGGGAATAAAGGAAGTATGCTAGGGTTGAGGAGATAAGCCAGAATGTGATGAATGTCATTGCTGCTACAATATTCTGTGAGTTCGGGGAGGGGAGCTACCTAGTATTTTAAGGAAATCTGAACAAAAGCTAACATTTGAGACATGTTATAATGGAAGGTAAGGTTTTAAGCAGCATTGAGGAGGAAAACCATTAGAGATGTCCAGATACAGGGAACCAGGTGAAGACACACCAAAGTCAATGGCAATTGATGCCTTTATGTAGATGTATTATACCAGTAAGCTGAAAAGATGGATCTTAGCTGACAGAGAGAGTCTATGGAGTCTACAAAGGTTTAAACAGAAGCAAGGCATGATTAGAAATATGCATTAGACCCAAATTCTCTGACTTCAGTGGACAGAGTCAAGTTGTTAAGGGGATTAAGGCAAAGCTGTGGTGGTACCAGAGGCATTAGAGGAAGGAAACAAGAATGTAAGTTCCTAGGCAAGTAGCATGATGACTGCCACTGAGGTACTGGAATGGAAGATGAAACTTCTGTCTCTAAACATGACAAAGTCTAGGGTAGGTGGCTTTGTTACTCTGTCAATTCAGGCTGCTACGACAAATACAGTGGACTAGGTAACCTAAGTGTAGACATTTTTCCTCATCATGCTGGAGGCTGGACGCCCAATGTAAGGGTGTCAGCAGGATTGGACTCCGGAAAGGACTCCTTCTAGGTTTCAGATAGCTGGTCTCTTGCTGTGTCTTCATGTGGTAGATAGCTGGCTGGAAAGGCCTGTGGAGTCTCATTTATAATGGCATTTATTTCATTTAGGAGAGTCCTACCCTCATCATCTAATTTCCCTCAAGAGGTCCAATCTCTTAAAACTCTGACTCTGTGGATAAGGATTATCAACTATTAATTTTGGATGACACAAACTTTTGTTGGCAATCGTGCTGTTTCTTATGGACTACTGAGTTACGAGTATAAATCTGGCATCCAAAGATACCCAAGGGACAACTAGATATATACGTATGTGGCTTTATCTAGGTCAAGTTCTGTTCCCCTCTCTCCTTTGACCCTCCTTAGTTTTTGGTATCTATTCTTCTATTGCTTGATCCTATAAAATCAACTTCAAAATACACACAAAAGTCAGATTATTTAGTATTTATCTCATCCTTTGACAGCATACTATATACCATAAATATGCAGAATTATTGTGTGCAGCAACATTTTTAAAACAACATATACTTTTCAAACAAACATATAAGGGTTTAATTTTCTGAATAGACAACAGATCCCAATATTTTTCTTTTTTATGGTTTTTTGAGACAGGGTTTCTCTGTGTAGTTTTGGTGGCTGTCCTAGATCTTGCTCTGTAGACCAGGCTGGCCTCAAACTCACAGAGATCTTCCTGGCTCTGCCTCTGGAATGCTAGGATTAAAGGTGTGTGCCACTGCCACCCGGCATTGATATTTTTCAACTAAGATTAGAAGGGAAAATATCCAAAGAGAACAGTAGAAAAAATAAAAGTAATGACTATTACTGTGTGCTTCTATATACCAGGCAAAATTCTACATATTTTTATTAACTTATTCAATTTTTACAATAACCCCATAAGGTATCATCTCTACTTGACAGATGTGTGGACTCCAAAGGTCAGGAAAGTTTAAGTTGCTCTAGGTCACAAAGCAATGGTGTAGAGAAAGCAGGCCCCAAGTATGGGCAGTTGGTCTATGGAACTAACTTGACAGAAGAGCCAGACAGAGACCAAGGCTGCCATCATATGGCAGCAGGAAGGTCAGCCAACTAAAGGCAATTAGAGCACCCGGAGTGGGGGGAATGAGAGTGACACAGGTCAAGACAGCCAAGGAAGAACATGTTCTGTCTGTCAAAGTACTTCTTCCTGTGGTTTCTGTCCAGAGCATAATTTTGGATTGTGAAAAATGGAGGTTACAGGTCAGGGCTTCCGGGAAGTGATCTCAAAAGATGGCAGTAAGGGACTTATGGAGAAGTGAGGAGCTATAGACAACTGTGCATCCTCATGGTAGATGTGGCCAGCAAGGCATCCAAGAAGAGGAAGGGACTTTGTTGGTGGTCACTACATATATTTTTAATGATCAAGCTTGTTGGGTTTTCTCATGTGGAACAAAATGATGAGAACATGACTCTGTGTAAAGCTTCAGGTTATTTCTTTAATCCTCCTTGCTGATGTGTGTGACATTTCTAAGGTATGATCAGAGTACAAATCATGCTGGGTTTAAATTCTTTTTGGGAAAAACTGTATTTTGGAGAGCCATGGGGTCTGATTAAGGTGAATCTTCTGAACAGTTTTATGAAAAATTATTGCAAGAAGTGCACAAAGACACTGATGGTGTCTAAAATGTTTCATAATTTATATTCTGATATAGTAATACTCAGGATCTCTGAAGTGTCTTCCTTATAGACACAGAAAGATCTATGCAAAAATGTAATACTTTGCAAAAACCACTTTTGAGTATGTTAATTATAGAACAGGGATGGAAATGGTCAATGCAAAGAAATGATTGCCTTCAGCAGGGAAAACAACCCAAGAGCAGTTTGTATCATGGTCAATGCTTTCCAGACAGACATTTATAAATTCTCGGCATCTGGGGATCCAGCACTTAGCTGGAAAGAAATGTGAATAATGGATGAGGCATTCTTGCACCTCTTGGCCTTTTAATAATGCAGGAATACCAAAATCCTAGTAATAAGTAAATGGTCTATCCAACACTCTGAAGAGACAATTAGTTCAGTTATGTCTGCACTACATCACTCATACTTAAAATGGAACCTGGAGGCTGATTAGCTCAAAAGGGCCCTCCAGTACCAAAAGCATACCTTTTTGGCACACTTCCTGCTGGCCTGCCATCTCCATGCTATTCTTGTAGTCCTTACATTTCCAAGCTTTTTAGAATTACCTTCCAAATTCTTCCTTCTCTCTCCTTGCCTTCTCCTTTCTCAATCTCTTCCTCATCTCATAATTCTTTATCACAGTACTTGTGAAAAAAATCTACTGGGGTTTTGGAGATTTGGTTGAGGGTCCTTCTACAAAGGCTCTGATCTACACTGGCTGCTATTGGAGTTATGTCTTAATGTGTCCTGCGTGGTTTTCAGTCAGTTGAGGACTATTATCTTAAACATGTTCACACATCTTTTTCTGTAAACTTGATTCCATTAAGAACTAATACCCTGCATCCACAAATGGTCTTTTTTCCCATTCATTCACTTACTGGACCTACCAAATAGCTCTTCATCCCTTCCAGTGCCTGCAGTGAACCCTCATTCTTTTAATTCACTGCAAGAATGAGAGAAAAACTCTATCCATTCTTACACTCAGTAGCTACTCTGGGACATCTCTCCACTTGTAAGCTGGATTTTTCTCATGATGTTCATTACCTACTGCATTCCTTAAGTGCAGACCACTGCTCAAACCAGTACCACCAAGACCTGTCTTATGATCTTTCTTTCAACCCATTTTACTCCAAGTATTCTCTCAAATTCAATGTTACCCTCAGAATGTTCTAGATATAATTTTTTAGTCTTCATATCCACTCACATCATTCATCCATCCATGTAGATGTGCTCTAGTCACAGCTGTAGCTTCTCTTTTGCCTTGATCTCAAATCTGAGCTTGAATCCCACTGTGATGACTAAAACCTCATGAACATCCATCTCTGTCCACAATGAAGCCGCCACTTGTTCTTAGAAAAGCTTCCTCAACCTTCCCTGGTTTCCTGATCCAATGATCCTCTTCTGCATCTTTCCATATCCAAAGAGAACTCATCTCACAGATTCTCACATTGAGCTGAAGCCAACTGCACTGATTCCCATGGCCAATACTGCCCACAAATTAACAGAATCTCTACTTTTTGTTCAGGCTCATTTCCAATTACGCCCATTACAATCCCAAAATGACTAATCTAAATAGTGCCTGCCCTGTTCCCTTGTCCTTTTATTGATCTCTTCCTGATGCATATTTCACATGGCAGTTATTTGGAACTTCTTCCATATCCCCCAAAGCTCCTGATCACATCACAGCCATCTTCATGCTTAACAGCAATCTCCCCACTCCATGGATACTCTTATCAGTTCTGCCTTTGTGCCTCCATGTCTTTGATACAGTCTCTTCTCTGTAAATCTGGGCCCTAAGAGAAAGAAGGTCTGCTTCCTGCCTTATGCTTTAAGCTAACTCTTTACCAGTAACACTTGGAGCTCATTATTGTGTCTACAAGGGTTTGACATTTTCATAAAGTTACAGCTTGGTGTAGCGACCCTTTCTGAATTGTGGAAAAACAGAAACATGGGGCTATGGTGGAGGTTCAGAGAAGTATTCATTTTTAATTTATACCACTACACAGTCCTTGCAAGTTATGAGAAAAGATGGTGGCCTGAAAATACCAAGAATATTAATTGTTATTTTTTAATCAAATATGGCTATATTTAAAAAAATATGTGTCTAAAATCTAGTTGTGTTGTTATGTGTATGGCTAGACAAGGAAAAGGAGGCCTCCCTGTCAGTCAGGCTCAAGATGGTCCAATGCATTCTTTCATCTTTCTGCCTACCTCTTTGAGTTGGGCAGATTTTGTAACAAATTTCCTGAATTTTGTTAAGCCCTGGAGCAAAAATTGTCACCTGAAACTTAAAAGCTACAGTTAGCAATTTGGAAGCACTGATGTAGAATCAGAATGCCAGCAGTGACTGCTGGGGTAGAAGTTAAGGCCGATGGAAGACAGCAGGAATCTTTTCTATGCTTTTCAGGACAGTTTCTTCCTGTGCACATGCAGGAAGGGCCAGTGGGAGCAAAGCTGAGCTTGAGTTCACACCAAGAGATAAAGATGCTGAAAACAGTGAGAACAGTGTGGAATAAACTCAAATAGAGAGATCAAGCATATTGAAAAGATGGTGTTTGGAGTATCAGTGAGTTTCTTTTTCTCTCCTCCTCCTTGGGTGATTAAAGTAATAAAAATGATATTTTCCTTTCATTATTTGCAAAGACTTAAATCCTAGTATAAATAGACCAGAAATTAACAGAGAACAGGGTTATATTTGGAGTAAGTTTAAAAACATCCAGAGAAAAAATACATCTATGCAGAAATACGTAATTTCTGCTCCACTACCAGAGACATCTCTTCATAGTAAAGTCCCTCAATAAATGCAGAAATCTAAAACTTAAAGGGGTTATTTGCCTTCACTCTGTATAGTGCATGCTGTTTATTGAGTTTCTGACAGATGTATTTGTGATCCAGACCAAATAATATACATTACTCCAATCAGTTTTCTCTGTGGAGTTCCTGGGCACAGGGAAACTCTCCCTTAGATTAGTCTAGTTCTCAAATACTCTACTGTAGGCTCCAGGAAAGCACAGTAGTACTGAGAGAGAGAGAAAAAGAGAGAGAGAGAGAGAGAGAGAGAGAGAGAGAGAGAGAGAGAGAGAGATGAAACACTGAGAAGTAGAGCAAATGAAATGGTTTGGATGAATCTCAGTTGTCAATGATAGGATGCCCCCTGGGCTGTGCTTGCTAGGCAGCCTGTTAAAGGGAAAGGTGGCTCTATTTCCATCTTGCACCTGTTGCCATCTCCATTGCTGTCCATCTGCTGCTTCCCACGGGGACAGATGGACAACAGGGAAGCAGCAGATGACCTCAGAACTAACCTGACTTTGGTTTTAAACTCTCAGGGTCTTGGTTTCTGACATTAATGTATCCATGCATATGACACATATATTAGCTAAAACCAAGAAAAATGTGCTAAAGGTTCCAATGATTGTATCTACATCCAGGACCCCTGGAAGATTCAAGGACAAAGTTATTAAATCTGGCACAAAATAAGAACTAGATCCTATTAATTATCCATACATGGATATTGAGACTATTGTCACATTTGGAAGGTGATAAATCAACAGAGACGTTAAATAAGTGTAGTCTAGTTTCAGGACAATTCTTTGGTAGCTGGTCAGATGTGGTCACAGGGATCTTTGTATTGTGTCTTCTGTTTATCATCTTCTCATGAAATGTGTACTTAGCCCTATCCTATACTATAAACTATCCTATACTACTAGACTACTAACAGCCTGCTTGTTTAATTTACCTTTGTAGGGGACATAGTGAAGGAAAGAAGTTGTGCTAAGTATAATACTGCTTCTTTGAAAATATGTTCTGAACATGTGAATGTGTGAATGTCTTTCACAGCACAGAGATTTTGATATGATCTGCACATTTCTCCTCGATAGGGTGGGTGTAAAATAATGACAAGTGCTTGTAAAATAAAGAACCTTTCCAACCTGGGGTCAGTAGGTGTTATAACCATGAAGGAAGATGGGACAGGTGTTTCATTGTTGGATTTGAAGGCTGAGGAAGAGAATCATGAAATAAGCAAGGTGAGCAGCCTGGAGAAGCTGGGAAAGGAAAAGGAACTTAATTTTCCTGCCTGCAAATCTTCAGAAGGGAAGGCTGCCTACATGAACTTTAATTGCAGATATTAAAGCTTGACTTGGGCTACTGGTCTATACAGCATAAGACAGTAAGTTTGTATTGTTCTAAATTTGTGGTAATTGCTTGTGGAATGTTCATATGGAATATTAACATGTTAAAGGGTGGATGCAAGATGAACTCACAAGTACTAGAGTGATCTAAAAGTCCCTGTCCCATAATACTATGTGAGAGATCCTGTTGTCATTAGAAGTATACTAAGGGAAGACAAGTGGCATGGCCACTCTGTTGAGTGGGACCCCTTGCCACATTGCATTGAAAGCATCACAAACTTCCTTGACCGGGCAGGCTGAAAGTGGCAGCTCAGACCAAGCATCTGTGGCAGCAGCAGCTGCTGGAACAGCAGGCAGAGCCCTGGAAACGAAGGGACTTGACGGGGAATGTTTGCACATGGTCACTGGCGTCTAGCCTTGTTATTATTAAGGATGAAGGCAGGCAGACAGACTTGGGGGCAGGGCAGAGCACCCCAGTGTGAACACAGGAAGGGAAAATAGCAGCATGAGGTGACATTGACCTGAACAGGTGGAAGAGGCTGGCTGACAGTCAGCTGTTCCCCATTGCCCATTGCTCAGCAGCCCAGGGCCTGAAGGCCAAAGGCGGAGACAGCAGGCATGAGGCTGAGAGTCGCCTGCTGGAAAGCTGGCAGGGAACAGGAGAGAAGGACGGCTGCTCTTTTTGGCCTCTGCTTTAGTCGAGTGCAGGCACACTGCTGTGACAGGGGCAGCAGCAATAGCCACAGCAGCAGAGGGAAACTTCTCATTCCCAAATGACCAGGGCAGGTTTCATCACAGGAATAAAGACTGGATAAAAACAGGGCAGTTTCCACTAAATGTGACAGATGTGACTCTTTGTACAAACAGTCAGCACAATCATTGAGGGCCGATCTGAGGTTTAATGTGCATGGTGTGCTGAACATGTGCTAGATTGTTTTCACATACTGGAGTTGAGAGAATGCCCTCGCTCTGCCCTGTGCTGGGTCAGCACCATGGACAGAGCAAAGGGGAGGCCCTAGCTCCATAAGCTAGGGCAAGCACAAACTTCTGGAGGGCAAGGCTGGTTGTTATGACCTTAGTATATCTTTGGGGCTCCTTGATTTCTCCACAGTAACTCCCTCCACCTGCTACTGAGCCTGGTACTGATGATCCACCTCCGTGGCAGAAATAGATGGAGTCCATTCATGTTTCTATGTTTCTATTGGGAATAGAGTACACAGAATTTTTTTTTGTAAGTCCAGAAGCAATACCAAAAATGAAACTAGACAAATGAAGCAAAGTGGTGGTTTCATCTCCTTCCTGCCCCCTCTTCAGTGATCAGTAGACTATAAGAAACTGAAGTTTAATCAGGAAGCCTAATGGTGAGACTGTCCCTAGAGGGAAGTTTGCCTGTGTTTGGAAGGACCAGTAGGAGAATAGGGGGTCAGGGAGCACAGAGATGGCAAACCCAGCATGGCTTAACAATCCTGAAGAATGGGAATTTCTGGTGGTAAAGAACATAAGAGGTGGGTTCCCAGGTATGCCTCCACTTCCCTCCCTCTGTCAGGCCCAATGTGGACAGATCTTACTATCTAGGAGCCTGTGAGAGCAGCGAGCACAGACCAGAGCTGCTTTATTTTTCCACATAGGCCTTTAAAGGAGCTTGGATTTATTATGCCTCTAAAGTGGCCCAGGCTAATGGCTCGGCATGGATAATGGCCTGGTTTAATTGGTTATCGTGCAAGCTGCTTGTTTCTACACTGGAATCTCCTGTTGCTGCCTTAGCTTCAGTCTCCCATTGGCTCCTGGAGACAATTCAGTCCTCATTCACATCTCTGCTGGAAGCAGATGCTGCACCAAGGAACTGCTCAGATCCCAGGGACAATTCCTGGTCACGATACTCTAGGATTCATGTGTGTGTAGACATATATGCTCTCATGGAGAGATGAGATAGGGATCTACTGTCAATCACTCTTGAGTCACTCTTGAGATTCTTTACAAAGTAACAGGCAGAGACAATTTATCAGAGTATCCAGTAAGTTCACCCTGGACCCTAACCTGCCATGGAAGTGAAAGAGGCCACTAATAGGAAAGACAACCTCAGCAAAGAAAGGTGACCTTTATATGTCTAAGTACAAACAGCCTAGATGATCCTAATGTTTATTATGACATTTCTTTCCAAGGTCACGATATTTTGTTAAATCTTCCTAAATCTTTTGACCTTCAGTATATTTGGTTCTTATTCTCCATTAAGGTGTATGAAATAACCTAACCTTTGTGACTCAAAAAAAAAAAAAAAAAAAAAAAAAAAGTCCATCAAGGCATTGTTTTTTAGTGGAACTCATTCAACCTGGTTATATGTTCACATTGTCTCTAATACCATGCAGAACAGAAGCTGTGGGCCAAGTCATGCCCTTCCTGACAATTTAACTCACACATTTTAATGATGCTGAGTAACTGTTTCTAAGAAGTTCAGGAGAGGAAAACATTTAGCTGTAAAGTCATGTTTCATTGAGGAGTGTGTCGGTTATTTTTATTTCTTCCTTGTACCAATATCACATACATTAGGCAGGATGATTACATACAGAAAAAATTCAGGAAAACCAAGCTTGTTAAGTAAAAGTCACAGTGTAATTTTAAGTGGAAATGGCGATCACATATCTCAGAGTACTGAACACTTAACAACATGGAAACAAAGCCTGTTTAGAATTTCCTGTGGGTTGACCCCTTAAATCTTCTGATACAAAAACTTACAGGTGGCATCCACTGAGCATGACGCATGACTAGTCATTTTGCCTCACATGTGAATTTACATGATTTTTATTGTCAAGGAATTCTTTCACTTATTGATTGAATAGTGTTTTGGTCTCTCTCTCTCTCTCTCTCTCTCTCTCTCTCTCTCTCTCTCTCTCTCTCTCTCTCTCTCCCCTCTTTCTCAGGTCTGACTATATAGTTCTAGCTATCTTGGAACTCACCAGGTAGTCCTTGCTGGCTATCCTAGAACAAATTATGTTGAACTCACAGAGATATGCCTGTTTCTGCCTCCCGAGAATACTGGTATTAAAGGTGTGTGCCACCATTCCCAGTCAGTGCTGTTGTTCTTGTATCTTGTATTTTATGTTTGTTTTTGAGTAGAATATCCTAACTATAATAACAGTAGTCCAATGGTTCTCAACCTTCCTCATGCAACCCTTTAATATAGTTCCCTCATGTTGTGGTGACCCCATCTACAAAATTATTTTTATTGCTACTTCATAACTGTAATTTTACTACTGTTGTGAATTGTAATGTAAACATCTGTGTTTTCTGATGGTCTTAGGTGACCCTTGTGAAAGGGTTGTTTGATGCCCCCCTAACAGGGTCATGACCCACAAGTGAGAACCACTGATCTAGTCACTGTTTTTTGGGAGAAAATGTGTTAAATTTGAGTAAAGATGTTTATTCCTGAAATATTTACTCCTGAGCTAATTCCTCACCCAGATCTTGGTGTGAGAACAGCTGATCACATCAACTACCTCTAAGATAGAAATCAGGTTTGCATACCCCAGATTCATTACCTCATTGTCCAACAAAACACAATATTAGTACTTTTGTGTTTGTTAATCTCAGCTTGTAACTTTATTTTTTATAGCATATTGGTATATCAATGTGCAAATATGGGTTTATATTTGTAAAGAAATTAATGCAACATGCACAATCAGTTTTTGATTGGTAGATCATACACCCTATTGTTTTACTGATAGGAATATACAAGGAGTCATGTTCCAGCTCTGCACAGCAGCTGATTATGAGCCTCCTGGTGGATGGAGAGATGGGAGAACAAAATAATATGCAGAGAGTATTCCTCTGGTTCCACTTCTACCAAGTGGTACTTTGTTTGTTTTTTTCTCTTTGAAAATGTTTCCCCCAAGCCACTACAGAGCCACTCCTCACAAGGGAGAATGCCCTAGCATGACTTCTGAGAAATGAAATACTGAGCCTTGTTCTTGGACTGACTCCAACCCAGACTTTGCATTCAAAGTGTAGCATTAGATTTCTTGACTTCAAGGTCATGGCCAACAGGCAGCTCAGATTTTGTTAGGTGGTCCATCCTGCCAAGAAAACTGTTAATGATAAGGTACTGTCTTCTGGCATTCGATGTTGATTGTAGGGATGGGGTGTACATTCTACATTGTTGGGTACAATTACCTCCCAGAATACAATGCATCTTCTTTCAGACATCCCAGGGAGATAATTTGGATGTAATGAAGATCTATAGTAATCAGATAATTACTATCGATTGCTCTTTAGATGTCTTGATGAGGTAATTAGGGCATACTGGAAAGAAGCTAGAACTGATTGATTGGCATGACTGTAATCTCAAAGATTTCTAATTATGTTTCTTTTCTTCTAATGGCTTATAAACAAACATCATTTTAGCTTTAGAATTTGTCAGGTGCCAGGTTCACTGGGAACATCAGCTTTCTCTATTATGCTAACTAGACACTGAACATGATCAACATAAGCTCATTATGTGTTCCTGCTGAAGCAGAAGCAACTGCAATTAACCCTCACTTCTCTTCCCCATTCCACAGACTGCCAAAGGATTCTTGTCAGGGAATGGGATGTGCAGTGTCAGGGAAGGTATGCTGGGAGGGCAGCTATGTGTGATTGTGAGCTGGCTAGGTCTATAGGTCCTACTGGGGGTTCTGGGGGTCTGCTGAGGTAAGCACAACAGACTCAGGGCACAGTAACACAACATCTGTGTCAGGGTGGCTAGCTGGCTGCTCAGCTCCTGTCAAAAGTAATAGCTACTCATCTCCAGCCATGGAAGAGAGCAGGTCAATACTGTTAGACAGCTGGACCACACACTTCTCTGTGCCAGAGGGGTCTTGCCTCATGGCTTCCATTAGACACTAATTAGAGGACTCCCTATCTGAGACCATGTTCCCCATTGTCCTAGTATTTCCTGGGTCCCAAAGGACCTTTCAGGAATTGGTGATGCAAGCTATGAGCTCAGGAAGCTGCAGTTTCATGGAGCTGTTTGCATCTTATCCATGATGTTGGTGAGCTCAGTAATGAATAGATGGTCAGAGTGTGATCCAGCATTCATTCAACGAATGCAAAGCATATGCATCTCTGAGTATCTAGCAACATGGATCCAGCTTGTCCACCATGATCACTCTGTATTTCACACCTCTGTTGTTCCCTAGTGCATGCAAATGACATTCCAAATGCCTGTATTATTGAAATCCATATTATTTACTGACATATAACCACAGAAAACAACCATATTTTGCTTTAGTTGCTTACAAATATTATTTTCTGGGATCCCCACTTTTAAAATGTCATAAACTCCACCATTTTTTAATCATTGAAACTTTGGTGGCATGAGAGGAGTAAAGATCAAGGGTGGTTTGTTTTGTGCATTGATATTGATAACTTATAGTGTGCTGCTGTTTGGATAATTTCAGCTGTAGCTGGAAATGCTTCATTAAGTCCCATTAAGTAGCTTGAGGAATGAAAGTGGATATAGATTGTGTCTTCCTGTTACATCTTTATATTGTAGGATAGGGTGGGTTTTTTCACCAAGAATTTTTGAGAGATGATGGATTCTTTTTTTTTTTTTTTTTTAAAGCCTTAATCTGGGTAACTATTTAGTTCAGAATCTGTTATTTAAATTCTTCACTATCTGTATCCAAATGTTTTCCTCTTTTAGGCTCAGTTGGTAAAGTTCTTGCCATGAAATCCAAGAACCTATGTGACAAAAAATGTTGGGTGTGATGGCACATGTTTGTAATCCCAATACTGGGGAGAAACAAAGGCTAACATCTGAGGTTGCCTGGCCAAGTCAGCCTAGCCTACTTGAAGAGGCTCAGGTCAGTGAAAGACCCTGCCTCTGAAGAATGATGGATATCAAAAGAATGCCACCCAAGGTTTTCCTTTAGTCTACACTCACATGCACCTACACACACACACACACACACACACACACACACACACACACACACACACACACACACGTTTTGGCAACTGTGACTTAAGGACCTCATAATTTTTATCAGTTCATTTCTGCACATAATTAACCATGAGAGATTGGATTACGTATCTAAAACATTTAACACTTTTGTTGGTGGTGGTTGGTTTTATCAAATATAACATAGGAAGTTGCCTTTCAATTACCAGCCCCTTTTTCTCAAGTTTCAATGAAACCCTTCATTGTCTGTTTACCTATATTTCTACCATTTTTTCTTGTATTAGAATGCCTTCCCATTTTCAATATCAGTTGCCTGTCCTTGCCTGTAGCTAAAAGTGTTCCTCCAGTACTGCCCAGCACTGCAGTCCACAGCTGCTTATGAAATAATCACTCAGAAGCTTATATTAATTAAAACTGCTTGACCATTAGCTCAGGCTTACCACTGACTAGCTCTTACACTTAAACTCGCCCATTTCTGTTAATCTATACATTTCCATGTGTTCCGTGGCTTTACCTCTGTGCCATTACATGCTGCTCCCTGGATGGCAGGCTTGCATCTCCTCACTCAGCCTTCCTCTTCCCAGAATTCTCATCTGCTTATGCTGCCTATACTTCCTGCCTGGCTACTGACCAATCAGTGTTTCATTAAACCAGTGTACAAAAGCATTATCCCACAGCATTTCCCCCTTTTCTGTTTAATTAAAAAGGAAGTTTTTAACACTGACATAGTAAAATCACATATAACAAAACAGTTACCAAGCAAGAATTACAGTTATAATATTTAGTCTATTTATATTTGGCAAAAATCAAAGACGATATCCTATCTATCCTATATTTGTGAGTCCAAGGTTTCATATCTACCTTATCTCCTATCAAAACCAATGAAAACCATAATTGTAACTATCTAGCCTTCAACTACATCAAAGACCTCAGAAGGATATAATATTTCTTAAGTAAACAGGAAGTACATTGTAAGCAACTTCCAAAAATCTAGAATGACAGAGACAGCTGGCTACCTGGACAGTTACTCGAAGTTCTTCTGCAATGTTGGAGCATCCATTTTTAGCCCATAGGCCTCCTCTCTCAGTCATTTTTATGTGTCCTGTAGGATGTATGGCAGTTTCTTTTGCAAAGCAGGAACCTGAAGGACCATTTTGCCTTGCAAAGTTCAGTGATTACCTTCCCATGGGTCCTGCATGTCCAGTCAACACAGCATTTTTTCAAGCAGTCCATGAAAGAACAGTTTCTTGCCCAAATGGCTATTTTTGCCAAGAAGATAAACTCCATATGGAGTGTCTTCGATGCCCATCTTTCTCTTTGAAGTAAATCAATGCTGCCAGGAGCAGACATGTCTCACTATCCAGAAAGTCTAAGTTTTTAAAACATTTTAAATAACATATTCTGTAGGTCTTTGAACTGTTTAAAGATTACCTACCTAATTGAATTATATCTATGTATATCTAGACAACTAACATGACTACAAGTTTGATTATCATAGATGACTAATTATTAATCTGTATTTCTTAATTATGCATTACAATTTTAAATGAGTTGCACAAACATAATGCCTTTAACAGAGTAGAAATATATATACGTATAACAAAATTAACTTTAAGTTTGTAATGAACTAAAAATCTATAGCAATTTAAAACATTTTATACAAGTTGTTGCTCTTTAAAAGTAGATTCATTAATCTACCCTTTCATCCTATCTATACTATCTCCTTTTCTTCTTTAGAAGGAGATTGCATTAATAATCAACCTGCTTTGAATAAAAATAAACATTTATAAACAATATTTTGAGAATTTGGGCATAGCTTCTCATACTACTTCCTGCTAGATGAGGGCACTAGCAATCTAATGGGGATCCTGAGAAAATTAAGAATTATGGTCAAGTCCTGACTGGAGTAGTCTGTGAGGCTGTATTCACTGAGCCAGTTGCCTTGAAGTTGATTTTGGATGGTGGATGATCTGGAGACCTCTCAGGGGGTCTTTTTTGATCCAGCCTGGAAGCAATCCACAGGTTCTCATCTTCTGTGGAAACAAAAGCAGAACCTCTTTTCCAAAGCAACATATCCTTAGACATATATTCTGAAATCAAGATATCTTTAAAATATACATATTGATTTAACTCAGCAGTTTTTACAATCAAATATCTCTCTGTAGCTAAAAATCCCAAGCATAGTATAATCCAGACTCTTTGTGTAATTTCTATCTTTATGTGGCTTATTTTTTATATTACTTTTATTTTTTTTTTTAAAGACTTTATTTTTTAAAACTTTCTATTTCTTTATATAACTGTTGATATTCCTTTTCCTCTCTCTTCCAAGCCTATGCTTATTTTTATACACACTGTAAACCATTTAACAACTTACTCCATCTGAATCTGCCTTTTTATGAATCTGTTGCTGTAAACTGCAGTGGTCAGTACTGAAGCAGCAGCCTTGGCTGCTGACTCTGCCCATCTCAGCTTTTCAACATGGCAGAGATAATTCACCACCATCTCTGGGAGCCATGCTGTTTGCTAACTCTGGGAGGCAGTGGGTCTTTACTTCTATCCAAGCATCATGTAGCCCAGAAACCTCTGGGTTTTTTTTTTTTTTTGTTGTTGTTGTTGTTGTTTTTTGTTGTTGTTGTTGTTTTGTTTTGTTTTGTTTTGTTTTGTCTCTGCTGTGGAATGTTCTGTATGTCCTGTGGGAGCCCATTCTCGGGTTCCTGGTGGCTTTACCCAGCAGGTCCACATAGAGGATGATTAGGACCACAAGCCTGAGTGCAGGTGTCTGAGATGGTCTGCACTTGGCTGTGCTGGGGGATGGTCTGTATGGCAAATGTGTTGCTCTGATTGGTCAATAAATAAAACCTGATTGGCCATGGCTAGGCAGGAAGTATAGGTGGGACTAACAGAGAGGAGAAATAAAAGAACAGGAAGGCAGAAGGAGTCAGGACAAGGAAGATATAAAGTATGGGTAAGCCACGAGCCACATAGCAAGGTATAGATTTATAGAAATGGACTAATTTAAGATATAAGAACAGTTAGCAAGAAGCCTGCCACGGCCATACAGTTTGTAAGCAAAATAAGTCTCTGTGTTTACTTGGTTGTGTCTGAGTGGCTGTGGAACTGGCGGGTGATAAAGATTTATCCTGACTGTGGACCAGGCAGGAAAACTCTAGCTACATGTCTGTATTAGCAAAGGCTAAATTCACCATGTAGCATAATGTGTGGCTTGGAGATGCCTCATTCTCTCCATGCTTCAGGTCAAGCCCTCATGCCACAAACCCACCATAGAGTAGCTCAAGCCTGCAGCCTGCAGCTGGCCTGATAGCACAACTAGGAAGCTGTTTTTAGCTCTGTTTTAGAATGGTTTTTTGTTATTGTTGTTGTTGTTTGTTTGCTTTGTTTTGTTTTAAGCTTTCTCAGGTTTTAGATGGAAACTCTTGACCCATGTTTTAGCACCACTTGCCAGCTACAAACAAACAAACAAATAAAATCCTGCTTAGTTTTCACCCAGACAGTGTGATGCAGATTCCACAGGCTACTGGTCAATGGTGCTTGTTCCCATGCAAGATGGTCATGGCATCATAGTAAGGGTCTCAGATCCATAGGTGTTATATTCACAGCATTGCCTTAAGTACAGCACTCTATCCAACAGATACGGTGAAGAAACATATTTACTTGATGAGAGGACTGATGGCAACTGGGCGGGTCCATCAATAATGTGCCTTGGTTTGGAATGTGTTTTAGGAAGTTCTACAGCTGGAGAGGCAGATGGGAGGACAACTCCTAGAAGAACCGAAGGCTCTTCATTTTAAAGGCAGCATCCACAACCTGCGCCTGTCGATTCATGACATCGCCCATTCCCTCTGGAAGAGCAAATTGCTGGCTAAGTATCAAGTGAGTCTACCAAGAGACACCAACTGCATGGATACAGATTCAAGACAGAATATTGAGATTTTATAGTCATAAGATATTTCTTGGAATTACTTCCATACCAACGCTTATTTTTCCAAAACAATATGGGGCCAGCATTCTTGAAAAATGTCCAATAAGCACATTTGAAGGAATGGCTTTCAAAGTATTCTTTTTAAAGTAAGTGAACTGTTACTTTAGTTTTTAGTAAGTTTGTTTTCAATGTGCACATTCACTACGTTAATAGGAACATCCTCAAATTCATCCATAGGAGGAAATGGGACACTGTTACCCTATCTGACATGCATTAGGCTTCCTTCCATATTGCTAGCTAGCACATCACCAGCACATTGAAGGAGCCAGAGTTTGGAAAGTGACAGTATGTCAGTAAAATGGCATGTTGTCACTCATTGGTTCTGGATTTACACCAGAACCTCAGCCTACACTGTGTTCTTTAATGAATCCTTCCCCTGGCTTAATTGCGACAAGAGTATAGGATTTGCTCTGTACAGTAGTTTACATGGTTACAAATGAGTATCTGTTATCGGCTTGGTGCTTTTTAGGCCAAGGACTTTTTTATGGTGACTGACTTCCAACTGGAGCAAGCTTTAGCTGCCCCTGCCCTGGGCAAAGGGAGCCTAGAGGCATGAAAAGATGTGGAATCAGCACTGCATCCTGTGGCTAGCTTTGCTGTTCTCCAACATGTCACACCAGGGATTCCTTTTAATGAGAAATGGAGTTTGAAGCATTTATTTTAGGAACTTCCTAAGCTTTTTAAAAATTTAGGAACTTTCTAGGCTTTTTAAAAAAAATCTTATCTACAATGACTGTTTTTCTAAATGAGAGGCAGGTAGCCTGGTTTGTTGTTGATTCTAGAGCTTGACTCCATGGGTTCCAGGTTCAACACACATACTTCCTCACTGCTCAACACTGGCTGTTATTTAGCCTCTCTGCACCTCTGCTTTCCTGTGTGAAGAAAGGCAAGGCCATATTCAAATGTAGGTTTTAGTAGGGCAATCATGAGCCTGGAAGAGGTGAATCCTGAGAAGAGGAAGCCTTTGATGGGTATTTCCAGCATTTGCTTGTGGTTACCATCCCCATATCTTCCAGGAAATTCCATTTTACCATATCTGGAGTGGCTCTCAGAGAAACCTCCACTGCACCTTCACCCTGGAAAGACTCAGCCTAAACACTGTGGAGCTGGTTTGCAAGCTCTGTGTGCGTCAAGTAGAAGGAGAAGGCCAGATCTTCCAGCTCAACTGCACTGTGTCAGAGGTAAGACATGCTCGGGATCTTGGAGAGGGCTTCAGGGAAGAGGATGGCTAGGGGCAGGCAAAAGCTTTCCTGTGGAGGTGACATGGAGGACTTCCCAAGTTGGTTCCTATGTGTTTAATGCAGGTCGAAGAGGAATCATTTTCCAAAACAATGTTTTCCTACGACACCCTTTTAAGATTCATAGCGTAACTTAGAAAAAGAGGTCTGAGAACAAGACATGACAGTAAATTCCTATAATCCCCAACACTCTTGAGATTTACTGCCAATCCAAGGCCAGCTTGGCCTAAATCGTGAGTTTCAGGCCAGCCATGGCCACTAGTAAGACCACCTTTTAAAACACAGTGAGATCTGGACTTCAAATGTAGGTTTTAGTGGCGTGCACATGACAGTTTCCACCAGCATCATGCAGCTGCTCTGCCTTTCTCTCAAAGGGACTTCTGTCATTTTTGTCATAACCGTGTGCTCCTGAGTGGTATGAAGGAAAGGGGTGCCTGCTGCTCCAATTTTCTCCACATTGAAAGGAGAAAGCTTTTGGTCTCCTCCTTTCTTTCTCTCCTCTCCAGCTCCAAATATCAGAGGATATGTCCTTTCTCAGGGTGGAGGAGATACTCCAGGAATAGATGAAAATCCATACCCTTCACAGCTGTCACTTTTGCCTTTCTCTGCTATGATTTTCACACACTCAGCTGGGCATTTTTATACATTCATATTCCAGCAGTAACAATAGTTGCTGTTATTTCAAACCTCTCTGTAAGGAAAGAGGAGGTGCCCATGACCTTATCTGTCCCCTTGGATGCAAAGACTATGGTTTGAAAAGCGGTAAGCCTTCATGTTGGAGGAACAAAGGACGAAGAATAAGCCAAATGGTCAGAAAGCTGCCCCTCGTGGCCCCGTGGAGCTCAGCTCCATGCTGCTGCCTAAGCCACAAAGCCCAGGAAAACTACAGCCGGCAGTGTAGGATTTAAAATACTTTTTTGTCTTGTGCATAGTGATGACTGCAATGTCAGTCTGTTCAGCCTGTCTTGCGCCACATGTCCTATTTAAAGATGATCTTCCTTAGCAAACGAGGCGGGGGTGGGGGGGGAAGCATGTGAGCTCATTGAAGCTCCAATCTTCTTTCCCACAGCCTGTGAGGTGCAGTCATCCTCTCCTCCTGTAGTTTCATGAGACTTTTGACTCATAAACAACTTTAGTCACAGACCTCAGTGACATTCATAAGGAATGATCTCTGTGTCAGGGTGCCATGGCAACCGCCGGGCCTTTGGATGCACAGCCCTATCTCCCAGGCACACAGCACCACCCCTGCTGGCTTCGGAGGGTGTTTTCACTTTCCTGGCCCAGCAGGTCTGCAAAGTTCAATAACCACCCAGCTCCAGTGACAACAAAGGCCTCGGAATTTTGGAGGGGGGCGAGGAGTCTGGCCCTTTGATGCATGCTTTCTGTTCAGCATGAACATTTGCTGTGCACTGAAAAGGTGGATCAGATGCAGCCACAAAGAAATGAGAGCTGCTCTGAGTTCTCCCCCACCAAGGCTGCTAGCTCCTCACACAGAAAGGGCAGTTTTGCAAAGTGTGATCACAACTTAAGGACTTCTTTCTGGTGCCAACACAGAAAAGATTATTGCTTTTGCAACTTGGCAGACAGCTCAGAGGCCAGCCCTGTAGTCACGCGCCAGGCATTTGCCCATGTGTGACAGACAAGCAAAGGTACTGAGGATATGGAAGGAGTGACCAGACTGGGAAGGACTTTGGGGATTAAGGGCACTCTACTGCTTGTACTTCCGGGTCACTGAGTTCCACCATTGTGGTTTGCATTTGAATGCAGTTTGGGTTTTTGGAGGAGGGAGTAGGGATCCAGGATACTGATGCTGGAGCAATGCTAGGCTCTATATGGATGAATAATGGGCTCTGGGGAGTCTAGTGATCCAAGTCCTCACCAGAACACTGAGAAGTGGTCCAGTATGATTCACAAGTGTAAAAAATGGAGAAAAGGCTTCATTTATGGCTACTTTCTTCTGAGCCTTGCTCCTTCCATCACAAGGCAAGTTAACAGGTTCTAAAGGGTTCTGTTTCCAGTATCAAATCCCCCTAGAGTGATCTGTCCTCTTAGGAATATACTGCTTTTTCCCACTAGCCATCGACTAGTGAAGGTTATTTACCAGCAATCATCTATAAAACCATACAACTCTGGGCCTCTTGAGCCTGGAGTAGAACCTCTTGCCCACCACAGAGACCAGGCTGTACAGGGCACTCACCATGGTTTTCTCAGGAACCACCACCTGTTCTTCTATGTTTCCTTTACCAGATGGTCCTCAAAAGCTTCTAACTGTAGAGAGGAAGTTTAAGAAGGAAAATGCCTAGAAGCCTAAAATATTGGTGTGAATGAATGTCAAGATGAAAATAATGATGAAAGACACTTCACTTTTTCTTTCTTTAGATAGGGATGGGGTGACAATGTTGTCCAAAGTGAAAATATGGTACAAAGAGGGAAGAAACACTTGGATTTTTGTTTCAGACTTTGATGTCATTTTAGTTGTACACCAAGGCCCATCACAATGAATTCCCAAGTGGACAGTTCAGTAGGAATGTGCCCAATTACCTTTCCCTTTATCATTTCCTTATGCTTAACCTGGCATACCATTATTTGTTTGTGCTGTTGAGAAAATTCAGTATATGAATTTAAGAAGTGTCATAAACAGAACTTGCTCCATGACACATAATCATATCCACCATTCTTGTTAATGGAACAACTGGCCTTAACAAGCATTGCCTCCCCAATCTGTGGGATACCTAAGCATTAGATGTCCCTTTCTCAAAATACAAGATACACCTCAGATTGCGGAGATGGTTCACTGGTTAAACTGCTCTTACAGTACCCACACTGCAGTTCACAACCTCTGTAACTCCAATTCCAGGAAATTTAATGTTCTTGTCTATACTCCGGGTCACCATGTACAAAATGGTACACGTACATACATGCAGGCAAAACATCATATGCATTAAATAGAAATAAATAATAAATCTTAAGATGTAAAGGGGTTTTGTGGCTACCATGGTCTATATGAAGAAAAGTATCATCCACCTAAAGGTGTGGCTGGAGATGTGCTCCAGTAGTAGAGCACATGTGTGATGCATGGAATATCTGTGATCACCCAGAACAGATGTTTGGGTAATGCTAAAAAATCATATGTTTAACTAAGAGAATTATAACATCAAAAGCAGATGGTACCGATATCGTAAAAGATTGTTGTAATAAACGTTCTGTGAGAGTAATCTCTACTTTTACCTGGAAGTAAAGGAAAAGTTAATGGCAGCTGACATTACTACATGAAATTTAAACATAGATGTATACATGTATTTTTTCTGATTCCCTTAAAGGTATTATAAAAGTATACTGTCAGTAGAAGAGTATTACAGAGCTTGATTCATAGACACAGAAAGACATAGGCAGAGTAGCCAGGTTAGGACTTAGGACAATGTCCATATGAAATAGTGCTGGCTCCTTACTCAAAATAAGCTGAGTGTATGAGATCTTCCTGAGATCCATGCCTACTTTAAAATGGCCTTTCTCTACCTTCAAGGTTTACCCATGAGAGGAATCAGGCCTTCACTCACATTTAGTTGAAAGGAAGCACAACACTAATCTACAGGTGAGGCTCAGGAATGGGCTTCATTGTCCCCCTACCCTAGCAAAAAGTATCTCCTCCCACTTCAGCAAACAGTAGTTGAGTGTGAGGTGAGTACCATAGGGGAACCTGTTAATAAAACAACAAATAAAATACTCTGCCTACCAAGAAATTTAATTGACCAAAGGAAGTCGCAGTCCATCCAGTTTGCATAGGGCTGAACTAAAGAACACCGAAGGCCTCCAGGTAGGGAGTCTTCGGTACATATGAGAAGGAGTGTTGCAGCACAGGCCCTTTAGGCCAAATTCTGAGACATTTACCTAAGGGATTAAAGGAAAGCCCACGTGAACTGTCAGAAGGCTGCTCCTAGAAGTGGCAATAGGAATAGGAGGGAGGACAGTGGGCAGCCATTGAATCCCATCAAGTATACCAAGATGGAAGTCTGAAAAAGGTAGGGGTCAGATTGTGAAGTGAGGAAAGCAGAATTGTAGGGGTCCCCTGCTCCAAGAAAAATTAGAGCTCAGTTTCCACTTTCGCCTCTGGGGCTCCATGCTGCCCTAGGCAGAGGGTGTACATATCCTTCACTGTTTAAACCAAATCAGTGAGTAAACGTTTAAAGAAAAACGAACACCAATTCTTCTCAAACTATTCCACAGTTTTCAGTAAAAGGTAATTTTCTAAGCTGATTCTATGATACCAGCTTGTAGCAGGAATCTTAAAAGTTCTTATTAATAAAATCAAACCCGAGGCCAGTTTTGGGGTCAATGCTGGTAGATCAGAGAGACAGAACAAGCCACAGCTATCTCACCTCACCAGTTCCTCAGCTGGTGCTGTTTCCTCAGACTGGAAGCCTCTGAGTCCTCATCCAGAATGAATCTCAGCGGAACTGTGCTGCTTCAAAGCCTGAAAGCTTAACCAGCTGATTGCTTAACCAGTCACATGCTTAACCAGCCAAATGCTTCTAGTTTCTGGTCCTCACGCCTTATATACCTTTCTGCTTTCTACCATCACTACCTACGATTAAAGGCTTGCTTCCTGGGATTAAAGGTGTGAGTCACCATGCCTGGCTGTTTCCAATGTGGCCTTGAACTCACAGAGATCCCAGATGGATTTCTGCTTCTGGAATGCTAGGATTAAAGGCGTGTGCTACCACTGCCTAACTAGTGGCTTTTCTGTTCTCTGACCCCAGATAAGTTTATTAAGGTACACAATATTTTGGGGAACACAATACCACCACACCAGCTTTGCCATTTAAGGCAATCAGACATACAAATAGCTATGGACCAATACCTAGGACAAAGATGACACAAAAATTGTCAACAAAATTCTGATCAAGAGGATTTATCTCAAAAACTAAAGGATGGCTTAATATCTGCAAACTACATACTATGTATCATATGGATAGAATGAAGTATATAAATTATATGAACATCTCAGATATAGGAAGACATAACAGAATTCAACAACTCTACATGTTAAAAAAAAACACTTAAACAGATTATATATAGAAGGAGCATACTTGAGCACAAAAGAATGTATGGTAAACCTGGAACTGTATCATACTGAGTAGAGAAAAACTGAAGGTATCCCCTCCCTTACATTTCTTACCTAGCATAATTCAAGAAGTTTTATCCAGAGCAATTCGGCAAGAGAAAAAAAAGAAAAGGCAAGCAAATAGGAAAGAGGAAATTTTAATGTCTCCCTTATGTTCATGGTATGATTTTATCCACAGAAAAACAGACTCCAGAGAGTATTATAATTGATCATTACAGTAGTCAGATACAGAACTTACAAAAATCAAAAGCTTATCTATACATTAATGAAGAATTGCAGAGAGAAATCATGACTACAATCTGGTTTACAGTCATCACAGAAGGAGAAAAATACCTTGGAATAAACTTAATGGAAGAAGTAATACCCTCTACATTGAAAAGTACAAAGTCCTCATGAAAGATACTGAATAACATATATCAGATGGACAAAACTCTCATGTCCATGTATTAGAAAAAATAATGTTCTTAAAATGGCTATATTACCCAAAGTAGCCTTCAGGTTCAACACAACCCTGCAATTCATAAGGATTAAAAAAATAAATTTTTAGAGTACCTAAAGCAGTCCTTAGTGAAAACAGAAAATCTGGGGGCATCACAAAACCTGATTTTAACACATACTGTGAAGTCATAGAAGCCCAAACAATACAATATCAGCATACAAACAGACACATAAACCAATCAAACATGTTGCATCCCAGAAACAAATCCATGCATTTACACCCAGATACTTCTTAATAGAGGCACCAAAGATGCTCATTGAAATGATAACAGCCTCTCAATAAATGATGTTGGGTAAACTCAACACGTGAAGAAGACTGAGACATAATCCTCCTCATCCTATACAAAAACCAAAACAAACTGGATCAAAACCTAAGCATTTAAACCTGAAACCATGAAACTACTGGAAGAAAACACAGTGAAAACATGTCAAAACCTTGGTAAAGGTGATGATTTTCTGGGTAGAAGGCCAAAAGCACAGGAAATAGAACAAAAATGGACAGCCAGGATCACCTCCAATAACAAAGCTTTTGCACAGCAAAGGAAATATTCCACAGATGAAGGGTTGGCTACAGAATGGAATAAAACACATGCTAGCTTTAAATGTGACAGGTTCTTGTCTGGAAAATATCAGGAACTAAAGAAATTATTCTAAGTTTTAAGATGGGAAAATTCTGAAAAGACACTTCTCAGAAGAATACAAACAGCCAACAAACAAGTAAAAAAAGTGCTAAGTTGGCCACCAGGGAATACAAATCAAAACCACTGTGTGATGTCACTCACCCCAGTTAGGATCAAAGTGACAAACAGTAAATGCTAATGAGCATTTGGTGAAAAGGGACTTTCACGTTGTTGATGGGACTGTAAATTAGTACAGTCATTATAAAGGTGCCTGAAAATAGTAAAAATGGTCCACTGTATGATCCAGCTGTCCCGCTTCTAAGTATAGAACCAGAGGAAATTAAACCAGCATGCCCAATCAAACAGGGCTACATACCTTTGTGTATGCAGCACAATTCACAATTGTTAAGTCACAGATTCGGCCCAGGCAAACCCTCAACAAAATAAATATGCTATGTACAACTATGGAGTATTACTCAGTCATAAAGAATAATGTGATCCTGTAATTTGCTGTGAAATGGCTAGAGCCGGATGGAGGTCCTCAAGTAAAATGACAAACACAGAAGAGCAAATCTCCGTGTGTTTGTGTGTGTGTGTGTGTGTGTGTGTTGTGTGTGTTCCCCTTTCTTTCTCCCAAACAAAGAACAACAACAAAACATTGACCTGAAAGTGGAATAATGAGAAGTGGAGATTGGAAAAAGTGGGGGTTAAAAAGGAGCAGTGAGATACGATCACTTCCCCCTCTATGCTTGTATGAAGGAAGACCATTAGACATACACAGTTAAACACATGTTAAAATATTAGGACTGGAGAGATGGTTCAGATGATGAAGTGCAAGGATCTGATTTTGATTGCTAGAACTCATGTTAAAAAAAAAAAAACTCCAGACCTGGTACACCATGCATCAATAATCCCAGTACTGTGGAGGGGAAGAGACAGAATCCCTGTGCTCAGTAGACAGGCAGCCGAGCCTTGTTGAGGAGATATGGACTAATGAGAAATCCTGTCTCAAAATCTAAAGACAGTACCTGAGGAATAACACCCACAGTTGTCCTCTGGCCTCTACATAAAGGCACACACATGCATGTACACCCATGAATACACACACACACACACACACACACACACACACACACACACACGCAATATTTGAAGGTTGGAACTTCACATGAGAGGAAGAACATTAAACCCTTCCCTCAGTGAAGGAATAGGAAGAGAGAGGGGAGGGGTAGAGTCACACACATGAGTGAGCTCTGTAGGAGGACAGTCTGACAGGAGTTACGCAGTGGGAAACAAACAGTAGGAAGATACTGTGGCCATCAATGATGAGGAGACTCTTTGGGGACAAGAGTCAGTGCTGCACAAGCAATTCCTCCCTGTACAGACTTTAACCTCCCCTGCCATCTAAGGACAATCAGGTGGGGATGTACTTGAGGAGTTGTAGATTTCCCTTCCAGGCCTAAAGAGTAATCGTGACTTTAATTTTCCATAAGCAAGTAAGAGGACTTGAACCTGGGTGAAGTCTCTAAACTGGGGCAACAGTGTGGGACACCTCTCTGCTCCCACACACCAATACACCCAGGCATACTGCTGGGCCCAATAGAAGGGTGGCAACACTTGAATTCTAACATCTCAAACAAGAATCTACTAATAAGCATTGCTACATGCCCCCCAATGACTCTCCGCTTGCCTTTTTGAAGCCTTGTGATCCTAGAGGTTATGAACTCATGCTTTTTGGCAGGCCTCTGTGCTGAGGGGAAAGAATTGCAGGTTGTGAGTCTCATCAGAGCTTTCTAATCCTGTTGGATGCTTCTGAGCTGCAGCCCACAGTCTAGCCATGGAGCCAGAGCTAACACAGAGGCGCCAGTGGCATCTGTGTGCCAAGCTATGGATTTTGAGCCTTGATACATTGATCACAGACAACACTATTGTGTGTATTATGCAATTTGAGAGAGAGAGAGAGAGAGAGAGAGAGAGAGAGAGAGAGAGAGAGAGAGAGAGAGAGAGAGATATTTGCTCTAAAATGTCCCCAAACTGCTTGACAGATCCTGTCCAGAAGGATTATAGAACTTGAAAAATCAGTACTGGCCACTGATCCCAAAAAAGCAGGCCACCCTGTGGGCCACACTTGGGATGCTGCCAGCTGAGACCCCACCTGCGCCTCAGAGCTCCAGCACTGAGAAGTCTGCAGAGACATTAGAATCAGGGCTGGACATGAGGGCTCCAATAGCAGTGGCATTGAGCCCCTCAGCTGAGCACTTGGCAGGATATCACAGACTTCTTGATGGCCAGACCTCTGTGACTAGTGTATCCTCCAGCAACCAACTGTACACACCACGGAGCTACCTGCTTTTAAAAAGGGTGACATTCAAAGCAGAGTTAGGAGATTGCCTGTTACTGCTTTAATGGTTCCCAGGCAGCATTTCCTCTTGCTTTCAGACCAGCAGAAGTGATCAGAAAATGATTAGAGCTTCTCTTGCCAATGATGAAATTTAGATTTTGTATTTGTGCTGTTTTATGAGCTGAAACTATTTTAAGAGCCAATTTATGGTTTTCTATACTAAAATTGGACTAAAAAAAATAAACAAGGAAGTTCAGCAATTAGACGACACCATTAGTGGCTTACCCTAAAGCAATATTCTGTGTTTACCATTTTCTTTTTAAAAAGTTTGTCTCAATTTGATATTTCTTAGCCTTGTCCCATTTTATCAAGCAAGAGCCAAAGGGAGTCACATTTGCAGGGATGGATAGAGTTTCCTAAGTGTTTACCCAGGGCATGCCTTTAGGGTTAGATGGTTTCCAGAAGCTCTTCCTCATCTCAGATCTATTTATTCATTCAGAAATAACTGCCCCTTTGAACATTTTAACATCTAAGCCTTCTGGAACACAGACATCCCCTCTCTTCTCTCCTGGAGAGTTTCATTAAAGGAACCATCCTGAAATATCACCAGAGCTTTCTCTGCTGCCCAGTCCTGACCAATGACCCCTGAACACAGGCCATGCAAAACTACCTCCAAATGCCCCCCTTCTGTTTCCCAACTGCCCACAGTAACCCACTACTTTCGGGTCAGGAAGAAATTGTCCTTCCTGAGGAGAACAGAACTCATTCTCAGTGTCTATCTCAATTTATTGCAAGTCAGGCTTCATGTTGGTTGATTCAACAGGGATTGAATTTGTCCTCTGAAAATAAAGCTGTGCCATTCCTGCAGGAACCGACTGGCATCGACTTGCCTCTGCTGGACCCTGCGGGCTCCATCACCACTGTCACAGGACCAGGTGCTTTCAGCATCCCTCTCCCTATCCGGCAGAAGCTATGCAGCAGCCTGGATGCCCCCCAGACAAGAGGCCATGACTGGAGGATGCTAGCCCATAAACTCAACCTGGACAGGTGAGTGTGTCCAGGCTTCTAGACCTGCTGCTTTTATTTAGTGGAGGTCTCTAGGACTGGAAACAGATAGAAAGCAGCATTCCTTGTCTTATTCTTCCCATGACATATCTGTTTACATTTTCACTCTGAAAATATGCATTAAGCTCCTTTAGACCTTGTACCATGAGTTTCCAACAGTTCCAAGAGAAGTTCTGGGTTACATGACATTTATCAGTATCAGTCATGATCCCCTTTGTCTAGCTCATGTGCTAAGTACTCCTAAGTATAATTGCCAGCTGAACAAGACGTAATGTGTGTTGAATAATTTACATGCTCACACAGCACTTGTATTAAGTTATGAAGAGACCCCGGGAACCTCTACTTTGTAAGATGTAGCTGTCACCTCCAAACAAGAGATGTGGCATGACCTGTCAAAGATCATCAGAGCTTGTGCTGGATAGAAAACATAAGCCTCTTGATTTCCTGTTTAGGACAAAACCCACCGACACATTGTCTCTTAAATTATCTTATTCAGAGTTGAGGTTAACAAAGTTAAACAGCACGTGTCCTTTCTGGGGCTGATCTAATTAAGCATCGAGCAATCATTTAGTAAGGTTCACTATAATCCACAGTGAGACCAAAATATTTCAAGAAAGACAGGTTTAGCCCAGAAGCAGAGGAGAAAATAATACTGTAAATAGACCTGGAAATCACAACTTTTAGCATATTTTCCCATTCCTAATTGCAGGTACTTGAATTACTTTGCCACCAAATCGAGCCCAACTGGCGTGATCCTGGATCTTTGGGAAGCACAAAACTTCCCAGATGGAAACCTGAGCATGCTGGCAGCTGTTCTGGAAGAAATGGGAAGACACGAAACAGTAGTGTCCTTAGCAGCAGAAGGGCAGTATTGACCATACTGGAACTGAAATTGAGGGACAAAATTACACAGGGAGTCTGTGTCCAGGGGAACCACAGCTGAGGAGGAAATCCAGATGGGACCAAGGCGCTTTTCAGGCAAGATGGCAGCAGGAAAGGTGGGGGACAGGTACAACCACCAAGGTACATGCCCACTTCATTCGGACAGCACCACCATGGGAGTTAAGAAAAATTTGTGTAAATTTGTACCTTGAATTTAGAAATCAATCTAATTTTCTCTTCGTTGGGCTGTATGCTGTATGGTACAGGATCTTACAGTTTCCTAGGAAACGCTTTTTATTGCTATCCAGATGTATGGATAAACTTTCTTAACAAACCCAATTTCTACAAACGTTGTTTACATCAAATTGGACAGGGATACAGACACTGTCCATGGCTTGTTCTATTTTTGTTCCAATCATTTGAAGTTGAAGCTGTGGACGGTTTGTTGAGTCTATTTCAGATTAGTAATTTACAGAGAAATCACAGACTTTTGCTACAAATCATGTACATCAAGTGTCTCAGATAATCCTCCCATCAGTGTTCTGTTTCTGAAACTTGTCGGACCAGTGTTGGCATTTTTATCAGGGAAGTGGAGACTCTAAAAGGAGGAATTACCAAGATTCCTTATGCCATGGGGGAACCCAATTGGTATCCTTTGGGAACAGAGCTGCAGCGTTGCAGGGAAGACAGTGATCACGTACCTCCACACAAACATTTCAGTACCACATGTGTTTGTAATATGCTATTTCAAGTGTTTTTTAAAAATAGTATCATTGTTATTGATGAGTATTACAAATATTCTAGTAAAAAGATTTTCTTTTTGTTTTAGTTAGCAATACTGTTAGTATTTGGTATTGACTAGACCTGCCTCCCTCTCCTGCATAAAGAGGTGGGCGTGGTCACCAGTTTAGTTCAATAGGCTTTGCTTCCTTAACCTTTGATCTACCTTTCTGTGGTGTTGGAGACTGAAATGCTCACTGGCTATGTCTGCTCGTGCAGCTTGCTCAGGCAGTCTTTCTGTTCTGGGTCTTATCATGAAGAGGGTTCTCTATGTAAAGCTCATTTAATCTTCTGGCTATCTATCTGAGAGGCAGTGTGGTTTGTGGGCAATAGCTCCTGAACTAGGAATCAGGGAGCCAATTATCATTCTAGAGTTGCTCGCTGACCATTGACCTTGGGGAAAACATTGAAACTCACTGTAGCTCATTTTACTTATCTATAAACTATGGGGTGAGATCTGATCATCTTAAGATTCCAGAATGCTAAACTCCCATTGTGATGCCATCAGTCTTATTCATCAATTTGACGATTATAAGAGATTCTAGCCTGGACCATTCATCCAGCCAGCCTTTTGCTGGAATACATTGCATCTTTCAGGCAGTATTGACTTGAAAAGGGGATTACTTCAACATGCATATATTTGTTTGGCTCTCTTGTCTTTGTATCATGGTTGCATGATGCTGTTCACTGAGAAATGACATCTTTTTATTATCATTGTGTTGTCCTCTGTGGGCGGAAGGCTACACTCCAGCCTTCCAACTAGTTATAAATCTACTTTACTCATTTATTGATCTCTGGATCTCAAGACCATTTCTACAAAATACCCACGCAGCTGAAGAAATTGGTACATTTTTTTCTTCCTTCATTAATCTTTGCTTTAATAATATTCAGTTGTGTTTACAGAGTTTAATTAGCTCTTTTATCCTACAAAATGTTAGTTGTGGAAACTATGAGTTTTCCTTGGAACCATCACCGCTTCTTTTAATATAGGACCTCCATTCAGCAGATGGAGAATGAAAACTTAGCAGCCCCAGTCAGTTAGACAAACAGGGAGCACCCATGTCCTTAAACCAGAGCCTTCAAAATATTACTGTGGCTTCCTCTGGGGATGGCAGTATCCAGTACGCAGAATAGATTCCAATTAGAAGTCATTTTGCCCATTTCCTCTCCTATTCCTGTTAGTTCTTGATCTTCTCTGACTCTTCCGTCTTCGTCATTAAAGAACTGTAGATACAGTTGTGGAGGCTCATCATTCATGCTGTTCATCTTCTCTTTTAGATATGTAGTCTACAATCTCATTCTCTAACCATTAGAATATCCACATGTAAAACTCCTGGTCAAGGGGAATATTGTACTCCTAAACAAGTTCAGTGGCTGATGTCTATAACAATCAGTTTGTTTTAACATTTAAGAATTTAGACAGGTATTCTTAAAAAGCAAGAGGAAGAAAGAATTGTCCACTGCTGCCTCTTGAAACAAATATGAAGATTCCTCTTCAGTACTGGGATTTGGGAATCATTATAGAAATCAAAACCTAGAGATCTGGCCTGGATGTTTTGTGTAACTTCAATGCTTTGTAAAAAGTAGAGAGGAGAAAAATGTGTTACCATTCTGGTTAATCTATCCTAAAAACTGCTAAATCACCAACAGAAACATTGAATATAAGCAGAACAACATTGTTGACGCTTTTGAAGCTACTCTGTTCAAGTATCTAAAGATACTTGCTTTTTGATTCAGTTTCTCACAACAGGGATAGGAAGAACGACTGATCTCTTATGAGGTACTCATTGTCATAAAACTACTTTCTATCATGTGAATGATAGTTTCCAAACTACAACGTGTATGTGTGGTATTTTCCTTTGGAGAAAAGTAATAGTAGTTAGATCACCGCTCTCCAACACACAAGGCTCACCTGACGCAGCTCATTTCAGAGGGAGTAACCTTGTTACCTCTGTGGCATGTCGGCCTTCCACAAAGCCTGAGGAAAGCGGTACTTGATGCCCTTGGGTAGAAAAATAATCATTTGTGTATGGTGCCATCTAGTGGCCTGCCACATAGTTACTCGGCTTCATATACAGCTTACTAAAAGTTGACAAAGCAAGTAACAGTTTGACAGGAGATTTGTGACAAATAGACATGGGGAGATTTTCCTTTCAAGTGTTTACTTTCCTTATTGTAATATTCATTCAGTTAAATCACCCATTTCAAAATTTTATGAGTACATCATCTACTTGTTCATACATAAATTACTTTCTTGTAACAGACATGAAATCTTTATAAGTGGTTGAAAGTTGTCTTTTTATTTAAGAATCCCATTGGGCTTTGCATATGTGAAATCTTTTAGTTCCAAAATACTACTTTTTAGAAACATAAACTGTATACATTAAGGAGGTAACCCCATCACACAGCTACACACACACACACACACACACACACACACACACACACACACACAGCATCTCCTTGAGGGTTTTGAGATATATTCTTGCTAGGTATCCCAGGACAGCCTCAAATCCATAATCCTATTCCCATAGGTTCTCCAGTATTGAAACATTAAGCATGTACCATTACCCCTCCTTTTCAAAGCTTTGTGTTTGTAAATGAGAATCCTGTGTCTGTGGAAAGGGAAATTGTGGCTGTTGATTAAGAAGAATGACCTTCAGATCATGCTGATCTTCTGAGATTATGAATGTCAAGGAAGAGGCTTCATGTTCTCATTTTTTTCTCATGATATTAATTCAAATTGACTTGATAGCTGAGTACAAGGTGACGACAAGCATGTGTCAAGGAACTCACAGCCAAACATCTTCAAAGCAGACACATTACCTCTGCTATACAAAGGCTCCATCTTCACCTGAGCAAATTTTCATCTCTTTGAGGAAAAGATCTTTGGGGGATGAGAGATCCAGGATCAAACTGTATTATTAGCTATTTTCATTTATGCTATGATTTTTAATCATTTTTAAATCATTCCACTATCAAAGAGTAGAGACTTTTCTTTAGGGAAAAGTCACAATGACTACATTTAGGGTCCTCTGGATTTCTAGAGTTCAGATACCAGACATTCAGTGGTTTTAAAGACATTTTTCCTAAAATAAATTGAAAAGGGAACATTCAGAGGGTGGGATCTGGACACGCCACTTCTGGAGAAAAGCAGGCAGGCTCTTGTCTTACATCTCCACGTGTCTCTGTGGAGGACCCGGCAGGCAGCTGTGCTCTTGGGTCCCTCCACCTCCATAGTCACAGGATGAAGGGAGCTTCCAAGAATGATGTTCTGTCCCAGAATCCAGCCAGCCATCCAATCCATGCTCTGGGGCTATGCCATGTAGAACCAACTGAAGAAGTTGTGATGAAAGTAGAAAGATTTACTTGTTTTGAGTCTCCAAGATGAACAAGAGTTTGTTCGAGCTGAGCAATTGCTCTGGACAAGTAATCCATTCGTATGGCAATGTTGGTGGAAGTCCAAGGCCAGTGGCAGAAAGGAGGACTGCAGAAACACAGTGGGGGTGGAATGAGGCTTGAGACATCTTTTTTGAGAAGCTTTGCTAATCAGAACATCATTGTTCAAACCAGTCACTTGTAAAGATGATAATGGCCAATGAGCATCTTATTTTATAGATCCAAAAGGAAAAATATTTTTATTATTATCTCGTTAATAAAACTGGTTTTGCCTTCCGAGTGCCTCGTGGGACCAACTATCTTATTCCTTTAGTTTTGTATTGGTTTTGTATTTTTAAGTATACTGAGCTGACATTGACTGAAAACCTTATAACTCTCCTTCTGTGCAATGAAATGCCATTTCTCTGCCCTCAAGAGATCCATTTGTGTCACCTCTGTTTATCACCTTGACAGGTCCCCTAAAATGTTTTTGATGGAATGGGGACTACAGGGAATATATACATTATAACCAATACTAATTTAAGTTTATGGTCATGTAGGCTACATAAATGTTTCCAAATCTTGACAACTAAGTTCATTTTTTAAAAGAGTGGAGAAGGCCTGCATGTACCTGGGTAGAGTATCTCTTCAAACTAACAATGCAGCTATGGATCCTTTGGTATTATTGGACAGATGGTTGCCCCCATCCTTTTTTTTTTTTTTCTGAAAACTTACTGTGATAGTCTTCAGAAAGTCCAGTGGGCTTGACTGTTTCCTTTATTGAGCTGTGGTGGGATATTAATGTGGCTCATTCAACCAAAGGTGTTTTCTGCCAGAGGCCTATTTAAATGTGGTTGGGGAGGTATCCTCAGGACAAACACACTCCATAAACATAATAGCAGGCAAACCCAATGGGATGTAAGATGCTACCTGAAAGTCTTCAGTATACTCAACTATATACTGAAGGGATCTGTCCCGGGAACTTCCAAAATCCTAAATTGGAAGTCCCCACCATATATGGGACAGTCATGGCTCAACCCACTGGTTGGTCAATACAAAACCAGGGAGTGTGTGAGATACAGCTGTCCACCAACCATGCTATTTGCTATGGCACAACAGCTTTTTCTATATTATTTGAGAATTCGTGCTATGGCAGAATCATAAATTGCAGGCGACAGTACTGTTGGGCCCATTTTAAAAAGCTTAAACTCTGTGTCATCTATATATACCAAAGGCCTAATGCCACGGAGCCTGGTGACACCCAGCAGTGGTGACTGTGAACTGTCGGCTGGTTGTACTGATCAGTAGCCTAAGGGTGATGAGCTCTTGGCCTTTGATCTTCACTCAGCACTATGAAGTGGTGACATCAAAGCATCATGATGAGCTCTATGCTGTATGTTAAACCAGTTTTAAGACAGCATACAAAGCAAGGGATCCACAGCCAGTAGAAAAATGCCTTTGCCGTTTTTATGTTCCTCCAGTCATTAATAGGACCTATAACTGTACACATATGGATTCTCATATTTTTCTTCAGATCTTGGAAAAGAAAGAGGAGCCAGTTGAACACATGACTTGCATTCCTTCTTTCACTTTTTTCCTAGACCTGCTATGAGTAGTGATGCCCTCACCCTCCAGCCAATGTGTTTAGCCAAGTTGCAGGGAATATTATCACTGTGTGTGCACTTGCGTGTGTGTTGGATGTCACAGTGTTGTGTGTATTGAGCTTAATATTGAGCTGTAGGGAACCAGTAACCTTCCTCTTTGTTCTAAAGATGAAAACCAATATTCATCAGAAAACAATCCCCAGCTTTCTGCCAAAGGAAGGCTGGGTCACCCTTGGGCTGTCTTCTTTGGACCAGCTCAACTTCATAAGTATCAGGTTGAAATTTTATGCTTTGTCAGTTTTTCTTTATGGTTTTAGCAAAACAACACCACCTTGGCTTCTCAGACATGGAACACTCCTTTGTTACAGAATTCTGTCTTGCTGTATCTTCTATGCAAATCCTTTTCTAATGACCCCTGGTGGCAGAGGAGTGCTCTCCAGCATTCCGCCCATCGCCTTGCTGTGTGGTGGAGGTGAGGGACACCAGCTTTGGGTGTGCCTCTTTTCTCTCCCCAGTTGCCTCACCCAATTTCCCTGCAGTCCCCTTGGTTTGTAAATTGCCTGCATTTATTCTGTCAGCCAACATGTACAAAATGTAAGAAAGAATTTTTAAACAGGTAATAAATTATATTTATAAGCAATAGAGAGTGCCTGCTCTGTTTCTTTATAATATGGAAATACTTCGTGTCAGGAATTATTGTGAATTTCTTCAATAAGTTGAAAGCCCTTTGGGTCCTGTTTGAATGGTAATCATAACCTCACTCCATGGTGGGGTGAAGTCCTAGAAGGATGTTTCCCCAGCATCATTACACACTGCAATCTCTGGGCCAATGCCTCCAACCCACCTCTGGAGACTCTGGTTTCCTTGGTCTGAGTGCAACTTGAACTGTGAGTGTGAGAAAGATTTCAGGTGATACCAGCAAGCAGTTAATAGAGCATCTTCCAGCACCTGCATCAACATTTTTCTGGAGCAGATTTTAAACATGCTAATGCTCTACACTCAAAGATCCAATCTCAAGTGGATTTTGTAAATAACTACAATAACAGGAAAGCAAAGGCGAACTCCATGGCCCAGCCCTGAGCTCTTGTGAATCCCAGATGTGTCTGACATAGCACAGGACTGCATTTACTCTGGTGAGAAAGTAGACCATTTCTAGGTTTGAGGTGGAAGGCGGCTATGCCTCTGAGGAGGAAGAGCAGAGGCAGCTCATTCCTCAGTGACAGACGGATCTGAAGAAGTACTATAGATTGACTGCCATCTTCCCCTTGACCTTTTTTTCTTATCCTGGCTAGCAGACAAAGGTAAATCACTGCACTAGAGAGGAGAACATTCACCTCCAGGAGCTCCACAATGGTGACAAACTCGGGTATTTGTTCAAAGGATAAAGAAGTAAAGAAAACATGTCAAAGGGCCTTGCATAGACTTCATGGGTTGTCTGTGGATAAAAGAATGGAAATTTGATTAAGAAGCAAATAAAAGCAGTTAGTCACAGAAAAACACACACATGTTCCATAACAGAGTTCAGCCTCTGTCCCTCCTTTGAGCTTCAATAGCTAGAAGTTGCATTGACAATGCCACCAGTTTGGAGAAAATGCAAATATTTTTCGAGGTCAAATCAGGGAGTCCTCATCCACTGCCTATGAGGTCATTAGAGTCCTGAGATTGACCAGTCTGAATCCATCCTCAGTGTCAATGTATGGTAGTGAGTAAAGACTATTCCTTTGTCACAGAAATCCTCTGACTGGGTAAATATCAGAAGCCTGGGTAGGAATTACATAGCCCAGATAATTCTCCTGATTGAGGATATTTCTGAACTTTGATGCTATTTCAGATGAGAAAACAAATCTGCCTCATATAAAGTGACCCAGAGAAAGTGAAAACCCCACTTTCCTCAGCCCAATTCTGATACTTGCCTTTGAGTCCTGAGAGAGGCTTGGCTTGAACCATAACATGCAGAAGTTGGAGAATAGGAAATGTGGGTTCCAAAAGCAAGCCTCCTCAGGCTTTGAGCTGTTGTTAGAGATACATCCACCAAAACTGAAAGAGGCCAGACTGATGAGCAACTACAATGCCCCCATCACGAACAGCTATATACTTTATATATTCATCTTATTTTTTTAAATAAGAGCCCAGAGGTCATTTTTATCTCAAGGTAAAAATGGAAATATTGGGGCTCACAGATTACATGTTTCTGAAGACTCATGAAAGTAAAAATGAGGGAATAGAGCTAAGCTAATCTGCACCCGAATATTAGGGTACACTCTCTTGGCACAAAGTGCAGCAGACTAAAATGCCAGACATCAGGACTTTCAATCCTTGGTTACTACGTCAGGAACCGTTCTTACTGTCCAACCCAAACAGTCCTGGGCTTCTTCCGTCTTTCCAATCTCAAATAGATCCCCTCAGAAACAAGCTCCCCACCCTGCCCTCCAGACTCACACTCAATGGAAGAGCAACCTTGGCTCCTCCTTTCCCTTTGCAGAGGACTTCCATGATAGTGCTTTTGAGTCAAGAACAAGGGTCTCATTCCCCCACACAGAAAGAGCCAGTCTCTCACATCACCCCGAAGCTTCCTTACTGTCACCATTAGTTCTTGCCCTTCAGATCCTTAGGTCCTTCAAGCCCATCTTTAGATCCAGTCCTCTCCTCCATTGACTTTCTACTCATTATCACATGGTCCTTGGAGAATCTGACCTCTTGAAGCTCAAGAAGTTCAAATCTTCTTGAATCTGCCGCCATCCATCCTGCTGATTTCAAAATCCACAAGAATAATTCTAAAAGCCTAGCCTCTGGGCTTTCGTGACCAACAATCATGTCCATGAATTTAAGACTACCATCTCAGATGACACAGTCTACCTGTCCTCAGTCCAGCTCTTCAAAATCTGGATTTCAATCACACCCCGTCTCGGTAAGCACTAGCACATTGCACAAGCACTATCAGATGCAATTTCTTTCTTCTTAGTGACTGTGCCTTAGGCCCTACTCTGGAGGTCCATGACACACAGCCCTTTGGCAACAATTCTTCTTTTCCTGGGCACACTGATTAAACGCTAAGATGTTGTCTCTGTACCTCTATCTGGAGTAAGATTTTAAAAAAAATCACAAGCAACCAAAGCAAGGGGTGCCATGAACCTCTACTAAGAACTGAGAATAGCGGAGTGCTTACCTAGGCATCTGTGCAATAGGTGTTACTGTTGGTCTCAACTTCAAGGGGAAGAAACAAACTTCAGAAGTTCAGACTGAACCCTATTCTCACAGCACTGGCTCGAGAGTGAGCCTTGGTCCTCGTGCAGCTCTGGGATCTGCTGGCCCACATTTAGGATTAACAACCTCTCCTGGTCCTCAGTGTCGCCCACGGCCAGCTGGCTGCTTCCCCTGTAAGCTGGAATTTTCCACAGGGAAACTTTACACTTTCTTCATTTCTCTCAAACCACCAGCTAGCCACCCCACCCCCCACCAGACGACTGCGTTTCCTTAACAGAGAGAGTGGAAGGCATCCGTCCACACTCCCCTCCTGCTGCACAGTGCACACACTCGTCTGTTCTGCCTTCTTTACTGCCGCCGCCTTCTCCCTGGCGGTCATCGGGTCATTTCAAAAACAAAGACAAGACACAACTATGAGACAACAGTCATAGTTCTTCTATGGGGGAATGACACCATTTATTGAAGGAAATATGAAAACAGCTCATACACAATTTGTAACAAATACAATTGTTTGTTCCCTAACCCTGAATAATTACAGTATATACAAATTCCATAAGGCACTGGTTCCCCCTAAAGAACACAAATGAGACTTCTTTTGAAAAGAATACCCCCATATGGTACCAGCTTTTCTCCTTAAAAATACGGCATTAGTTTATGTAACAATTCATTCTAATTGTTAAATAGTGTCATTTTGATGCAGCCACTGTTTATGGGACTGGGGGTTTCTGAGGTGGTATAACCCCCAAAACATGTTCAAATTTTTTAAAAAATGTATTTTTCTCACCGCCTTTCCATCCACAAAGTGTGAGAACAGGTGAACAATATACAATTCTTGATAAATATACATGGCCCTAGGAACTTTACCGTCAGTCATCATTAAGTACTTGTTATCCTTGACTACACACCAATTGAAATGTGTCAAAGAATTCCCTGCAAATAAAATCCCACCATGTCATCTAAGAAGGTTTCTGCTTGAGGAATATAAAAATGGTCAGGAGTGACTTCGGGGTGGGGTACTCTGTCCAAGAGATCAGACATGGAGCTCACTGCTCTTCATTTGTGAGTTAACAATCTACATGCTTCCATAAATAAATATTAGGTTCCATTTAGGACTTTATCATCCATAATATTTTACTCTCTAATCCACAAGTTACTAGAGTTGTGCCAGACTCCAGGATGAACATATTTACATATACATCTATATTTATATAATATATACACACATACATCAACCATAAACTTGAACATACAAAGCTTATCTAACAATAATTTAGGATTCCTTTTGGGGGAGAGAAATTAGAAGTAACTCTTACTCTTTGAAAGAGCCCTGAAGGTAAGCAGCAGTCAATTATATTAATAATTTGCAGGAAGTGAAAGCAAAAGATAAAATAACTTTAATTTCTGATATGCTAGAAGTTTAGAAGTTATCATGGATTATTGGGAAATTAACAGGTAGCCCTTAACAACAACTTAGTTTTATTAAGTAGATTTTCATAGGACAGAAATTATATTCATAAATAAATTATAAATTCTTACTTCATTGAAAATTGGTAATAATTGAGTGGATCTTTTAAAGTATCTCAATAATTGCAAGATTTTCATATTGAATAAATAAGGTTGATAATTAGAAAGTAAGCCGTGATTTTTCCCTAAGCAACAAAATGAACAATGTGGATGAGATCTGGGCTCTCTTAAGTTTCTCCCCATTCTTCACTGGAACCTTAGAAATCTAGTAAACTTTATGTCATTAACAGCCTCGCCACAAAACATTCTGGTTTGAAGTTATCCACATTTTAAAAATCTACTGATAAGAAAACACAGCTTGACCTAAGAGGTCCCCACAACCTCAATTAAACCTAAGGAAAACCAAGAAAAAAAAATCAAGACATACTCAGTTAACTAGCAAAATGCTTCCTTAGGTGTTTATAGATGGACCTGTCTAGGCACTAAGGTTTTTTTTCTCCCAGGCTCAGAGGACTGCCACCCTTAGTTTACAAATATATGGGGAAACTGTCTGTGGTAAATACAATTTAACAGAGAAATGGATCTTCAGTGGCTCAGCTTCTACTGGCCTCAGTAAGAACAAAATCTGATGACCATTAAATTAACAATGTGCTGTTTTTATTTTTTCAAATTCAAGAATGGAGAAGGTTTTCTTTCTTAGTGGAAAACAAAACATGGCTCTGTGGTACCAGGCAGTGAATTAGAACAGAAAAGGGCTCTTCTCTACAGTTTTCCCAAACTCCGAGCACTGCTCACAGACACTGTAGCTCCAGGACCTTTTCCTGATCAACAGCCTACCAGCTGAACGTCTACTCCAGAGAAGAGGGAAATATTTCCTCCTTTCTCATGCAGCTGTCAATTTTTCTTAAAGTCTCCATCTTTTCAAGCACCCAGTGGTGAAATGTTTAAGAAAACACTGCCCCCTGGAGTATTCTGGAAGGAATGTCATTTTCTAAGGCAAAGTACTTCAACATTCCTTAATAACCAGTAAGTAACTTCTAATCATTAAGGAAGAAACACAGCAGGGAAATAAATGGATAAAGTTGCAAGGGTCATGTGGCATTTTCCACTTTACTGTGATCCTGTTTCTTAAGGAATATTGGCTTATCAGTGATTTCGCTCATATAGTCAAAAGTTAAAACCTCACAGGACTGAATCAGAAGATGTTTTTACACATGCCATAATGGAGAAACAGAATAAGTTAATAGTGAAATGCACATTAGAATGAATGAGTCATACCTAAGGTGTGAAACAATTAATTAAGAGGTCCCTACCGGATCCATATCTATTCTAGAATAAATCACAGCCGCCATGGTGTTTGATGACCTTCGTTAACTTCCCTCTGCTCAACCACTTGAAGCTTATTTTTAAATTGAAGTTTAGTGATAATAACCTAACATATGCTTCCTCTATGTCTTTTAAATCTGAGATTTAGAAAAAGACAACATACAACTATCTGTATCTAAACAAACTGTGATGTGTATACTTCTTTCCTGTGTTTCTGTGACGGGCTCTTATGCATATATCAGGAACAAGCCATCTATCTACACCTTCAATATCTGCCCTGCCTTACTGGCATGTTTTCCTAATCATTTCTATTTTAAAGTACCTCGTATCTACCATACTCATGGCAGTTTTATTTAATATTGATCTTCTGATTTACGAGAACAGAAAGCATGCCCGTGCCGATTCTCTGCACATGAGGAAGCCTTTGCTTGTGTTTAATGAAATGGAGAGGATTTACCTGAAAGATCTGTCTAATACAACCAGAAACAGGTATGGTTCTAAAGAATACCCACCAACACATACCTCTATTAGTGACATAAAACCTTCATTTGTTCCACACTGGCTGAAGCTGCAAGAGGTCCACCTTCAGGATTCCAAACTGTGGTCCCAGGAAGGTGGGACTTGTATGCATGTATATTCACACTGCCCTGGCAGCCTTCAGCAGGCCTGGCCCAAACAGGCTTCGGTGGCTGGGGCAGTGAATCAGGGAAGTTGAATTCTAATCTACGTTCTCAGACTGTTTGGGTTTATAGAGTGCAAGAGTATTTTGCCAATGGAAAAACATTCGGACTTCTAGGAAATTTTCTAGAAAGAACTTTTGTTATTATTTAAACTATAGTTGTATAAACCTTAAAACATCTACAATATTTGTTTTATTTTGGTAAAATTAAAGTATCTTTTTTTTAAAAAAATGGCAATCACAAAATACAGGGCTTTCTTAGAAAGCAACATGAATCATATCTTGAACAAGTTACCCAAATGGTTTCCCCTCCTTAGAAAGCCATAAGGACTCTGTGTCTCTGGGGCCTTCTATGTCTGTCCAGCTTGCTCCCTGAGAGGGGAAGTCTGAACCCACTGGGCAGTAGGACAATGTTCAAGGCTTGGGCTACAGATGTTTCTGTAAATCCTCTTGCTCGGTCCACAAATATCCAGCATCAGAGCTTAATGTCCTGGGACTCTGACATTTTGGCAAGTGTTTTCTTAACTCGCAAGGCTGTCAGCCTGGAGGCAGGATTGTGAGCCCAACACTCTGTCATAAGCTTCCCCATCTGCCTGAGACACTGAAAGAGAAAGAAATATTGTAGTGATGTCAGAAGAATGTACTCTCGATAAGGCACTCAATATTTGGCTTTTAGTTGGTGTTCATGAAGTCTGAATATATTTTTAAGGCACCAGTATATGTGGACACAAAATTCACTCAAACTCTTTTTTTGTGTGAAATGATCATGACTCACAACAGATTCTCATATCTCCCTGTGACAAAAGAAAAAGGGAAGCTTTGAGGATATGGAAGGATGACTTTAAAGACAATATTAAGCAAACATAATACCCAGTAAGTCTGAATTTTATAACATGTTTCAATATTTTATCTAATTCTGTACCACTCAAATAAACACAGCTATTCCTATATCGCCACAGTCTTTTCTAACAGTGGCACAATGTTGTACCACTTAGCAAGATTAATGATTTGCCTGTGGTCTATCAATTGTTCCTACTACAAAGCACAATTTCCCTTCATTAGAGATCAGCAGTGAAGAGCTTTCAAATGACACCAGTACCCACAGTCTCCTTCGGAAGACTGTAACTCCAGCATCTCATAATGCTCTCTGAACAGCTTACTGGAGCATACATACACTAGGAAGCAATGCAAGAACTACACACTGAGCCAATGAACCAGTTATTTTAAGTGAATTTACATGGACAGCTTACGTGAAGAACAGTGCTCTAGGCACTTCTTTTTGGTGGGCTCAGTACATGTTTGATAAGAGTCTTCTTTATCAGAATGTGCTTCAAATGCATCTGTAACACGAATCTTAAAAGGTCTTGTTAATAAAAACAAACCGGGGAGCCAGCTATTTGGGTGAACGCTGAAAGACCAGAGAAACAGAACAAGCCACAGCCAACCTCACCTTGCCAACTCCAAGGCCAATCCTGTTTCTATGAATCTTCAGACTGAATGCCTCTGAGTCCTCACCTCTGAGGGTCTCAGTTCAACTGCTGCTTAGTTCCTGTCTCCTCACACCTTATATACCATTCTCTACCCAGCCATGTCACTCCCTGGGATTAAAGGCCTGTGTGCTTCCCATGCAAAGGCATGAGATCTCACGTGCTGGGATTAAAGGCGTGTGCCACCACTGCCCGACTCTCTTCCCAGTGTGGCTTTGAACTCATAGAGATCCAGATGGATCTCTGCCTCATAAGTGATAGGATTAAGGGTGTGTGCCACCACTGCCTGACCTCTATGTCTAATCTAGTGGCTGGCTCTGTCCCCTGATCCCCAGATAAGCTTTATTGGGGTACACAATATATCATGACACTCATCTTGAATTTTCCAACATGCCAGAGACTCAGTTGTGGGTGAGTGAAGGTGGAGAGGGGGGTGGAGAGACACTGGAACAGAAGACAAGGCTGGAGTCCACGTTTTGTCCACTCACTTGATCCAGCCCAGCAGAGCCTTCCACACATATGTGGGGTTCACATTTAAACCCTTACAGGAGACAGATTAGCTCAAATAACCTCTTGGGATTCAATTTAATACACACACACACACACACACACACACACACACACACACTCACACTATTGGGTAACCAGTTTAGGAGCTCTTCCCTAAAAAAAAACCGCTGTCATCATGGTCAGCCCTAAAATCACAGATATCCAAATAACTTTATATAGCCTAAGCAGGTGGTATTTATATGGTTAGGAATACACATACGTGTGTGTGTGTGTGTGTGTGTGTGTGTGTGTGTGTGTGTGTAAAGCAGTAATTAAAAAAATGGAGGCTACAAATTTGAGAGAGAGCAAGGAGTACAAGACAAGGATTGAGGAAGGAAAGAAAAGGGGGAAACAATGAAATTATATTTCAATTTCAAAAATAAAAATACTGTTAATTTCATTTTTAATTGTGAGTTGTGTATGTGCATGCATGGGTACACATATCTATGAGTACAGAAAGGACAGAAGAGGGCACCAGATTGCCTGGAGTACAGTTACAGGCTGTTGTGAGCTGGAAACCAAACCCAGGTCAACTTCAAACGGAGTGTGCCCTCTTAACCAGTGAGGCATCTCTCTCACCCCAAGGACCCAGCACTTTTGTTGATGAAGAGGCCATCACAGAGAGGCAGGTCAGCAGAGTGCACCTCTATCATGTCACTGTATAGAAACCCCAGCCTTCAGAAAGAAGGGCCTGGACTTACCATGAAGAAATGAATCACAGTGCTTAAAAACACACAGAGAGAAAGAAACAACAGCCTCTATGCGAACATCACAGCTGACATATGAAATAATGTTCTCTGTTATGCAGGCTCAATCTTGACCGTTCACCATGTTGCATAATTGACAAAATAAAATTTTTTAAAAAAGGAATAGATTTGGCGCAGTACAGATATACAAATACTGCAATAAGACAGCATTACTGTCACCATCAAAATGAATGTTAGTGATGCAAATTAAGAATTTTGGCAACTACCTCTCACCTGCCGTGTGGCAGCATAGACTAGGGAGAGATGCCCTTCCCTTGACCCCTACTTATCAATGCCCGAGGAGGGTGGGAGAGCTGGCCCTGTAGTCATAAGAGTGGGAGAGCTGTCTCTGACCCCCCACCAGTTGCAACATTTGGGACTGTTGCCTGGGCAACACAATGGAGCCAACCCTGTTGGTGGAGGTGTGGGTGAGTCAGCCCCTGTCCTGTGGCAGCATGGGCAGAGCAAGTTGCCCTCCTTCCCATCCCCCACCCCGCCTATCAATGCCTGAGGCAGGTGGGAGAACTGACCTTGAGGTCACAAGAGAGGGAGAGCTGTCCCTACCCCACCAGCTGTAACACCGGGGAGAGCAGTTCCTGTACCTCACAGGGTTAACATAATAGAGCCAACCCTGTTGGCAAAGGTATGGGTGAGTCAGCCCGGAAGTTGTAAACATGGGAGAGCTTCCCCTACTAGTAGTCTGTCATGTGGCGGTGTGGGTGTGGGTGGGTCAGAGATGACCCTTTCACCCCTCACCCCTTACAGCCTGCAACAGATGAGAGAGCTGACCCTCCCCCTACCAGCTGTAGCACTCAGGAAATCTGGCTCTGTTACTTGCCTAGGCAACACAACAGAGCTGGCCAGGTAGTTGGAGGTAAGGGTGACCCAGCCCGAGGTTGTGAGCAAAGGAGAACTGTCCCCATTACTCATCTGACATGTGGCAGCATGGACAGAGGAGAAATACCCTCCTACCTCCCACCCATCAACACCTGAGCCTGGAGGAGAAGCTGGCCATGGAGTCTTAAGAGTGAGAGAGCTGTCCCTCACCCTCAGCAGCAGCAGCACTCGGGAGAGTGGCCCCTGTACCTCATAGGGGTGACACAACAGAGCTGGCCCTGATGGTGCAGGTGTGGGAGAGCAGACCCTGAGGGTATGAAAGTAAAAGAACTGGCCCCACCCCTCACTCATTGCTGCAAGAGGTGAATTGGCCAAGACAATGCTGGAGAGCTGCCCCTGGTAGTGAGAACGGGAGAGAACAGGCAGGTAGACCAACCTTACAGCAGCCCAGGCTCAGAACTAGGGTTATGACTTGATCTGCCCCAACATCCACCCCATCCATGATCTGCTGGAGCACATGAAGGAACCTGACCTGCAGACCAAAAGCTTCAGGATCTCCGCAACACAGGTCAACAATAAGATATCCAAGAAGATGCCCAGTGGAGGTTAGAATTGATAGTACAATAGTAACAGAGGCCTCAAACCAGACTAATGACTCTTTGCAATGTACACTTGCAAGTAAAGTACACAGACAAAAAGGAATTTAATGCATGACTTAATGTGTTACACCACAGCTTCCATGATGAGATTTTTAAATGCCCCTCCCCCCCATGGTGGTATTGTGTTTCCCAAAATATTGTATACCCTAATAAACTTATCTGGGGTCAGAGAACAGAAAAGCCACTAGATACTTAGGATAGGCAGTGGTAGCACACTTTAATCCTAGCATTCCAGAGGCAGAAATCCATGTGTTCAAGGATACAGACAGGCATGGTGACTCATCACGCCTTTAATCCCAGAAAGCAAGCCTTTAATCCCAAGGAGTGATGGTAGAAAGCAGAAAGGTATATAAGGCATGAGGACCAGAAACTAGAAGCATTTGCCTGGTTAAGCTTTTAGATTTTGAGCAGCACAGTTCAGCTGAGAGCCATTCGGATATGAGGACACAGAGGCTTCCAGTCTGAGGAAACAAGATCAGCTGAGAAGTTGGCCAGGTGAGGTTAGCTGTGGCTTGTTCTGTCTCTCTGATCTTCCAATGTTCACCCCAATAACTGGCCTCAGGTTTGATTTTATTAATAAGAACTTTTAAGGTTCGTGCTATACCCCCCCTTTTTCTTTTCCCTTTCTTCTCCTAAATTTTGTTTTATTTTGGGGGTGGTGCAAGGGTGGAGGGGAGGTGCAAAGGGACAGGGAAATGAATGTGATCAGGATACATGATGCAAGAGACACATAGAATAAATAAAAAGGAAAGAGAAAAAATAATTTTGGCAAAATAGAAATGTATCTAGAAGTCATCGATACCCTCCCCCAAGCCTGGCCTTACCTCATCACTACTCCACCGATTGGGGAATGAAGGCCGTAACTTCTTAATGCACACAATTTCTCTCATGTCCTCATAAGAAGGGTCACTGGGCACCAGGTCATGATAGGGAAGTTGGTATTCTTCCACTATACCTAAAAGCATGTTTTTTATTAATATTATTTCCTATGAACTGGTAAAAATATGCCTAACATACAACTTTCCCCAATTAACAAATCAACTATTAATATTAAATATAGGCTCTGGTTAACAATGAAGTAAATCTTGAAAAGCACCCAAATAACAACTTAGTTTACAAAAAATAATAGGAAACCCAATGACACATATTATCATAGGTCTGCAAGCCTCCCCCAAGCCAATGGCTAATTTTCAAAAGCTGAGTTAAACAGGCATACACAACATGCATGAACTAGTTACATTTTTAAGTCCATATTAAGTCTCAATGTAAAATTAGAAGACACATCTTGAATCAATGCCACATCACATGTAACTGCTTCTTATTACTGGCATATGAGACCAAGAACGCCATAAGTTTGGAAGAGTAGCCTACTTAAACAAATGTCAGATTCATTTATTTGTGTTTAATCATAAGAAGTTTTGTACATTCAATATTGGAAAGTTGTATATCCAAAAATATCATCAATGATTCATCTTAGGTTTGAAAATTATGTGATTTTCATTTTCTTCTTTAAACTTTCTATTTTATTTACCTCATCCTGTCTAATAGCTAATTTTACTTTTTAAAAATTTTGCCCTGTCCTTTAAGAAGATAGGCTATTTTAATATGTTCTTTGTCAACTTTATCTAATGAGCTCTTCATGTAAACCCTGTCCTCCAGTGATGGACAGAGTTTCTGAACAACCTCCTAGATTCTTTCCTAAGCTGCTTTTGGTAGAAATGCTGTCACTGTTGACCTGAACAGGATGAAACCATTGAGTTCTAAGATGATTTGCTAGAGCATTACATTCATTAGGATGACGGCATATACCTATGAGTACTAGGGAACCTGAGGCAGAGTTCACAGCTCTGCTTTCAAAGGTAGGCAGGACTGCATAGAGAACCAACCAGGCCAAACTGGATTACAGAGTGAGATTCTGTCTCAAAAAACAAATAACAATAAAAAATTTCACTGGGGATTTATTCAGGCAAAATCTGGGGTGTGTGTTATGCTTCTGTTTTTTGTGTTTTTGAAAATTCAAACTCATATAAAATATAAAGGACCCAAAGATTCTAAACTTTTTTCAAGCAATTCAAACTCATTGCCTGTTTGTCAGTCGTGGACACCTGCTTTGACTACACAGCATTATTGCATTCCGTCTGTGTTTCTTGTTCTTCTGTTTGATTTACTGTAATCTCAGTACCCAGGGTAATGAAATGTTGGGCCCAACTCACAAGAGACATCACTTCATCTGAGCACTTTCTAACTCTAAAGACACTGACCTAGATACATCTTGAGGGTGAAGACTGTATCTATTTAACTCATTACATGGATGGATTGATGGATAGTAAAGGTAGGTATAAAAAACTACATGAGACACAGGTAGAACCAGGGGCTGAAGAGATGGACCAGTGGTTAAGAGAACTTGCTGCCTTTGCAGAGAACCAGAGTATGGCTTCCAGAACTCATGTCAAGCAGCTGGTCTTAATTAGAAATTCTTATGCTTGTGGGAAAATCATTATGAACAATAATAATATTTTCCTTTTGACAAAAAAAAAATGAGTGTTCAGGAATGGGTGTCCTACTCTCCAGTGTCTCTGGGCTACGTCTGCAGAGGAAGCACAGAGAATGCGACAGTGAGGTTGGGAATGAGGTCCAGCAGGTAGGCAAGGAGAAGCAGAATGGGGTAGGAGAGGAGGGGCTTGATGTGTTGGAGAAAATCTAAGAGAGAAGTGTGATGGTAGAAAGAGAAGCAGAAGGTGATGTATGACAAGCCAGGGGAAGCTGGCGGTGAGTCCAGAACCATGCATTCACTAGTCAGGGTAGGGGAGGAAACAACCACTCAAAGATCGTTCTGATAGATATTTCCTGGAAGGTTTGGACAGCATCAACAGGAATAAAGGGGAAGGGAAACAAAATCTGAGACTGTTTGTAATACACCAACTTTAATCCTTTCTGATCAGAAAGGTTTTGTAAACATCTCCCAAGAGTAGTAGCTCTTCAAAGACATTTCCTTCTTACCTCCAGAAACACATCTCCTTGCAATCTCCCAGAGGATGAGTCCAAAACTGTACATGTCAGCCATGATATAAGACTGGAAATGATTTCTATTCAAGCTCTCGTCCAGGACTTCTGGAGGCATATAGCGCTTGGTGCCAACCCGTGTGTTGGGTGGAATGTCAACCTCATTTGTATCACTGAGGGAAAGCAAAGCGAGCAGGCATTGTCAGCACTGGAGAGGCTGCTGTGGCTCTCAGAAAGAGCATGTCAGTGGCAATGCAAAAAGAAAAACGTTCAGTGAACAAAACAATTCCTCAAACAATGTTTCTCGGTGAAAATTAAACATTTATAGATGAAACATACAGACCATATGCAACTAAATAAGAATGAAGCCCCAACACACAGAATTATATTGCTACAAAATTAAACTGTCAACTATTATTAAATATCTAACAAAAGCTGTGCACAGTTCTACATTCCAAACCCCTGGAATGTAGAGCAAGAGAATCAGGAGTTCACGACCAGCCTCAGCTATGTAATGAATTTGAGATCAGCCTGACTTACATAAAACCTGTCTCAAAAGATAAAATAAACAGTGCCAAATAAATACCCAAAATGTACCTTTCTTCTCTGTACATTTTAATTAGTTTCCTCTTATAACTGGTAAGTATATCTATCAACTTGTTTTAAACATCTTAATAATATTTTATGAGGGAGGAAAGTATGCCAGAAATAGGTTTAAAGGGAAGCTAGAAAAAAAGTGTCATGTGGGAAAGCATCACCTAACACACTGCATGAAACTGGTAACTCCCAAAGAACTAATAAAGAACAGTTTCCCTCCTGCTATCCCTGCTGATAACTATTATCAGTGAGTTCAAAGGGGGTATTTCATTGACATGTTGCCTGTGTGTGTTACGATGTGTCTTTTTTAATTATCAGAAGAATTTAATAGTGGTTTCAATTATGGAATTTTAAGGATTTAGACAGAAAAAAATATAGGAAAAAGGATAGCTCTAAGGGCTCTAATTATATTCAAGAATATATACTGAGAAAGGAAAGCAAGAATCATCTTAGGCTAGGGCACCCAAGAGTGGATCAGGAGAGCTGGAGATATTCTGGCCCCAGGGGGTGAAGATTTTTGACAGCTCCACTCTTCTAGCTCCTTTATGTCTATTTGGATCTAGAAGGATGAGCAGTGTTTGGGGAATGTGTGGTAAAGATACATATCTGCTGGGAAACTGAAATGTCACTGCTACCAAACAACACGAGTAAGATCCATCTCTAGACTCTTCCCCTTCATCTCCAACTCTTCCCCTGTCAACTAGTCCAACTGAAAATGATCAAGGTTCTCAATGTCCATCATCTGCAGACAGCAGTTCCTCCCACATGCTTGGGATGGCCATTCCTTCTCCATTTCCTTTGCCACCCCTGTGTCTCCCAATAGTATTTGAATAGCATCTTCCCTATAATTAGCAGAAAATATCTTCCCTAGAAGTATCTGGATAAGTATCTAACAATGTAAAGACTTTAAGTTCCTGTAAGTACTGAATATCTGCCACAGTCATTTGATATGACCCTGAAGATGAATGCTCTAATTCATTTCACTCATTACAAAGCTTACATGCAGTAGGGAAAAAAAATGAACTGGGAAGAATGAAAAGGCCTGCTAACAGTAACCTTTGCTATGGATAATTTAAATAGAGGTATAAAACTGCAATATAAAAACCACAAAAATGAATTGGAACTTATATCCACACAGATAGATGGAATTTTATTGGGCAAGCAGATTTTGTGAAAGATTACTATTAAGATAACAATAAATGCCTTTACCACCACATTTAAACAGCAAACATGCAAATTGTAGGTAACTCCTTCTGGATACCATCAGATTTCATATTCTCTAAGACAGAGTTCTGCCTCTTCCATCGGGCATGTTTCTATGTTAGAAAGTATAGTGGATCAGGGACTTGCTGTGAGATTGCATCTCCTAGTAACATCAGAGGCTATACATCAAGCATGAGCTGAACAAGGATGACACCAATGAACATGCTAAACTGGGTGGAGGAAAGTCCATGGAGCCATGAACCATACACAGAGTAGTACAGGCAACTGAGTAAAGTTGGGAGCAGGAGAGGTGGCCCTCCCCAGGCTAGAGTATACCAACTGGTTGTCCAGTTCAAACTGTCAGTCGTGAAAACACACAAATAACGTTATATGGACTCAATAGGTCATATTTAGGAATATATATGTATATATAAATATATGTATGCAATAACAATCAGTGGGGGGACAGGGGGCAATATTTTGGAGAAGAGTTGGTATGGTATATAGGAAGGGTTGGAGGGAGGAAAGAGATGGAAGAAATGCTGTAATGAAATTATAAACTCAAAATATACAAACAAACAAAAGAAATCAATTAAGGGATAACCTCTTTGACATTCAGTAGGATCATACCTGTTCTCAAGTAATAGAAAAGAAAAAAAATGAGCTTCTATTAATCTTTAAGACCAAAATTGGAAATCAAGTTGACCACTGATGTGTCAAGAATAAAGGAAGAAAAAAGAAAGTGGATTCAGAAGCTGCTATGCATATAAAAAGAGGGTAGAGACAGGGTCACCAAAAAAAGTCAAAGAGAAAGAAGGGAGCAGAGAAGGTCAGGGGCCTTCAGCTTATTCTAATCTCCTTTCCTATGGAGGAGTGCAGAGCATTGAGCAACAAAGTCAGCAAGAAAAGATGCACATTGTAAAAAGGGTGCAGGAGTGGAGAGACTAACTCCAACCCGCGGGGTGACTGCAGGTGCCACTGTGGCTACACATGTGAGCTGCCAAATCATCGGACTGGACATAGGAAGTATAAACAGGATGTCGGTTACTTCTAGGAGACAGGAAAAGGAACAAAACAGGGAAGGGAACAATTGACCTTTGAAATGCCTTATGTAAGTGTATAATATATTATAAATACAAATATGCATTATTAAATATACCATAAGTATATTTAATATAACCCAGCAGGATCAATGACTAGAAAGGGTATATTTTAAAGACTAAGGATAAACTATAGGCATAAGACCTTGAAATTCAAAAGTGATTTATTAGATAAAATTAGCTAAGAAAATGGATGTCTGCTAAGAACTGAAAATACTCTGTCATAAATGTGGGTCCTGCGTTAAATATCAAGGAAACATGAGCTCTTTACCTTTCCCATGGAGAAAGGTGGGAGGTTCTCTTTACCTTTCCTGTGGAGAACAGTGGGGTTAATCCCAGAGGCTGGTGATGGAGGCAACGGCTTTAGAGAATTACAGGAACAGACTGTCTCAGTTATAATTTCATAATTAATATCCCCACTAGACCCAACCAAGCTTTTGTTCTTCTTAAGGTGTATACCAAGGAGTTATAAACTTAAGCAGAGTTAGAAAATAAATGTGACTTGAAGATTAATAATGTCGATGCAAAAGCCACAGCTTTCATCTTGAAGGGGAAAGGGGGGTTATTTTGAATGACAATAACCCAGGAACAAAGATTTAGGTTACTCCAAACTCCATGTTGCAACATGGAAGTGGTTTCATGAAGTGTCACAGTTTTGCAGAACAAAAAAAGGGCAAAGGTCAAGGCCTGTTTAGAGTACATTAGTAGGCACACCAAAGACAGAGTAACAGCAAGGTGGGGGAAGCCTTCTATCAAGTGTGTGAAAAGTGTAAAGAGGGTATGTCAAAGAGGAGACAGGTCCTGAGAATCCCGACAGGATGTTCCAGATAGGAGTGCAGAACATTTTTTTTTCTGTTTTTGATTTTTTTTTAAAACAGGGTTTCTCTGTATAGCCATGGCTGTCCTGGACCTCCCTCTGTAGACCAGGCTAGCCTTGAACTCAGAGATTAGCCTGCCTCTGCCTCCCAAGTGCTGGGACTGGTGTGGGTGTGCATGAGCCAGGGGAGGGCTTGAGGGCAGGAAAAGTGGCCCTGCCTCTTGCTGGTCACCAACAGCATACTCTGGAGAGTAGGTCCTGCACCTTACCCGAGCAACACAGTAGAGCTAGCCCTGGTGCAACGTGTGTGGGTGAGCCAGCTCTGAGGGTGAGAGCAGGAGAACTGGCCATGCCCATTGCTGCCCGCTGCACTGGGTGAGCTATCTGGGGCAGGGATAGAGAGCTTGCCCTGCTGGTGAGGATGAGGGAGAGCTCACAGCTGACCAAACCAGCTACCACCCAGGCCCAGAAGCAGGGCTGAGTCGGTCCATCCCAACATCCACCCCATCTATGAACTGCTGGAGCATCTATAAGGGGGCCGGTCCTGCAGATCCAAAACTGCAGGGTATCCATGACAAAGGGCAACCACAGAATATCCAAGAAGATTCCCAGTGAGGGCCCAGTTAATAGTATAGCAGAAGCCAGAGGCCTCAAACCACATCAATGACTCATTGCAATGAAGACTTGCAAGTGAAGATGTATGAACTAAGGGCATACTGTGTGACTCACTGGTCCACACTATAGCTTCCATGATGAGATGTTTTGTTTTGTTTTCTTTTCTTTTCAATTTTAATTTTTTGTGGGGGAGGATTGAAATGGCAGAAGACAGATGAGAAGTGATGGGCAGATGAATGCTATCAGGGTGCATTGAAGGATCCAGGAATATAGAAATATAAAATCATAAGCCTAAAAAAATAAAAGCTGACAGTCATCAGCTCTAAAGGCTAACTTCTGACAATGGCTCTCTGCTTTACAGCCCGCTCCTCTGTCACAGCCAGGGGTGAACTTTTAACTCCCTAGCTCCTTATAGCCAACAACTGCCTGGACTAAAGTTAACTTTTAATAGTTGTTTCTACTTGACTCCTAGCATACACCCTATGCCTGATGCTTACTTTATAGAGGCTTGAAACCCACCCCTGGGGCCACAGGTTCAGAATCCTGAACTCTGGCTCTGTTCTCAGCTTGCTGATAAGCTTTTGGTGCCCCTTGGTGATTTTCTTTTCTTTCTTCGATTTTTCTGGAATAAAGTTTGCTTCTGGTTTAATAGACTTTGGTGGTCTGTCCCCATTATTTCGTGACCCTGGACCCAACAGCATGATGTGAAATCCACACATACACAAAAAAAAGCTTTAAATTAAAAATGCAGAGGATAAAGACTCATTTTCTAATATTTAAACAGAAAAGGAAATATATGCAAGGTGACCACATTGGGAAGAAGAACAATGAGATCCAGCAAATCTCCCAAGCCCATCTCTAAAGTAAGATCTAGTTTAAACAGAGGGCCAAGGATGTGCACATCTAAGCAACTGTTCAAGGTGTGGTATCACTCACTACTGATCCACTCTTGCCTGGGCTTCATTCTGATGAGTTGTTAGAATTCTTTAAAAGTTCTTCCTGGAAGCCAAATTCCCCTCCGGCTCTAGCCCTTTCCTTCCCCCAGCATGAGATTCCTGGGTAAATTCCATTTCTTTGGGGTCAGTCGTTTCAGTATTCTGATAGTCAGGTTTAAAGACACAAATTTCTCTTTAGAAGAGTTTTTTTTCTGTCAGGCCTTTTACAATTCTTCACTTTCTGTTTTAGCACTTTGATATATACATATATTGAGTGGAATACATAAAGGTGGAATATAAAACTCATTTTATTTGAACTTCAAACTACCGAGGTGGCCTCAGGAAAGACCAAGGAGCCAAGTTTGCATTTCTGACTGGCTAGCAATGTTATGACAGCAAAAACAACCAGCGATTCACTCACAGGGATGACAAAGGGCTTCCGGAGTGTCTGAAATCAAGTGATTCTTCGAGCCCAGGCCAGGATGATGACAATATGGTGATATTTTAATTGTACTGAAATGTGATTTTATAAATAAAGTTGCCTGAGGGTCAGAGCTACTAGCAAGCCATAGCAGAAACTGGGCGGTGGTGGCGCACACATTTAATCCCAGCTCTTGGGAGCCCGAGCCAGGCAGATCTCTGTGTGTTCAAGGATACAGCCAGCATGGAGACACACACCTTTAATCTCAATACCAACCATAGAAGACCTGGAGGTCTGTACAGACAGGCAGTGACGAGGAGGTCATGTGGTTGGGTTTACAACCAATGAGAAGGCAGAATAGAAAGTCTATTAAAAGACAGACACTCAGGAAGTAGGTCTCTTGCTGAAGAGGAGAGCTGCAGAGTGAAGGGTAAGGTTTTTAGCTCTGACCTCTTGGGCTTTCATCTCTGCATTGGCTCTGTGTTTCTTATTTAACAAGACCGTTCATCTACAGAGTAAATGTGAATTCTCCTGGCTACTGCCTCTAGTAAGGAGGGAGACAAGGGGGAAAGAACTTGATGCTGTGTGGGCTCAGCCGAGATGCAGAGAAAGACAGGTAATGATGAGATATGAGCAGGACAGTAAGGTGCCAGGCAGGACTACTATGCCAAGAGGATCAGAGGAACCAAGCCCACAACTGGGAAATGCATGTGACCACTGGCTTCATTTAGAATGCTGCCACACTGGGAAAATAAAGATTGAAACCTTAACTTGCTGTGGGACGGTCTATATGTCAAATTGCTCTGATTGGTCAATAAATAAAACACTGGTCGGCCAGTGGCCAGGCAGGAAGTAGGTGGGACAAGGAGAGAGGAGAATTCTGGGAAGTGGAAGGCTGACGCGGAGAGACACTGCAGCCGCCACCATGACCAGCAGCATGTGAAGATGCCGGTAAGCCACCAGCCACATGGCAAGGTATAGATTTATAGAAATGGATTAATTTAAGCTATAAGAACAGTTAGCAAGAAGCCTGCCATGGCCATATGGTTTGTAAGCAATATAAGTCTCTGTGTTTACTTGGCTGGGTCTGAGCGGCTGTGGGACTGGAGGGTGACAAAGATTTGTCCTGACTGTGGGCAAGGCAGAAAAACTCAAGCTACATTAACTGGCTTCATTCTCTTGGGCAGCCAGAGCACTCTTTTACCCAGGCTGATTCAATCCCAAGTACACTACCTGCAGGGCACCCTTGAATACCCACAGGCTTAGTGAGTAGGTGTATCTAATGTGTTCAGTGCATGTTTAAGGTCAAGGGAAAAGTTTGAAGGTAGAGAATAAGGGGGTTTTAAATGATATCTCTGCTAGCCTTAATATACATTCAATATCTCTTGTACTAATTATGCTTCCCAATCAGAAGTCTGAACCAGCAATTCTGGCAAGAAGAGTGAGTCATGGAAAATCCTGGTCAGTAGCTCACCGCAGTGCACACTCCCCAGGGACACAAATTCTGGACATGAGTTTTCTAGACTGGGTTGATTAAGGTGAGATGACCCCACACTACATGTGGGCAGCACCATTCTATGGGCTGGAGTCCTGGACTGAACAGAAAGGAGTCAGCATCCATCTCTCCCTGCTTCCTGCCAGTGAGTGGAATGTGCCCTCACCTCCTCACCACTCTGGCTTCCCTGTCATGGTAGACCGACCTTCAAACAGTGAGCCACAATGAGCTTTGAGTTTCCTTTTGTCAAGTACTATACTGAAGCAGCAACAACAAATAGAACTAAAACAATGTTTCAAACATCAAATTCCTAAATATCTCAATGCATTTCAGAACTTCAGAACTAAAACTCCAAACTCCAAAGAAGGGAAGATGGGGACACCTGCTAAGATATTTACTGGGAGTGTTGACAACATCACTAATGAGCTTAGTTCTATGAATTTGATATCAGGATTTAAAAAGCTATAATAAATACACATATTATATATATATATAATATATGTTCTGTACATATGTACATATGTATATAATGCATATGTGTGTATAAGTGTATATATATGCATGTATATGTGAATGTGTTATGTACATACATTATATATATAATATATATGTATCAGTGTAGAAAATGACATCATAAGGGCTCAGAAAATTCAGTATCTGCTAGGTAGAGTCAATCCTTTTCTGTATTTGGACAACTCACAAGCATCAGTGGGAAGATCTATAAAACAGCCCAATCTTGTCACTGTAGGTTTTCTGTTTAAGATTTAACATCTGAGAAGCCCTGATCCAGGATTTATTTCTTCTATAAGAAAATGTTGTATTCACACAGTGAAGGACTGGGAATCTGCTTGAGGGAGCAAGTCACCCAAGCTGTGTGCATTCCTTCAAGGCAAGTCATGTGACATTGCTTTCCCTCCCCAGGGACATCAGGGATCTTCAACATCACCTGGATTACATCTCCTTTAAGCAGGAAATGTACCAGCAAAAGAAGCCAATGAGAGCAAAAGTGTTATGTGAACAGAAAGTCCCTAGGGCACCAACGGAGCTCTTTGTGATTCTCAAGTTCCCTGGGAACCTTCCAGAAATTACCCCAAAGCCTAAGAGACCACTTACTACCTATACAGAAACAAGAGTGAAGATTGAGTTCTCACAGGAAATTCACATATGAACATGGGTTAGCTTTGACTCCGTGTGAAATAAAATACTCTATACAGCTGCACGTGGACAGATACCCAATGCACATCATTATGAAGGGTAAAAATCAGAGAAATATGTAAAGCAAGGCTTGTACCCAGCACTATAAAAATGGAAGATGTCAAAACTCTGCCAGAGAGAAAATAAAAATGTCTGAGATCATCCAATACATCCTACATCTGCCTAGGGAAATGAGTCTGTGAAGCCAGCCTCCTCATCCTCTCCTTTGATGAATAGGACATTGTACACCTAAGATATCTCAAGTTATCCCTTAAGAGCCTGCTCCTCTTCCTAGAGTCAGGATCCCCGTGAAATTGGAAAGATCATTTAATTCATTACTGTTGCTGGAGGGTTTCTCTCCAGGTTCCCCAAGCCCCGCAGTCCCACAATCCACTTATAAAATAATCACTCAGATGCTTATATCACTTATAAACTGTATGGTCGTGACAGGCTTCTTGCTAACTGTTCTTTTATCTTAAATTAACCCATTTTTATAAATCTATACCTTGCCACGTGGCTGGTGGCTTACCAGAGTCTTTACATGCTGCTTGTCCTGGCGGTGGCTGCAGTGTCTCCCTCCTCAGCCTTCTGCTTCCCAGAATTCTCCTCTCTCCTTGTCCCACCTACTTCCTGCCTGGCAACCTACTTCCTGCCTGGTCACTGGCCATCAGTGTTTTATTTATATAGAGCAATATCCACAGCACATTACTCTAAACAAACATAAATTTCAGAAACAAAAACTCAGTTTACTTTAAGATCCACAAGGAAGGTGTTACTTTACTGTCCTTACATTTGCTGATTTAAAACAGTAGCAGTAATTCTCTATGTCATGTCAAAAGGGAAATTCATGGTGGATTTGACATGGCTTTGGTTCTCAAGGTACCTATGAGTAGTAGGAGAGATGAGGCATACTCTAAAGTAACAATAACTGTAGGTAGATATGGGCCAGAGAATTCAGAAGGTGGTTCCTCTCCTCTTAGGTGTGGATGGGTGCACTGACAAAGAGTCATTTTGGAGACTTGGGAAATGTACACGGAAAGACAGGATGCTCCACGCTAGGGACTCTATATGTTTTCAAAAGCAAAGCATCAGGCAGTATGGGTATGTGAGGAGAAAACAGAGAGGTTCAGTATTGCAAAAGAAAGACAAATCAAGTATGGGTACAAAGTACAGTTATGAAGGGCATAGTCCAGAATGTGCAGATTCTCTGAGGCTAGAATAACATGCTTTTCTTCTTTACATTCAATTACCTAGTATGCAAAACTTAAACACCTTCACAATCATGGCAAAGACACTGGGGATAGAACCTTGACAGACATGTGCTCTGTTTACTCTCTGCCAGGAGGGAGAGATAAGAAGCCAACAATCACTGCAGCAGTGTGAGAAATGCCTTGACACTCGGTATAGGGCCGCTTATGAGTAACAACAGATGTCCGTGCACTCTGAAGATCAGTGGTGGTTAAACAGAAAAGGGATGTAAGTTATACAGATAATATGAAAAACAGCACTTGAGGGTGTGAGAAGCAGATTGTGTTCAGAAGCAGCATGGTGGGAATAAATCTTGAGAAAAGCCCAACATCAGAAAAGAGTTCACCACAACAAGGGACCCTAACTACATTTTAACCCAAGGCCACAGGAAACGGTGAAATTATGATGACATTCAAACTGCACTTCGAGGAAATAAATTCTGCAGCCTGAAGAAAAGACTGGAAATCAGAAAGACAGAAAGGAAGTAATTGTACAATGCCTTACCCAAGGATGTAGGTGAAATAGTATAGTGCGGTGAACCATAATACTAAGGTCAAGCATGAATTCCAAAAAGATAGAACTCACTCAACTGTACAAATAAAAATTCAGGCACTCTAAGTTTTAACCTGGTTCAGTCAAATTCGAAGCTAGAAAAAAGGTGAGACATAGTTTGACATGTCACACAGGGAAATATTTAAAGGTGGAAGATGAGTAGAAGCGGTCTCAGGAGAAGAGGCAGCCTGAAGCAGAGAGACACACTGTGCAGTGCTGAGAACTCTGCGCTCCAGGGACAGTGGTGTCACAATGAGCGAGGGCTTCTGGTTGCACGGCGATGGTTTCTTAATAAAGCAGGCCAGGGGAGGGGACAGCAGAGGACTATTACCCCTTGGAACTGCGTTGGAGAAAGTTAACTAGGAGAGGAGTAGAGTCTGGGGACTAGAGGCACACCAGATGAATTACTTATGTACGTTTGCTTGGCTGTTGTAGAGTAGACTTCAAAAGGGTTGCTGTTCACAAAAATGAATTCTGAAGAGAAACTGGATTTCATACATTAAATCGTTAAATAGTGTGAGACTCAGGCCTCAAACTTAAATTTATAGCACAATTCACTTTCTTTGTTAAGTTTTCATTTGTCATCTCTACATGGTGAAGCCCTCCACTTATGAGCTCGTTATTAAACCACGTCTCAGATTTTACATTCAGGAGAAAAATGGAAACCCATTAGCCCTTTCTTGTAATCATCTCCCCAGCTTTTCCTTTTGTCCTTCTCTACATGATCTAGAATCTTCCTTAGGAAATATTCAAAAGTAGAGTCAGAGATGTACTCCAGGGTCAGCCTGGACTGAGTATCCTAAAGTAGTTATGCAATTGTTTCTTCACTACTAGTTCCCAGAGGAACCTTTTTCTTTCCAGGCTAGAGGAGCCATTTCCTCTAAGTCACCCCCACCTGCTGTGTCCAACCTCTTCCCATTGTAACAAGATGTCTGTCGCCATCTACAAAGTTCAGACTGGAGAACTGGACAACTGAGTTACAAAAACAAAAGTGCAATGAGAGCAACAACATTTTAAATGTGTGGCTTGGCACTGGGTTACAGGGCTGGACACATGTCCTAGGTTAAAAAGAGCTACACTGATTAAAGAGAGATAGAGTGCCAGCTCCAGTGTGAAACCCTCTCTACTCTATAGGGGCTATCAATGTACCAAGAGGCCTGCAGGGTCTGCATACCACCACCAGCAAGTCTGGGTATGTGTGTCCAGGTGCTATGTTCTCTATTTAAGCTACATTATAATAGTGCTTTGTTCCTTAATAGTTACTAGTTAACTATTATGGTTAATAGCACTCCTCACAAACATTTATGAAGCTATCCTTACAGTACACACAAGTAAAGCATGGCTTTTCCCACCACATAGCTACCGGTTCTTCCTGAAATCTACCCTTATTTACAAATGTTATGCAGAACTCTGGCTGCAGTTTCTCAAGCATCATCTTAGTTAGGGTCTCTATTGAAAGCAACTCGAAGAGGGAAGGGTTTGTTTCACCTTACAGCTTATAAGGCCATTCAGAAAAGTCAGGGCAGGAAGTCAAGGCTGGAACCTGAAGGCAGTGACTGAAGCAGAAGTCATGGAGGAGAGCTGCTTACTGGCTTGCTCCCCATGGCTTTCTCAGCCTTCTTTCTTATGGGACTGACCCAAACACACCATGCTACCAAGAAAATGGTAACATTTTTATCTCTAAAAGAGTTGAAGTCTATGTTATGCCTCAACCACTGAGTTATCCTAGGACAGAGGTATAGAAAGTAACTAGAACACTCAGAAAGCATCTTAAAGTGGGCATCTGATGACTTGGATGCTAACCTGATGAACTTGACAGCCAAGCCCAGGTCTGCTATGCAGCAAGTCCCGTTTTTCTTCACCAGGATGTTCTTACTTTTCAAGTCTCGATGGGCGATTGCTGGTTTGCCTTGAGTACTGAAGATTTCCGTGTGTAAGTGGCATAGGCCACTGACGGAAGAGTAGGCTAACTTCAGCATAGACTTTGCATCTAGGGTGGTGGATTTCAGATAGTCATAAAGAGAACCATTTTCATGATAGTCTGTGATGAGGTATAACTGAGTCCAAGACCCAGTCCCTTTAATATCTGCAGCAATAAACCCTAAAAGACAAACAGTAAAAAGGATTAGATGTTTCCTGGACAGAATGAGCAATGCTTCATATGCTCAAATATTCTCTCTCCATATTCTTTGGTTTAACATCTTGCTCAGTTTTCTGACTATGCCTATGAGAGTGTTAAATTACTAATACCAAGCAGGGGTAATCAAAATCAGAGGGAGAAAGAAAAAAACAAGAGTTTGGATCTGAAGCCACTCTCTAATCAGTGGTACTGAATCCCTTTATGGTATTATAATAACAAGCAAGGCATGTTATATAAAATGCTTGAGTCAGGCCTTCTACTTCACTGACTGGGTCCTTTCCTATTCAAATGACCCAGGCAGATCACGTCTAGCCCAAGGAAAGGAAAATAAAATCAATTCTGAACATAAACTCTTACTACATATAAACTCTGCAAATAAAAATGCCTATAACTTTTCACAATATTTAAACCCAAATGTGGTCCTTCAAATTCATTTAAAAAAAAAAAACTTAAGAAATTCTAGTATTTCATTTGTACTTCCTGTTTCTGAAGGAAAAAAAAATATCACTGGTGAGTATTGCATTTCCAGCCCACCACCCATGCACAGAAGCACCACAGTCATGCTTCCCGTGACATCCTTTGTCAGAAGCTTATGGGCTCTGGACTCATGCCAAAAAGAGTGTCTGTAAGTTTCATAACAGGTCTAGACAGATGAGTTCATATGCAGATGTGGAGGGAAAACAGAAGAATGTGACAAAACCCCAACTATCGATGTGTAGACTGTGACTCACCCAGAATGTTTTCATGCCTCATCAGGACCGTCTGATAGATCTCTGTCTCTCGGAACCAGCTGGCTTCCTCGGTGGTGAAGAACACTTTCACGGCTACCTTTTCTCCACGCCACTTTCCCATCCACACTTCCCCATAGCGACCTTTTCCAATTTGCTTCACCATCTGAATTTGCTTAGCTATTGTCCTTTGGACCTGGCAAAACCCAAAACATGTTCTTAGTATATTTATGGCACTGCAGATATGTCTAAGTTTTTCTCCAGGGGGAGGGTGGGGGCAATGACTGCATGTAAAAATATGTAGTCAATATTATTATTTATACACATGAGTTATTTGTATTTATTAATTTGTGCTGTTCTCTTTTAAGTGTATTTCAGATGGATGGTTGCCAATTTTAAATCATCAAATACTGCTACCAAATCAGTACATGTTCCATTCTACCTACTGCAATTTTCATAGAGAAAAAAGACAAATGGTTTCACAGTAACTTATACCCAACAGAACAAAGTGTTCTACTGTTATAATTGATTAAATACCCTGAAGGAATTCTTGCCACCATATAACAAATCATGAATCTGTTAAATAAGACAAAAAATATTGGATGCAAAAGGAAATTTATCAAAATTCCAAAAATGGAGAAGAGCAGAGGAATCCAAACAAACAACAAAATAAAAACAAAATGAGGGGATAAAGGGGAAAGGAGAGCTCATAAGAAACAAAACAAAAAGAAAATGCCACTGTAAATGAGACTGAGCACTCCCAGCCTGGCAGGCTTGAACCCCTTTAGGTTACACAGTGGAATTTTTAGTTACAAAGTGCCAAGTAGCTGTAGAAAATGTTTAAGAAACTAAATGAAGACTAGGCAAGCAAGGTGAGATAGGCGAAAACTGTACATCTGAAGTGAAAGAGGCATTTGTTTCAGTGAAAAAAATGCAGACCAGAGACACAAAATAGTAGTCCATACAGAAGAACTGGCAAAAGCAGGCTAATATGCTGGAGAGAAGGCTTATTTAATACTCTATAAAACAGAGCTGAAGAATTACAAAATTCATAAAAACAAAGGGGGAAACATTGAGTGAAGCAGCATGGAAATTAAATGACTCTGTCTTCATGGTATTTACACCATCTGTACTTTATCAATGGTTTCCTGTCTGTAAGGAGTAACTATTTGAGGCAAGTTACATAATCTTGAAAGTAGAATTAACAGCCAGGACTGGGGGCACACACCCATAATCTCAGGACTCAGGAGGACAAGTGGGTAAACTGGGAATTGACAGGCAGCATGATCTACAGAGGAAAATCTGTCTCAAATAAATAAACAAGGACACTAGCACATGATACTAGCAAAATCCTACCATAATAAATACAAAGCCCTCTTTGTAGTGATACATCAGGTAAAAGCTTAACGCTTTCCTTTCTGTTTCTGTAATTTCTAAGATCATTCATTTGTGATAATCAATCCACATAATCTAGAATTCTCTCACTGCCTAGTCCATGGGCTAGCAGCCTAAATCTCTCCTGCATAACAGATTCTAAGAATTAGGATACGGATATTATTCTGCAGATTCCTTAAGTAGGATTCTTCTGTGGTTTCCATGATGGGTGATAAAATCTACTGAAGAGGCCCCAAGTTCATTCTTAGAACTGTTAGTGACACTGATAACAGAATGAAATCCTGTTGCAAAAGGGTATTTTTTTTTTATAAAGTTAAAGTTTTAAAAATTAAAGAATTACTACTGGTCTAGGAAGCACAAAGTGAGGTAGAAATAAGCAAACAAGCAGATGTGTAAAGTAGCACTCCTCTCACAGAGTTAGGCATTCGGGATGAGACAACCTTTGGTAGACTATATGTCCACTACTCCTGACAAGATGAGAGAAGCATCACGAGAGCACTAAGCAGCTGAGAGGCAGCTGCGAAGCACTTAGTTATCCACTTGGAGGGAAACCTACCATAGTTACCAAAGCATATTCACTTTACAGATGCATAAGCATTGCTCTGTGAGTCTATGGAATCCTGCCTAACAAACAGCTCTGTTTCTTTTCTAGCAATGAGTGGTCTTCTCTAGTGAACACATTGGCAGCAGCGGCAATGTCAGGGGGACAAAAAAATGGACCTCCAAGACACTCAGTCATTAACTTAGACTTGGAAATGGAATTTTACTCACATTTTAGGATTATATCATCAAAGAACCTGAACATGTCTTTAAAATTTAAAAACTGATTTTCAGTCTTTGATTTCACCAATGTTTCTTCTCTTTCTGCACATAAATTTCCAATCTAAATCATATGCACAATTTTTTAAAAAGTTGAGTGTGCAGCTAAAATTTACAAGAATTTCCTATAATTTCTAACTGAAGGGTCATTCAAAGGTCTGAGTGCTCAATGTTTGGTCTCCAGCTTGGTTCAAGTATGAGCAAGTGGGAACATTAAGACATGGGGTCTATCTCAGAGGAGCTCTGTAGGTCACAGGGAATGTGTCCACAAAGAGAATTATAGGACTCTCAATTTCTAGTTTCACTTCCTTGCCATGAGATGAACAGTTCTGCTCTGCCAGGAACTTTCACCTCAGTGGGCATTCATAAACCCAAAGAAAGAGAACAAGCAATGACAGACAAACCTCTAACCTTGCAAACCCAAACAAAGCTTTTTTCTACATTAGCTGGCTATCTCGGCTACCTGCCATAGAAAAATGACCAACATATGTCTGGAATATTTAATTATTGTAATTGTGATTCTAGAAAGAGAATTATATCATGTGCACTGGCTATAAATTATACACACACACACACACACACACACACACACACACACACACACACATCACTATTCCAATATTGTCATTTCATTATTTCATTTTATGGTTAGACATCTGTGTACACACATGAAGAAAAGAAAACAAGTTGTTATAAACCAGCATTCGATATTCTCTATCACTGAGTTAGCAACACACGCAAACATGTGTGTGTGAACAAACACAAATATACACATATATTTGGTTTAGTTAGGCTGAACTAATGCATATGGGAAAGACTTTTTACTAGGCTTCATTCAAGAGCTTTAATATTGAGCTGGCAAGATGGCTCAGTAGTTGGAAGCTCCTGTGCCCAGGAATAATGATCTGAGTTCTATTCCTAGATCCAGTGAGACAACAGGAAAGCATTTATTCCTGACAGTTGTCCTCTGACCACTTCATATCTGCCATAGTACATAAGCATGTAGCACATGAGAGCCTGTGCTTGCACATAAAATTAAAATAAATACAAATTTAAGAGTTTAATGTTGAGTAAAGAAACCACCTTGCTTCTACAGCCATACAACCCTGAAAGCGCCCAGTCTTGTCTGATCTTGGAAGCTAAGCAGGGTTGGGCCTGGTTAGTGCTTGGATGGGAGACACCTCTCCCTCCAAGGGATGGAGAGATGGCTCAGAGGTTAAGAGCACTGATCGCCCTTCCAGAGGACTAGGTTCGATTCCCAACACCCACATGGTAGGTCACAACTGTCTGTGACTCCAGTTCCAGGGGATCCAACACCCTCACACAGACACATATGTGAAGGCAAAAACACAAATGTATATAAAACAAGAATGAATGAATGAATGAATGAATGAATAAACAAATAAATAAACAAACAAATAAATAAATAAAAGCTGGGTTACTGTTTAGGGAAAAAAAGAAACTGCCTTGCATTTCTGTATAATGTCAACTAATAGGACATAAATAGTAATATTTTATTAAATAACATATACCATATATAGACATGTAAAATACTCCAAATGTTATATAGTAAATGTGTATATATACTACACAGAGAAGAAAATCATATTATATCTTAATTCTTCAAATAGTTCTATTATATCACTTCTTTTTGAAAAGAGAAGAAAAGGGCGTGGGGCACGCTTAATAGCATTTGGAGCAGAGCAGGCAATCTCTTGAGTTCGAGCAGTCTGGCTACAAGTAGGAAAGTGCAAAGCTACACAGAAAACCCTGTCTCAAAAAAAAAAAAAAAAAAAAAAAAGAAAAGAAAAGAAAAGAGAAAAGAGAAGAAATAGAAAGAGAGGTCTCCAAAAGTAACTTGGAAAATACTATGTCCACGTATATGTACATAGATGAAACATAAAAATTTCCCACTGTGTTAAGAAAATAAGTAACCAATCAGTTGTAAGGTATGAGCACCATTCCCTTAACAACACCACTACCACTCTGTTCTGCTGCCAATGTTTATCTCAAGCTCACATCTTAAGACTAGATATTTTAGCCATGATGCTTAGACTATATGACTTCTTTATGGATCTCCATCTCCCGGGAGCCTCTTTTCTATGATGCTATCCACATGTATTTCCTTATTCAACTAACATTTACTTCACATATTAAGAATGTCAGTAACATGGATTCTAGAGGCTCACAGTCTGAATTGGAATTTGGCTTCTCCATATACTAACTAATTGACTTAACTGGGTCTATATCCCTAAATTAATGCAAGGATATATTTCTAGTCCAGTCAAGTGGTACATAGTTGTTTGTTTGTTTTTTGATCAACCATGATCTGTATAAACAATGATGGTATTATAAGATTAAATTCCCTAGTGGTAACAGAACTATAGTACTTTGTGTAAAAATAAGCCTTTATGTTTACATGGCAATAAAATTGACTAGAGATGCATTTCTTAGACTATATCTCCATCATAGTGATCACATGGCTTTTTATCTAATGTGGCTACTACAAATAGTTAACAGGAACACATTTATAAAGGATAATCTCTGGATTAGACAACCCAGCCAATCTAGCAAGAAAAGCAATACTATTAACCATTCTAGGACACCATCAGAAGAGAAAGGCTGTGGTGGTATTGTGTTCCCCAAAATATTGTGAACCCTAATAAACTTGTCTGGGGTCAGAGACAGAACAGCCACAATATTAAACATGAGGATAGGCAGTGGTAGCACATGCCTTTAATCCTAGCATTCCAGAGGCAAAAATCCATCTGTTCAAGGATACAGCCAAGCACAGTGACTCACACCTTTAATCTCAGAAAGTGAGCCTTTAATCCCAGGGAGTGATGGTAGAAAGGAAAGATATATAAGGCATGAAGACCAGAAACGAGAAGCATTTGGCCTGGTTAAGCATTCAGGCTTTTGAGCAGCAATTTAGCTGAGACCCATTCTGGATGAGGACTCAGAGGCCTCCAGTCTGAGGAAGCAAGAACAGCTGAGGATCCGTCGAGGTGAGGTAGCTGTGGCTTGTTCTGGCTCTCTGATCTTCCAGTGTTCACACCAATAACTGGCCTCAGGTTTGATTTTATTAATAAGAACTTTTAAGATTAATGCTACAAAAGGCAATCATCAGTAATTACTAGCTACAAACCCTGTCGGCTACAGCAGTGACCTGCCTACAAGATATGCTGGTGCAATGGTGGCAATGTTATGGGAGTCACCAACAACTTTCTGATGGAGTTTAAGGCCCATTCCATGAGACTGAATCCACACTGGCCACTACTGAAGTGGCCAAGGATCTCAAGCTAGGTAAGGCATGGGCCTAGGGGAAAGCCTACTATTATTATTCCACCAGAGGAAAATTAACAAATTACTCCTAATGACATATTTCTATGCCCATAAATAACTATGTCACTCCACTCTCCTCAGAGAAGTTTCTTCTTGAAGTAGATGGGAATTAACACAGAGAGCCACAACTGGACAATATGCAAAGTGAGAGACTTTGGAGCACTCAGTCTTAAATGGAATATCTTCATCAAACCCCGTTACTCAGGGCTGAGAGATCTATGTGGAAAAGGAGGCAGAAAGATTGTAAGAGCCAAAAGTGGTGAATTACTTCAAAGAAACAGTGTCTTCAGCACAACATATAAAGTCACAGAAACAATAGCAGCATGCATAAATTCCAGCCAGACAAAATCCTAGCACTAAGAATAGGAAGTGGGGTGGCGCACGCCTTTAATCCCAGCACTCGAGCAGACCAGCGATCTCTGTGAGTTCAAGGCCAGCCTGGCTACCAAGTGAGTTCAGAAAGGCGCAAAGCTACACAGAAAACCTGTCCGAAAAAATCAAAAAAAAAAAAAAAAAAAAAAAAAAAAGAATAGGAAGTGGATACAGGGTCACATCCCTAACCAAGAAACTATTTGCAATTGATACCTACTGACAAAGGAAAAATCAGTTTTCTCCAATGGAATGTCACTGGGTATATCAACCATACTCCAGGGCAAATCCCAGGCCTAAGAGTTATTGTCCAACAACAACAACAACAACAACAAAACATAGTCCATAAATTTTTTTATGGGATTTTGCTTTGTTTGGGTATTTTGTAGTATTAGTTTTTTGTTTTGTTCTTTTTTGTTTTGTTTTCTGTTTCAAGAGAGAACAAGAACAAGAGAGAACATGAAGTTGGGTGGGTAAGAAAGTAGGGAGAATCTGGGAGGAGTTGGAGAGGGGAAAACATAATCAAAACATAGAGTATGAAAAAAATAAACAAAAATTAAGAATTCTTCCTTGAATTTGTTTTTCTCCAGTATTTTACTGCAGCAATAAGAAGCAGATAGAGAGAGAGAAGCCAAACATTGGTGATGGGCTGGGATATATAAACAAGGTCCCTGCGGATGGTAAAACTCTAGAGCTGAAAGCTTTTTACATCAAATGACTGAGCATCGTGTTTAATGGGTTGGAGAGACTCTGGGAAGGATAGGAAGTGAATACAAAGGAGTATATCCCACTCCCAAGTAAGGTACATCATTTAAACTGCAACATTATTAGTAAAAGGACAATGTCATGACGAAGGATACCTGGACTCTAGGCTGAGATAACTGAGACGTGCTGAGAGGTAAAATGAAGGAGGCCTTGAGCCATAAACTAGAAGAATGTTCCACAAAGTGATTGCATTTGCAAACATAGAGACATGTGTTTTATTTGGAGGAGAGCTGCTCAGAGGCAATGCTGGAGCTAGGGCTGCAGGCAGGGGAGCAGGAAGAAAGATCAGGAGTCAGGTGGAGTTTAAAAACTCTTCATATGAAGCTGAGAAAAGAAGATCTGCAGACGGTGGGAGGTGTTATTGCATCTGGGCCAAGATTAAAAGCAGCATTCAAAGAATATAGAAAGGCAACAACAGCTTCATAGGAAAAACTTTCTTAGGAAAAACTAAGCTCAAATCAGTAACATTTCCAAGAGGGATAATTTAGGGATATAGACCCAGTTAAGTCAATTAGTTAGTATATGGAGAAGCCAAATTCCAATTCAGACTGTGAGCCTCTAGAATCCATGTTACTGACATTCTTAATATGTGAAGTAAATGTTAGTTGAAGAAGCATCTAAGTCATTCGTACCAGTGGGTTTCACTATTTGTACTTAAAAAAAAAAAAAAAAGAATACTACACTAAAGAGTTACAAATACTGCAGTTAGAATTGCTACTCGTGAATTAAATCATAAAAATAAAAAACAGAACCTGGGCAATGTTTAAAGTCCTAAGTACTATCATTCTGCTTATCGTGACTAACATGGCTGCACATGCAGAGGTTGTTCTCTGTTTGATCTCAAAACTGAACTATGAAGGTAAATCCAAGATGGTCAGATGAAACAAAACAAGTCCAGAAGACATGCAAATCAGAATCAGAGCCTGAAGTCAGACAGTCAATCTCCAGTCTCTAAGGGGCCAGCAAGATGGCTCAGTGAGTGAAGGGGCTTGCCACTGAGACTGAGTTCAATCCTCCATAACCCAATAGTGAGGAACCAGTTCCTACAAGTGGACTCTGACTTCCACTCAGAACTTGAACACCATGACATGTGTGCACCCACACATGTTCATATATGCCCCACCTCTCTCTAAAATAATAAGGCTTCCTCTGTGGTCTATAGAAGAATCAAACACTTTTCTTAGCCAAGAAAGTGACCTGGATTTTTTAATGGGTATGTTGGATTTGGATATGTTCTTGTTGAAGTTGACAGTCCCTACTATCAGAAATTCAACCTCTCCTGAATGGATGACACAGACCTCAGCCTGAAACCTCAGCCTGCAGCTGAAATGCAGCTTTCCTTCTTTGCAGATGTCGGGGGTAATACTTTTGCCTTCAATAGCCAGGTCAAAGTACAGTAAGGCTATCCTCACCAAAAACATTTAATGTTTCTAACTCATTCTTCATCAGGATGTCTGAGGGTCTGGCTTTAACCAGACACATATTAAAGAACAATAAGCTCACTGTCTGTATGTCAAATGTTATCAGGAAGCCCCACAGCTAAGATCTGACACCCAAGGGCACAGAGCCTTCTTGTCTACTACTCTGTAAGAAAGGTGAAGCAGACAGACATTCCCCTCAGAACACATTTCCTTGGAATTCGTGTTATATTCTTCTCCTACCAGCAGAGGGAGACCTGATCCACTTCCTGAGCTCTGAGACTGCTCGATCAAGTCTCTCAGGGACTCTCCAGGAGGAATGTATGTCTCATCTTGCTCTAACCCAATGCTGTACCGAGGCCTGGCTTCTTGTCTTTTATACCTAAGCATGGACGAGGGAGATAGTATTAAAAACTTAAATGCAATGACAGATATAAAACATCACAGACAATCATGGAATTTAGCAATAAACATAAGATCAAATGCTATTTGCTACCCTTGGAATGTTTTTCATTCAATCATGTATAGGTTTTCTTTTCTATGTCTGTCAATTACTATACAAGCAGACTACATTCTGTTAGTATTTCCAAGTAGCTCCAATATCTGTTTCCAAGAAACATTTCCTTTATGTTCTCTAGGTAATTAAATATACAAGTTTTTTCATTTATAAAAGTATGTAAGGAGACTCTTTCACATACAAAAATGTACAAGACAATACAATAACCATGACATGAAGTTAAACTTTAAAACATGCTATTGTAATGTCTTCAAAAATTTATTTTAATCAACTAATTTATGAACTTATAAAATGTTATGGTTGAATATTAGGATTCTCAAATGATATGGACATTTAAACCTTTATATTTCACAAAGTAGAAAATAAGTTCTTGACTAAAAAACTTTTATATAACTAAACTTAGTTTATTTTAATGTTTGCTCTATAAATGTTATAATACTAGAGGAATTTTTTCGTCAGGAAATAAGGAATTACTAAAAGCACTCAGACTCCCATATGGTTTCTTCTTTGCTTAGAATTAAACCCAAGTCATAACTAGTCACTAAATTTTCCATTTATCCATGTTTCCTTAGGGATGAAAAATTTATCTGAGTGGTTGTGGTGTCTGAAACAGAAATGAGACAGCATCTATTTATAGCTTCACTCGGATAAGTCTTTGTTAATGGTAATAGACATTTTCAGATAAACCTACAATCTAGGACAAAGAAGGCCATGATGCAAAACCCAACAGGCAACAGCAGGAAAAAACACTCATGTAAGGATCTCATTATGCAGGTGAAACTCCATGTATCTGTCTAATACTTACCTGAAGTAACAGAACAAAATAATGAGGACCAATAGTAAACTACAGACAGTCACAGATATAAGTAAGGCCTTGTGGTGAATAGGTCCATCAACAAAATCTGAAAAAGAAAGCCACAAAACAGCACATATTTTTACTCAAAAGGGATCAACTCTTTCCCCAAAGTTGGATTAAAACATGATAAGCAAAATACAGGAAAAAAACCTTTAATATGCTATGAGAAAGCACACAGATATACTTGACATAGTCATATCTGAATGGAATGGCAGAAGTCATAGCACCAGCACAGCTGCTTGCCGAAGATCTAGCAGAGCTGAGTGGCCGGGTGGCCGCCATTCCTCCTTTGGTTTTCATCTTCGCCTGTTGTATACTTGAGGCACTTTTAATATTTGTACAATTTGGGGATGTTGGATTGATGGAAAATTCCTTATGAATCATTTATTCCTTCTCCCAGGAATGCTGCTTTTAAGTTTCCCCAGGAAAGTCCTGAACATACTTTTCCCCGGTTTTTAGGAAAATATCCTTATCTACTTGAAGGTCTTCCTTACACCTTGATGGTTGTGACACATAAAGAAGCCAGAGGTCTCTTCATGAGGCTATGAAACATTCTTGAAACACCTGTCCCTGTACTTACACAGGAATAAGTTATTCAAAACAAGGTAAACTTTAAAAGGTCAATAAGATTTGGTAGGCTAGAGGAATTGGCCACAGTTCAAATTAAAAGCCTCTTCCCACTGTACAACGAGACAAATCCATGGCATACAATTCTGCCCTACATAGAGGCATATTGATAAAAGTATGGAGTGCAAAGATGATAAAAGTATGAGATGTCAGGACCTCCCTCTCTTAGAAAGTTAGCACATACAGAGTCACAGTAATGTCATATGACCCCTTGGTCATATGTTGTTCCTTAACAACAGATTGCCAGGATTAGACATATAGACAAATGTTATAAAGATATAAACATTGTGTTATCCCAGAATTTGAATAATAAGTGTAGCAGTTTTGGCCTGAGGATTTTTTCTTGGGCACTCTGACCAAGAGTTATTAATAATAATAGTATTAAGAGTTAATAATACACTACTTGGGACATAGCAATGTGCCTGTAGAAGCTTGAAGATTTTGTTTTGGTCTAGCGTCCTTGAAGTAACCAAAGCTACCAGCCTAAGTACAGGATGTCATATGCCTTTGGATTCTTAAAAAGTGGGTTATAGGGTTAATGAGTAAGAATGATAACTCTGTTAATTAATGTTGTCAAAACTTGAGGAAAAATTATTGGAAATGGTAACTGTTCTGTCATAGTTTATTAATGATGACTAAAAATGAACTGAAACATATGTCCAAAACCAAAAATGATTATGGTTCTATGTTTTGGAATATCATTAATGTATTCCTGCTTACTAAATTCTGTATAAATAAATAAACACTCTGGTTGCTAGTTAGTCAGGCTGCAAGAGTCTCCCGACCACCATGGCCTGACTCACTTCCTTCCCCTGCTGACTCCTTACAACCTCTGCTGGGACCTGTTCCACTGGGGATGACTCCCGTATGCTTCCTCTGTCCATCTCTCCTAAAATGAAACTAAGAAGTATTCCATGTCTGATTCCTCCATTGCTGCTCTTGCACCCACCCATCTTCAGACTCTGCCCTCATCCAGAGCTAGACTCTGGCATGTACTCAAAACTGTGTGACTAGCTATGATGAATCCACTCAGCTAGATGTATATCTCAACAACATGAGTCTCCTCTATGGAAGGAACTGACCTGACACAGAATAAACCCACAAGAGGAATATGAGGAGCAAATGGGTCCCTGAGCCTAACAGCCAAGCAGGAGCTCATGTGATCCCAGAGTCAGGTTTGTAAGCGCTTCTCATCTAGCATCTGGAATATTCTTTGGATAGGAAACAAAAACAAATCTATATTCATTATAACCAAAGCTGCTTTCTGATGAATGCAAAGCATAAGGGCTCCTCAAATGTTGTACATTATATTAATTATATTGTACAATTATATTAATTTGTACATTATATTGTATATTATATTAATTATGCCCTTTAACAAATATAACTTAATTTTTCAAAATGGAATAAAACATTAAAATGGAAATGTCCGATTTAAAGACTGTTCAGTGCTCTTAAGCTATGGATCATTAAATATTGCTCATTTCGTATCAGCTCAAGTTCTTGACAAATCAGATTTGCTTAAAGCAAGCTTTCTCAAACATCAAGTGAATGTCTTAAGATATCAACGTGTGTTTACTGACATCAAGCCCAGAAATATTTATTCAAAATACCTTTTTGTGACCGAACATCCCAGGTGATTTTTATTCAGGTGGCTCAGGGTATTTAAACAAAAATGAGTTGAAACTAAGCCCAGTAGTACAGTAACATAATTAGCAGCTTTAGGAAAGGTACAACCGGTCCCTGAGAAAAGTGATGACTGCTACATAGCTGAAAAGGTAGGACTCTAAGGGATGACTTGGACCAGTACAAGAAGATGTTTTCCCAGCTGTACCCATATATAAATAGACATATTCAAAGTTTGGCAAGAGACTTTCTCTCACTCCAAATGTGATTTTTGCAATAAAAAGTAGTATATGCTCCATGAAAAAAGTTAAAGGACCAATTGACTAAAATAGATGAAATCATTACATCCTTAACAAGTAGTAGATGCTCCATGAAAAAAATTAAAAGACCAATTGACTAAAATAGATGAAATCATTACATACTTAACAAATTACTAACAGGAGCTGCATATGTACCATTACAGTTTCATTTCAAAGAACAAAAATGTTAACCAAGAGTATTTCACAAAGGATATGGCATCATCTTGTAATTGGATTCTTTTCTCTTTATTTTATGGAGAAAGCATTGCTATATAACCCGGGCTAGCTCAAACTTCAAATCTTTCTGCTTTAGCCTCCCAAGGGCTAAGATTACAATACTCCCACTATGCTGGTTAAACTATTTTTGTTTATAATATTGGGAACATTTCCCACAAGTTGTTTTCAAAGATGACACAGTACGTTACATAGAAACATCCTAATTAGAAACCAACCTTCTGTTGTGACATTAAGAAATTTTGTTATAATGCAGATTTTCTATAACATATACAATTATGTAACAAATAGACACACATCTTTGATTATGACAGTATCTACTATTCTTAGATGTCAAACTATTACTTCAGAGGACAGATATTATAAATCTTCTCATAATACTATCAAATATCCTTTAAAAAGACCAAACATTTTCTAATTCATTATCAATATAATAGTTTTAATTATTTTGAAATAATTTCAGCTTTGGACAAAATAATTCCAATATGTCCTTCACTCATAATTCTCATTACTTACATTTTGTCATGTGTGTTATAATTCTCTTGCTCTCTGATAACCCCTTACACAAAACTGTTCTCAGATGCATACATATGTACACACATTTGCATTCACATTGCTTTTCCATTATGTATTTTGAGTGCCTGTATTAATTTAGGCCATTTGAGGTTGCAGGACAATGTTGATATCCATCTTTAAATAATTCAGAGTTCTTATTACAAATAATAAGAACAAGGATACTGTCTCATAAATAGTTATATAACTGTAAGAATTGGGATAATAACGGTTGAAAATAAACTTACTTTGCAATTTTGCATAAAATTCTTGGATCAGTTATTGTAAACTCTAACCAACAGATCTTTACACTTTTTCTTGACAAATCTGATAACAGTTACTGATATCTAAAATATGTATTTAACACTTATGATCCATATACTACCTGCAAATATAAATGAAAGTAGGCTGCATCTCAAGAGACTAAATGGAAGTCATCAGAAAGTAGCTTTTTTTTTTAAATTATCCAGTTCAGAATTGTTATAAATGTCCCATAAAAAAAGAGTATAGAAGCTTGAACCACTGAAGTACTGTCCAAAAAGCCATCACAAACAGGAGTAAAAATTAGCACATACATTGTTTGGAACACATTGCTTAAAAAAATGTCAAAAATAATTGATAGGTCCTTAAAAGTAAATAGGCTACAACTGTATTAAGTTTCTTTCTTTTATGTCCTACATATACATGTAAAGACTGGAATCTTTGCTTATACTGGAAAACACAGCTTATATTCTATTTCCAATTTTAAGGACAACTCTGCATTTTTAGGAATCCAAAGAGAATATTCCTTCACTAAAATTAAATCTAACCACAGGATCACAATGAATTTCCAGCTCACGAACCCAGAATGTTTTCACGCTGATGCTATCATTTGGCTAAAACTGTTTCTCTTTGCCTTTTTATGTAGATGCAGAGCTCAGACTACACTGTGAACTGCTGGCCATGTGTTTATTACTCATTACATTTCTGACTTATGACAGGAATAAAACCACAAAGACATAAGGAAGTCTTTCTTTACCATCCAGCACTGTATTTAAGGCTAGCATTATTCTGTATTTTCCTTTTCTTTCCCACAATAACCCTCTTTTGCAGTTAAACCAGCTGCCTACTTCTCTTGGTTCATGAACTATGGATTCTTATCAATAAACCTGTATCCGTTGGTGATATTAGTCTTGTGCTACTCTGTCACTGTCTGCACTTGGATATTAACATGAATATTCCTGGGAGGAAACCCTTTCAGACTGAGGCCCTTCTGGAATAGACCATTTCTACCTACGCTGTCCCTCCAACTTCTCAGGCAGTGGAACCAACTGAAATTCTGCAGGCAAGTGGAGATCCCTCTGAGAGACAAGTAAGGATTGCCACCCGTTTCATAACAAAACTGAATCCTGTTACACTTTTTATACTGCAGTTTTTCATCTTCAAATGGGAATGTCCATTGCAAACACCTCATAGGGTTGTAAGACTCAAATGAGTTAGTTAATGAAACACCTAGTATAATACCTGGATACGTTAGTCATCTTCATTTTCATTTAACATTTTGTCTCACCCAATTAGTAAATTCCTGTTCATCCTTGACTCTTGTTCAGGGGTCACATCTCTAAGGCTATTGTGCTACCCTGTCATTTGATGCAGAACTAGCCCTATTATGTTCAGCCTCACAGTCCCACTGTCTATGTACTCTATGTATTCTGGAAGCCAAAACAAGCTATATCTCTGCAAAGTTGCCTTTTGTCAGGATATTCTATACAACAACAGAAAAGTAACTAACACAGAAATTGGTAACAGAGAAGTAGGTTTGTTTCAGTGGTGAAACTGACATGATGTTTTTCAGAGAGATGTGAAGGATTTTGGAACTTTAGACTGAAAAGTGCTGTGGGCAGGGCTTAGTGGGCCATTCTTGTGAATGCTTGGAAAACAGGAAGGTTGAGAGTAACATGAAACAGTGGAGACAAATCTCCAGAAGTTTCAGAGGGTCACAAGGATGCAAATGGCAACTGGACCAGTGGTCATTCATGTGATATTTTGATAAAGAATCGGCTGCATTCTACACATGTGCTGAGAAATTATTTGAGGCTGAATTTAAAAGAATAGGCTAATTTTTATGGCAGAGGAAATTTCAGGCAGCATAACATGGAGTCTGTGGCATGGTTATTCTTGATTACATTTGTGCATGTCTACAATAGAAAAAGAAAGCAAATAGGGCAAAAGAAAGTTTAAAATGTGCAGTTTGGGGGAGAAAAAAAAGTACTAAAAAACTTGAGATTTCAGTCAAGCCATGTGCTGAAAGGAGTCTATCACTATTCCTAAGAGCATCACCATTGACAAGAACCCTCCTGTGCTACACTGTAACAACAGGAAAGGTGCCCTGGAGACAAGATTCTACCAGGTTAGAGGCCCAATTTCTGAAAGGAGAGAGCCCAAGTGGTTCCCTACTCCAAAAAAGCAAATATCCAGGGATAATTTTCAATGGCCTCAGCATACAAAATCTGCTACAAACATAGCCCAAGGACATTAGGCTCCATCCTTAGCTGGTAGCAAAACTTCACATCCACACTTTACTTCTTTTCTATGCATGAAAGATATAAATATTGAGGATGCCATGGACTCTTCCACCAAAATTTCAGAGAGTGTCCAAGACTAGGCATCACAACAGAGTTAAAGTCCCTGTGAGGAGGCTGCAAAGGCCAATGCATAAAACTGTGAAGATGACGCCTATGTTTCCATGGAGACTCCAGGCTAGTGGAGATGCCAGAACAGTGGGATACCTGCCAGAAGAGTTGCATATGGGTGTAGAACCAGTCCAAGAAAGGGAGATATGCTGCATGTTGCAAAGCTGGAGGGGTAGAGTCATCTAAGCCATTTGAAAGAGAAGCCTGGTGGCTTTTGTTCTGCTGGGGTTTAGTCTTGCTTTACTATGTCCTGATTCCTCCCTTTTTGAAAGGGAATGCATACTCTATGCTGTGGATATTGAAAGTATATAATTTGGGTTTGTTTGCATATTTGTTGAATGACGTTCATGATGTCAGCTTGCCTCAGCCCTCTACTCCAGCAGTGGGTAATGAGACAAATTAAAGGCAAAAATAGCCATGGCACCAATGAATTTGTCAAGGAGAAAGAGTCCAGTGCTCGTCCTCAGTAAGCCAAAGCCCCTCTTCACCTGCCTTACCTCTGTTCTTCAGTGGAGGCAGAGTAGGGTGAAGGTCTTTATTGCATTCATTCCTTTCCGTGCAGCATTCGATTGATCTTCTTTGATGAGGGATGGGAGTGTCCTAAAATGGAACGCAAAAACTGTTAATGGGTTTCCTCTAAATTTCAATATCATATCATCTAAAATTTAACGGATTGTCACTAGAGAACACATTTAAAGTTCTAATAATTTTGCTCAAAATCAAAAATGTTACTTTCCATCATGAAATTTATTTCAAATTATCATGTACCATTACAACATTTCTGTTTCAGTATAAAATATTATTGTACTTGTAGTAAACAGCATACATTGAATAAAATAACCTAGTCTCAGTTTAAACAAAAGATAATCTGGATTTAAAGATGGTCTATATAGAAGCTAAGTAAGATGTTAATAGCTCATTTGAAAACATGGTTTGAAAATGAAAAGAGAATTGGCTAGTAAGAGTTTTCAACTATTTTACAGACTATTCAACATGGGATAGCCACAACAAAAGGATTGTTTTATTTTGCTTGAATACTTTTGAAAATTTAGTCAATGTAGGTTACAAAGTAAATTCAAGTTATCTTCCTTACGCGACATTGAAAATCTGACCCTTCTAGTCCTAGACATCCAGAGGTGACAACAGGCGTCCCAGAGTCATCTTCTTCTATCATTGTGAAGCAGTACCCATCTGTGCTAAAGACCAAACAGGTACATCAAGAGTGAGAAAAAAACAACACACAACTTAGGAAAATAAAATGAACCTAATACTATTGGCTTCATCACAAACAGGAAAAAGTGATTTTTTTTTTTTAAGACTACAAACTGTTGAGGACATCTCAATATTTGAATCTATGAAAGTGGACGCACCAATCATTAAAAACATATGTGAAATACAAATCTAATTAGTGTTATCAATAAATACTAGGAGACAGATATCGGGGTAAAAACCTGAAAGATTAGAGAAGCAGGGGAGCAGCCAATAGTGACTTCTTACCTCTGTTCCTCCAACCAAAAGATCTTGTCTCAGGCCTGCCTTACCACTTCCTGTCCCTCTCTCTACAGTCCTCCAAACCTCTATAGTTAGCTAGTGGATAGTTCTGCCCTCTGACTCCATTTGTCAGAACCTAATCAAAATATCACACAACACATATGGTTTCCCCCTTCACTTATAAACTCAGGAGAGAGAAAAATCAAAATTTCCATGTGTCATTGATTACCATTAAAAAGCATTTGCACTCTTAGCAAACTTACCTTGGCCCTATCATCTTTCCAGACAGACAACCTGAGGAAAATAGTACTATCCTCATCCTTTATGTGAGGAGACTAAGGGTGTGTGTGTGTATGTGTGTGTGTGTGTGTGTGTGTGTGTGTGTGTGTGAGAGAGAGAGAGAGAGAGAGAAGAAGAGGAGGAGGAGGAGGAGGAGGAGGAGGAGGAGGAGGAGGAGAAAGAGGACGACAATGTTGGAAACTATGTCAGTGAATGCAGGGGCTGGCTCTCTCATTGGGTGTAGTGCAGTATACCCATCTAAGGCATGGTGTTGAAGCCAGGCAGTAGTGGGGTCAGCTACTCCTGACAGTGGAGGCAGTGAAGGCTTGGAACTTGGTGCTCTGCTTTGGGCTGGGGGCACAGTTGATTATGGCAGCAAACACTGTTGGACATGGATAAGAATGGACAATAGGAAGAAAAGGTTTGACATAACAAAATTTAATGTTTCTCTAGATAAAATAATATTCAATTCTTCAATGATATTTAATTTTCTTACCAATAATTAGAAAAAAATAATATTCCTATTTTACACACAGGAGAATTGACTTGATTAGAAAATATGACTACTTAAGGTTGAATAGAAATAGTTACATCAGGCTTTGAATGGAGGTCCTCTTACTTCACTCCCACTTGTTATCTGCTATCCTGGGACTAAACTAAAAATAGTAACTGGTTTACACAGGACTGCATACAAACTGCGATGTTCTTTTCATAAATCAGCACTTATATTGTGGATTCTCAATGTAAGTCACAAGCTGCCATCTGTGTCCTTAGAAATAAAGTATGAAGCCACATCTCCCATCCTCTTCTCATCCATATGCATGTGCAGTGTCCAAGACAAATATGACAATGGAGTTCGAAAAGGTCATGGGAACAAAGCTGTGAGAACAGTATTAGCCATGATTTGTAGGTCTGTCTACTCGCATTAGTGGTAGCAGCATTCTGCCATGCATTAGCCCTTCAGTTATCATCAACATCCTTACAATTGTTTACTTAGTTTCTAAGTCTCAAGTGATCCGACATGTCTCAGTTTATAAAAACTAGAAGGGCAGAGTTGAAACATACTAATGAATGGCTAGGAAGAGCCAGTGATAAATCTGTGTTAGACTAAGGTCAAATGCATGAATACTGTTGAAGAAAAACTGCCTCTGAACAGCCTGTGCTCAAATTCTTTGGGGCTTCTTAGTCAACTCACTGAAACCTCAATGGGAGTGTAAAACACACAATACTTAAGGCAATAAATAAGACAGACCTTCACTCCAAACAATGTGAGTAAATACTACTCTTGTGAGTTTTTGATGTTTTTTGTCTATTTATTCAGACTATTAGTGTAAAGTATTTCTCATTTCAAATTCCTAGGCAGTAGAGCAGTCAACATAATACATTATATCTGAGATGATTTAATGTATTGCTCAAAATCAAAGTGTATAGAAATGAGTATCAAGGTAGTTCATAAGAACAAAGACAAAAGAAAATACAAGGAAAGAAGAAAGGAAGGAAGGAAGGAAGGAAGGAAGGAAGGAAGGAAGGAAGGAAGGAAGGAAGGAAGGAAGGAAGGAAAAGAAAAAGAGAGGGGGGAATAAATTTGTTGGTAACTTAAATACAAACACTAGGAAGAGTAAATCAAGCTTTAAAAATATACAAATCTGTTTGTAGACCTGAGATCTAAGGGAGGCTAACAACATGGCTCAGCAATTAAGAGCAACTAGCTTCTCTTCCAGAAGACCTGAGTCCAATTCCTATCAAACACACAGTAGCTAACAACATCTGTAACTTCAGTTCCAATTATCAAGAACCCTCTTCTTGCTTCTCCTGGAATTGTATGTAGGTGTGGTACATATACACACATGCAGGCAAAATATCCATACACATAAAATAAAAATAAATTTGTGTATGCATGTATATATTAGGGATAGAGAAGATAAAGGTATCCTGGAGAAAAGGTTCACTACACCATAAACCATAAATTCATGTAGAATTCAAATATGTGGAGACTAAAAAAGGAAGAGAGAGCCATTTCATTGTTTATCATCTGCAACACAGCAAAGGTAATTTATAAACTTATCAACTTCACACTGAAGTTTCTGTCTAGCACAGGGCATTAACTGGAAACAGGCGGAACAAGTCCAGAAGCCTAAGCACCACTTGAGAGATTTTAACTCTGTAGCAAGCTCAAATGGAAACAAGCAGATCTTGAGAGTCCAAGATGGCCAACTCTGCCCACCACCAAGATGTCTATATAGGTGTCATAAAGGACAATTACCCCCCATCAGTTTTTTTTTTAAATATTCTGCTGCCTAGGTATTCAAGGCTGTGTCATCATTCCCATATTGGAGGAAGTGATAAGATTAAAAATCATAAAGAAAGTCAAAATAGAAATATTTTTAAGAAGTGAAACACATGGATGAATGTAGGATGAATTGTCTGGCTACAGAAATGATTTTGAATGAGAAGGGCAATGGCACAGAATCAATTAATAGAAGTGTCAATTAATGTGCTGACCTTCTGTGTCACAGACGGGGAAGAACCAGTGACAACTGGACTGAAAATTGGGTGCATTGTCTACCAAGAAAATCAGTCATGGATTCTGGTATTCCTGTAGTTACTCAATAAAAATGCAAAACACTTGGCAAGTTAAAGGTTACATGAAGTCAAAGTAGTGATACCATTTGTTGCAATCCTTGGATAGATAGGTCTTCAGGTTCCTGTCTCTTTAAATTTGTACAGTATTCCAAAAGCAAAGGAATGTTTGAAACATCTAGAAGGTGGGAAGGAGACATTGCTTTAGATTTTCAGTGTCACCCAGTGAACTCATACTAGCAAGAAGGGGGTACCCCTGCTTTGAAGGTTTGAGGAAGTTAGTAACCCTTTGCTGGTAGGCATCTAGGAACTGCAAAGATTTTTAACTCCTCTCATTTCTGTTCTAAATGGGTTTAGAACAACCCCCTGGAACCCAGTTCCTCCATGAGTTATTGCTGAGGGAGAGAAAGCAATTTTATAAGTCATCTAAAGTGACAGCAACAATACCTTTATTTAAAGTGAGGGAAATAGGGCTAGGCTAGCAAGATAGTTCAGCAGTTATGAGCTCATGACTCCAAGCATTAACAGTTTTCCTCACTGATCAATACATAGCCCTGCACATTTTAAAAGCTGTACCAAATTCTCAAATCCTTGAATTTCCTTTGAGTTTAAATTTCAATCAGAATCCATTTTAAAGGGCTGACTGACTGAGAACACCCTGTCTTTGAAAATATCTATTTCACATTCAAGGGAACAAAGTAAGTTTTCAAAATTTGCAGCACAGGTAATCTTGTGGTACACAGTTTGTGCAGCTGCTGTTTGATCTTGTAGATGCTTCTCAAGTAGCCAAAGCCTCATGCAGCTTTGTTCAAGGCAGCTCTTTTCATTTGTGGAGCTCCCTCAAGCATCAGGGACCAAAGGAGGTCACATGAGGAAGAGGCAGTCTTGGTTTGAGGAGCACATGGATTACACAGACTCTGACTCTACAGGAAAGAAATTCATCAGCTTCAAGCAGCAGGGGTAGAAATCAGAAGCTGCCTAGTGTTCTCAGCTGACTGAGCATGAGCAAGGAATGAGGAGCAGTGGCAGTTTCCAAAGGTGCAGATTTCTAAGGGTTTTACTGATCCCCTCCCCAGCCTCTAAGATGAGTTGATTCCCACAGAGTCAGAAGGAAATGCAGGAATACTACTGTCCCCTTCTTTGTCTCTTCCTGTGGGGGATGTGAAGTTAACAGCATGGATGACAAAGTCTCAGTAGGAGTGCTTCCTTTGATTCTGTCCCCAAGAACAATGTCTTTCTCTATACAGCATCCTTCTCTAGCACTTACATTGATGATTTAGGGATGGGCTTATTGTTCTACAAAACACACATTTTTTAACACTGTCCCAATTGTACATTCACTAAATATCTCACTACCCTGTACAGACCCTATAATCTCTAAGAGCCCTTTAAAAGGACTCCTCTCTCCCATCTTTGAACTGGTCAATCTGTATATTAATATTATTGTCTGAGAGATATGGCATTTTCTTTTTCTGCTCTGAAATCTTCAGTGGATAATCTGAAGAAGTCCAATTCATTTTCAATTAAACTGGACAACAAATTGGTCCGTTTAGTCTTATTTCTGATGATGAGATGTACAAAAATAGTTATGCCTTATAAAATCTTCTATCATTGACTTGGAAATATAAGAGTTATGGCTAAATCACAGGTTCTAGGGAAGGAGTCAACATTCTCGTAACTATAATTGAAATCAACACCTCCTACTAGAAAAGATAAACTCAATAAACCTCGGTTTTTAGTTGGACTGACCAACACTGGAAATATTGGATGGCTCTAATGACATTTAGCATGGCCATTAGCTTTGCTTTCACTCTTATGCTTCAAGATATACAGTTAGCTAGCATCTGGGAGGCAGAAGTAGGTGGATCTCTGTAAGTTCAAGGCCAGCCTGACCTATAAAGAGAGTTCCAAGCCAGTGAGGGCTCCATAATGACAGATTGTATCAAAGGAGGAGGAGGAGAAAGAATGGGAGAAAAGTAATGGAGAAGGAGATGAAGGAGGAAAAAGAAAAGATGATGATGGATTTTTTTTTTTTTTTTTTTTTTTTTAGTGGCACTCTTACTCCCAAGGAAAAGTCACAAAACAACAGAATCTACTAACAAGAGTTTTATTAGGACAAGGAGAAAGGGATAGATGTGATCTGGCCTGTGGAAGGACATGTGAGAAAGGAGAAGGGAACATGGGGCCTGCCTTTTAAGGGCCAGCTTGCACCTGCGCACTCAGGCCCACATGCCTACTCCACGCATGTGCATAGAACACGTGGTCGCCTTGCACCATTATGCGAACAGGCAGCAATGAGCCATGGGTTACCCAGGACATATGACCGGAAATGACTAGGCAGAGATGACTAAGTGTCCCACCAGGCATACACAACCATGGGGTTATGGCTGGAATTCCTACCAATGATAACAACTACAATAGACACAAAGACAATAACTGAAAACATATCTACTTCCACTTTGAAGTAGCTAGTGTCATTTCTACATTCTTTATACAAACAAGCATGTTAACTTATACCTAAAAATTGCCCACATAGGAGAATTTCTAATCAGAAACCAGTAATTTAAATGTGGAAGTATTAAAAATCATCCCTGAAAGATAAATCAACAATAGCTATTACAAATGGATAGACACGTGTAATGGATTAAAGGAACTGGAGGATGGTCATGAGGCAGGAACAAAAAAGTGACTATCAAAGGCCATATCTAAAAAGAAGGGATTTAAAAACCAGGTGAAAGTATATTTAGAAAAACCATAAGCAATTCTGAGACAACATTTGTTAGAATGGGAAAAATGACACAGAGCATGACATGGTGAAAACCACCTAAGAACTGTGTCAGACTTTGCAATTCTCGAGGCTAAAGTAATGATCTGCAGTCCCACCAACAAAATCAGGAAGCAGAAGGACTACAAAGCAACATGACATCTGGAAGCATATTTAGAAGACAGACATTACCTTAAAGGAGAAGTCTCAATAGCTTTGCCCCGAACTTGTGATTACAGATACAAACACTGTACTCATACTAATGTTATAATCAGTCATGATTCTTTTGTCTTTTCTTGCTATACAGGCCAGGCTGATCTTGAGTTTGCAACCACCCCCCTACATTTATTTATCTAGTACTGGGATCAAAGGTGATCACCACACATATGGCTCAATAACTATCTATACATGCTAACTAACTACATCCTCTAGCATGCATGCCATAAGCAATAGAAGTGACATGAATTTTGGTAGGAGACACATCCCTACCTTTGACCTTGCTGTTGTCTGGTAAAACAACCAAGAGTAGTGAAGAATTTACAAACCTCTAAACTCCACCTATGTTTTCTAACAGCTTGTGAGATTTCACAATGGCTGTTAAGTATAAAGGATTCTTGGTTCTTGTCTCCCTTTTGGATTGCTTTCTCCAGGGTGGTGGAAGTGATGTTGAATAAGAAACCTACTTGAGACATTCAGCTTGATGGAGGGAGGGAATTTTGCCTGGTACAAAGTGTGATATTTTATTTGTGCACCCCAATAAAGCTTATCTGGGGATCAGAGGAAAAAGCCAGCTACTATATTAAACATAGAGTTCAGGCAGTGGTAGCACACACCTTTAATCCTAGCATTTGGGAGGCAGAGATCCAACTGGATCTCTGTGAGTTCAAGGCCACACTGGGAAGAGAGCCAGGCGTGGTGGCACAAGCCTTTAATCCCAGCACTAGTTAATCATAGAGGTCTGGAGGTCTGTACAGACAGACAGGAAGTGATAGAGCTGTACAGAAAGAGGGAGTAATATAGCTGGGCAGAGAGAGGAAGTAAGATTGCAGGGCACAGAGAGGTGTATAGGTGTGAGTATACAGGAAGTAGCTCTCTCTCTGGAGGCTGAGGAGTTAGTAAGGTGAGGTTGGCTGTGGCTTATTCTATTCCTCTGATCTCTCAATTTTCACCCCAATATCTGGCCCTGTTTTTTTTTTTTTTTTTTTATTAATAAGACCATTTAGCAATTCATCATACAACAACGCCTCAGAGTACACAACATATACCAGATTTTACCTAACTCATCAGATACTTAAAGCTGCTTTGCCTAAGGGTCCAAGAGTCAGGACAGTAAGTTGTTCCCTGAAGGTCTGTGAAGAGATTGAAGCAGAAATGGAAACTTGTATAGCAACTTGATATGATAAATTCATATCTGTTGAAACTTACTAAAAAATTAAAAAGGACAAATAATTTACAAGCTTTTAAATGGATGGTTTTAATAATACATCTTGAGTGTACTTTAGGCAAGTACTCATGCATAACTTTGTGTGTGCAGGGGGTATCTTTTAACAGAAAGGGCTTGGAAGTATTGCTTTGGAAGGAAAGAGTAGATTATGGGCTCATAGAACTGAGACAAAGTCACGTGCTTCTTCTTGGCCTTCGACAAAGAACAAAGGCAGTCCCTGTGATCCACACATGAGAAAATTCAACAGGACTCAGCTCCTCACTAACAAAATGAGTATCATCCTCAAGAGGGAATGTCCTCAGAGAACCTAACAGGGTTGGCTGCTGACCAAGAATTCATAACTTGGAGTCTTGGCCAAATTTTTATCATATCATCAAACTGACTAAGGGTAACTTAACCTTTCAGAACTTCACATTTCTTACCTGGAAATAAACAGGAACTACTGCATTCTTCACAAGAATTTTGTGATGATTTAGATAAGTGAAAATAAATATAGGATAATTCAGTAAATACTAGGTTTCTGTTGACTTTTACACGTCAACACATCAATGCTGACTGCAGTGGTATATTCACATTGTTTTGAGAGATTCTGTCACTATTGTTATGGAGTTTATTTCTGTTTTCCTTTGCTAAAATAAATCAAAAGTTGACAATCACATAATTAAAATCCCATATCAATCCGTTATTCATTTCTTCTACCTTAATATCTCTACCTTGCTCTGATTAATGTTATCAGTTCTGATTTCCACTTCCAGTCCCTGACTTAAAATTGCATTTAATGTAGTTGACCTATCTCCCTCTCTAACCTTAGTTTCCATGACTCTTATTTCTGTTTTTCCCCTAGTGTAGATGTAATAGTCTTATTAAATAAGAAACACAGAGCCAAATGCAGAGTTAAACGCCCAAGAGGTCAGAGCAGTAGCTAAGAGCTGAGACTTAAAACCGCCTTCTTACTCTTCCTGCCACTGCTGTCCTTCCCCTCAGAAAGAGGCTGACTCCCTGTTTAGCTGCCTTTGAAGAAAAGGGCACTGTACCTTTTCCAGATTACAAAGGCCACTTCAGGGATGATGCCATATTGTCCTGGCCTCAGAAGATACCTTTTGTTAAAGCCACAACCACACTTGTTTTGGCAAGAATCGGTAGTCCTTTGTTTAATGTCCTGTCTGTCCTGTTTGTCAGCAGTTGATTTGAGGATACTTTGTTGTTCGGTGGCTAAGTTTTGCCACAATGAAAGTTAACTCCATATGCAATTTCTTCAATGCCCATATTGGAAGGATGGTAGGGGCAGGAAGGGTAAGAAGGTGGTTTTAAGTCTAAGCTCTTAGCTACTGCTCTGACCTCTTGGGCTTTTAACTTTGCATTTGGCTTATTTAATAAGACTATTACATCTACACCCTAGGACATTCTTCTTGACCCACCTATTCAATGTCTCATCTGTTCTGCTCTAGTAGACGGTGTTCTATTACTGACCCTTGTCCATAAGCATGGCTTCCCTTTGATGTAAAGCTTCGTTCTACTACTTTATCTGGTTAATGAACGATCAAAACACAGGAGACAGAGGCTTTGGGAAGTTGTTTACACTCATAATAGAAAGTATGTCCTATATGTCTGGCTTTGCTGCTGTCCCAAAAGAAAGAAGAGATGTATGGCAAACCTGAGTCTAACAATCACCCTCAAGCCAAGGTTACCCAACCCAGCAAAGCTCAGCACCTCTAAGTGAAAAACAAACATTTCATTTGTAAACCTCTATGTTTTTAAGGCAGTGTGTTCCCTAGCCAACACTGGCCACTGCTCTATTTTGTTTTTCTTTTAGAGTTTTAGAATATTTACATATTCTTAATATGATATCTTGGGAATGGAACTTATATCCAGCCATGAAGTTTATTTATATCTTATGTGTCTTATATAAACATAGCAGGGACATAATTTTAAACAATATTTTTGGTGTGCCTGCATTCTGGCTGTGACCTATCACATGAAGTCAGGTGAGGAAATTTCCACTAGTAGCATCATGGTTGTGCTTTGAGAACATTTTAAATTTGTAATTTTTGGACTAGGGATACTAGTACAGCAACCTGTATTAGATTCCCTATCATGATAAACATTATAAAAGTTCTCTACAACAGTGGAAGCATTCAACTCAGTTTGATATGTCCTCCTTTCTGATGACGATCTAAGCAGTTACCCAGATACTCTTTCTGGACTCCCAAACTTGGAATCAATGGCCATTCCTTATGAATGCACACTCTGCTCGGACACTGGCATTCCCAGGAGCCATGATGTGTGGGTAGCAGAACCCTTTCTCTCTTGTCTTGCTTTGGTCTCAAGAGGCTATGGCTCTTCCCATACTCTTCCCTTACTCTAGAAGACAAGCAGATATCAAAGCCAGCAAAATGGATGCAGCTGCATAAAGATAAGTACAAAGGAAAATGCTTTACATGATTTGAAACTGAATTCTTCTTTTATAAAACGTTCCTGGAGGCTGCATACATATGAAGTAGGAATTCAGCTGACTATGACAAAACTATACCTGGAAGAAGCCAAGGACCTTTCCAGAGGATAAACCCAAGTTTTAAGGAATTTTGGTGATATTGGCTTTGGAATATTAGTTGTTTCCTGCTATGAATTTCTTGTGTGCTATTGTAGCTTTTCCATCCCTAGAACAGTGTGTGTGATCATTCATTGGGCACAATTTCCCCTATACAATTAAAATATTCGGATATACATTTCCCAACTGTGCTAAAAGCAGTCACACAGCCAGACCCCTAATTTCAGGCCTTTCTGTAATTATCATTAGCAACACCCGGCTAGGGCCATCTCTAAACAAAAGCATTTTATCTGAGATATTTCTCAATTCCTAGGACAGACTACAGACAGATAAACATTCCAGACGACCTGCTAGTCTCTTGATAAAAGGTAAATACTCACATGGAGACAACTGCCAAGGTCAGGCAGATGTTAGGTACAGAGTTTTGTTTCTTGTGCAAATTAAGCTTAACCCTTCTTTCTCTCATGCCTAATTGGTAACTAAAGACTTCCCCTTTAACAATTAACTCAGAACAAAAAGGCTTTTACATATACCAGGTACATCAAGCTATAACATAGGCTTCCTACCTACCAAGCTGACTTGCCCCACACAAGCAGAAAGCAGAGAATTGCACATTGTATGTGTATTTAAACTGGACTAGGGAGAAAGGAGGGGATGAAGATGGAAGGAACTTAGGTAGAACAATGAGAGGACCAGAAATGAAGGGACAGAGAAGAGCTAAGTATGAGAGCAGAATTGAAGCTGTGTAGAGAGAGCTGACTCAGAAGAATAAAGTGAATGGACTAAAGAGTTTTGTGTGTAAAGATTTATTAGAGAATCCCTCAGATTAATTAATCTGCTCCTAGTAGTGTCTCTTCTGGAACTCTGGGAGATAACTATAGAGGGGCTGGACCCCAGTTGTCTTTGTTAAAATAGGTTTTCAAATTTCATATTTCCAATTTTCTATTTCATAGCTATAAGTACTGTAACAATGTGTCTCCTAACATTTGTTGGATCAGAAAACTGCTTTTCAGAGCAGTTTATTAATCTGTTAGTGCAAAATATGTATGATGAGCAGTTAAGACAAGATGAGCATATTTACATGAAACTATGTTAAGTGAATATGGAAAGCACAATAGTTTTTGTTCATTGTTAAGGGGCCTGAGACCTGTGTTTTGTTTATGTTTAGGTAAAAGGGATGTCTCAAATACCATTTCAGGGTAAAATAAGATTAGATATTTCTCTAAATACAGTACCATCCTTCAGATCATATTCTTGGAAACATTAATGTATGTTTAAAATGGTATGTGACCATTTGTGGAAGTGAAGTTTGAACTGTTTCTATCACCAACCTGCAGATATTGTTGACTGAGTCTTCTGGACAGTGGTGGTGGCATTTACAACGCAGGACCTTGGGGCGAGGAGTGGGGGCTGTACTCTCGCCGTCCTCTTTCTTAGTGCCCACATTTAATTTTCCTGAGCTTCGTAAGAGCATGTTATCAATGGACTTCTCTGTAAAAGAATAAAGAGTGAGGATGAGGACAGCCTTTCAGCCTTCTGTCCAAGAAATAAAAAGACATTAAATTAAAATGAAAGTATTTGTGACAAAAGACAGATATTTTGGTGTTTTCATAAGAGTCTATTTATATTTCATAGGATATCTACTTATGTCTCATAGAGAGTAATAAATACAAACAATGCTTTCAGAATACAATTTTATCCATTAAATTAGAATAATTGTATTTAGTTGAATAAAAAGATTTCAATGAAACAGTACTGTAGAGAATGTTCTTAATTATTAATATTAATATTAATGATGAATAATGTGTCTCATTTTTCAGATAATAAATTCAAATCTTGAATTTTAACTAATTAATCTGCACACAGTCAAATAATGAAGCCAGCATTTAAAATCCAGATTGTCTGAAACCTAGCACTAGTTTTTTTTTTTTTTTTAATCATATCACAAGGTTGATCTGAGGCATATCATTGTATTAAATTGCTTTCTATAGTTGGGATAAAACACTGACCAAAACAAACTTGGAGAGGAAAGGGTTAAATTCACCTAATAACTCTGGGAATTGCAATCTATAACTGAGGAAAATTGTGGCATAAACATGGAAGCAGAAACTGAAACAGTATCCATGGAGAAATGATGGTTTCTGCTTACTTCCTCTGGACTGTTTAGCTACTTTTTTTTGCATAGCCCAGGCCCACCTGCACAGGGACAGAAACTCCCACAGTGGTTCAGAACCTCTTACATCAATTATCAATTAAGAATATGTTTCACAGACATGTTCATGGGACAAGCTGAAGGAGACAGTTCCACAATTTCGGTTCTCTCTTCCCTAGTGACAGTTTGTGCCAAGTTAACAAAAACTAACCAGTGCACTTGTCCACATTTAATATGCAAAACGTCTAGAAAAATAAAAAATCAGAAACCACATATCTCTTCTCTGTCAGCTTTTACATATGAAAGTGTTTATATTATTACAGGGATTCTTCTACCATCTTTGATGGGAGACACTATCTACACAGGAATGGTTTTCTGGGTTTAATAGCAGGTATTCCTATCTTCCATATAGTTGCCTTGGATAACTTTATAATACTCTGCAACACGTTTTATTATTCTTAAAATCATGATTATATCTTATCTGAAGAGATCAGTATGTGTATGTTACATGAAAAGAGCATGCATTAGTTAATATCTGTTATGCTTCAGGTAATGTGATCAGAGCTCTTACATACCATGTCACTGAGTAAATTATCTCCTTACCAATGTCCAGTTAAAAAATTCCTGTCAAACCACATCTGTGTGGACTGTAATTGTACCAAATTTCAACAAAATATTGACTTATAGATTGTTTGGTTAAAAAAACTAATGTTACATATCAAAAACAATAAATGTAATATGGCAACATATTGTACAGAGTATATTTGTTAAATTTTTTTTTACACGAGTTGAATCAGAAAATGAGGAATTTAGGAAAAATATATGTGATAACCTTCCCTATACTTTCTTACATTTTACACTAATTAGTCAAATTTTAGTGAATAATTTGTGTAAAAATCATTAAAACATGTCAAACCAAGTGGTCTGGGCAGATGGCTGAGTCATCAAAGTGCTCACTGGGCTAGTATGAGCACCTAAATTTGATCCCAAGCACCTATATTAAAAATGTGGTCACGGCTGTGCCTATAATCTTGGTGAGGGGGAAACAGAGTTAGGAAGACTCCCAGGGCTTGCTGGCCAGCACTTACTTAATCCATCCATATACTAGATTTCAGGATGTCCACATTCTTCTGTATGATAGAGGACTTGCCTGCAAGCCAAATTCTGAAGTGCAGTGAAATTAAACAGTTTCTCTTAACACCTCGTCTTGCAAGCCATTTGCTAAGAGTCTATTTACACAAGAATGTGGATACCTGTTTGAAACAGTCCATGTAGCTATGTCCACATATCACCCTGTCATAGTAAATTCATTCTTTGTAAATCTGGCTTAAATCATACTAACTTGATGACCTAAGTTGCCTCTAGGGACAACATGATGAAAAAGAGGATGCAAAAATATTACTTCCTGCTTCCTCCCATAGCAGACTGTTTTTCTTAAAAATTTCAAAACAAAACAATAAATATTCATTCATTATGCAGATGCCCTCCAGTCTAGTAACCATTCTCTCCCACTGCTGAAGGAGACTGGGAGCAGAAAGCCAGTGCTTACAGTACTAGACATTTTATTTTCCTTTTCTTCCCTACAAGTCAGGGACTTAAAAAACAAAGCCCAAAGAAGGTGGGAGTACTAGTTCCAATATACTGTGGACACTGAATCCTTCCTGTCTTCTTTCCCCACCAGGCTTTGCCTTCTTCACTGGGGAATTTAAGCAGGTCAAGAGCAAGCCAAAGGCTAAAGAAAGAGCAAAACAGCTCTCTTCCCCTTTTATCCCATAAGTGAAGGATATTAGTGAAAAGTTCTATCTGGAAGCTTCCAGGCAGTTCTTTCAGTATGACATACTCCCATGCATGAGTCACTAGTTCAGGGCCAGGAGATATCTGAGGAGAACCTCAAACATTGGGGGCCGAAGACAAAACAAATATACAGGAAAAAAAAAAAACTAGGAAGAAATAGATTCATGTATAAAGGCAAGGAACTGTAAAAACAACTGTTGTCAATACTCTTAGCTTGTTAATAAAAATAAAAAATAAACATGCCAGCAAGACAAAAGAGCATGGCTGTGAAAGGGGCATCATAAGGGAGGAGCTCCAAATGTATGACTGCATCGATGAAAATCTCAAAAGATCAGCTCGAACATAAGCGTGAGGAAAGTTATACAAAGAGACAAATACAGCAAGGAAGTGGCTCAGGGATGTTGTGGATATCAGCATGAGAAAATCAACACAGGAGACTTGAGAACACAGTAGCTCAGCAAATCAGTAAATCATGCACTGGCTATCACGAGCTTCAGTTTGAAAAGACATGAGTATAAGAATAAGACTCATGGGGCTGGAGAGATGGCTCAGAGGTTCAGAATGCATACTGTTTTGCATAGGACCCTGGTTCAGTTCACAGTGCCTACATTAGCTCACACCCAATTGTAGGAATATATGTGGGACATGCATATATATAAGTGTAGATAAAACATGAAATATATTTAAAAAAACTTTTTAAAAAAAGTACAGACCTGTACTAGTTAGAGTTTCTATTGCTGAAGACTAAAAGGCACTTGGAGGGAGGGATGTCGGGGGGCAGGGGAGATGCGGGGGGGGGGGGGGGGGAGGTATTTCATCTTTCAGTTTATAACTCTATCCAGAAAAGTCAGAGCAGGAATTTGGAAGCAGGAACTGATGCAGTGTCCACAAAGGAATGCTGCTTCCTGGCTTGTTCCTCATGACATGCTCAGCCTGCTTTCTTATAGCACCCAGGACCACTCGCCCAGGGATGGCACAGGGAGAGGCAGAAAAAAATAAGGGTCATTTGAGGGGCAGGATAGAAACATAATACAGAAGAAGTTTCCTATAAAATATATACATATATGAAGATGATTTAAATGAGAACATCAAATAATGGGAGAGATCAAGCCCCAACTGGCCATCTCTTGTCACCAAATGAAGCTTCTAGTACTGGGACTGGGTTACATCTATTTTTGACTTGTTGGCTAAAGGGGTCCCATGGGAATCACCAAAGGACCCATGTGGTTGCCATGACTATAGGTTGCTCTCCACAAACTGACAGGAAGGCCCCACTGCTGAGGACAATACCCACAAAATTCAGAGAACATGGAGAAGTTGAGGTGGTGTCTACATGAAGAACACAATCCCTACTTGTTCCTGTCCTTGAATCATTTGTGTGCAAACAGGAAATTTCATGATATAAAATTATTCCTTCAGAGATAATCTGCAACAAGTCAGATGTTTTATATATTTCAAGTGTATTTACATAATGATGTGAGGCCATCCATGTCTCCCACATACTTGTTTTAATACAATATAAAGATAACTTTCGTTTTAAATAGTGCTTTCAAGTTCTTTCTTCTCTCCAGTAGCAATGACATGTATGTCTCTTTTCATTCCTTCTTTAAAACATTCCCTCAACATCATGAAATCATGTTTGTACCAGTATCTCCTGCCTTTTGGCTTTCCATAATGGAAAGGGTAATCGCGCCCTTTCTCCCCACTTTGCTCCCACTATCTACACACATGTTTCTGCCTGCCCAGATGTGCTACTTGACTAGAAATATCAATTCTCATACTGTCTCATGTTTCTATCACATATTCATTTTCAAACTTTCAATCAGCACAAATGGAAAATGCATGCATCAATCTGTTAATAGGATATCATGAAGATTTCTGTCTCATGGTCTTGTGACCTGACTCTAACTAGGTATTAGATCTCATCTTACTGACTTACATTATGGGGAATACCTTAACTTCCTTGAAAGTTGGCAAAGGCTTATTCCTTTATTTAGGCCTTACATCGATGGACTATCTCTCCCAATAGATTTTTTGAGAAAGGTACATAGAAATCACTTTACTGATACCTTGAATATTAAACTACTTTTTAATGCCTTCACATTTGATTTATATTTTGCCCGCATGTTGATCTTTGCATTTTGTATACTTTTCACCCAAAATTTGTACCATTCTTTTTATTCATAATTCCATTTTTATTGTTTAGTTTTATTATGTATACACACATATATCTATACACATACATACAAATGAGAAAGAACTTAAAAATACTATTTAAAATGTAAGTGTCTCTACACTGTATTAAAACAAGTATGTGGGAGACATGGATGGCCTCACATCATTATGTAAATATACTTGAAATGTATAAAATATCTGACTTGTTGCAGATTATCTCTGAAGGAATAACTTTATATCATGAAATTTTCTGTTTGCATCCAAATGGGCTATAACATCTGTTTCTACATCTAAACGTATCTGTGGAGTAGCAAATCAGAACTGATAAGAGTTAAGAACTATTTAAGTGAATTTGCAAACTGTTTTTCTGTTCAAAAGAGGAAAGAATTTGTTTCACATCTTGATATGGAATGACAAACACCAATGAAAAACAAACCAGAAAACCAAAAACTTCATATTCAAGAAGATCATGTTTCCTCGTCCATCTTCACTTCTGGGAGTCATTGCTGAGACACTGCAAATGCCTTCTTGGCAGCGACACTAAGAGCACTAATGTTTTAATACCATGCTTTGCTTCATTTTTTTCTTTCTTTTCTTTCAAGATAATGCCTCATTATATAGCCCAAGCTGGCCTTGAATTCACTCTGTAGCCAAAACTGTCTTTAGCTTGTAAAACTCCTCTCTCAGCCTTCTGAGTTCACAGACTACAGGCATGGGCCAGCCATTCCCAGTTAGTGACCAACTTTTGTGTGCTTATGCGCATGTTCTCCAAAATTTTTGGAAAATAAACATACTGCATTCTATCCTGTTGATTTCAACAATCTATTTGTTTCAGGTTAAACATTCCTGAAAACTCCAAATCTAAAACATCTTCAAATTCCAAATCGTTTTAATGTTTAAATGCTTTCACATAATTCAATGTCTATAAAATTTCATGTAAAATTATTTTGAAATATTTTATAAATTTACTTTCAGGCATTTGTACAGTGTATAAGTGAAACGAAAGTTAATTATACCTTTAGACCTAGGTGCCACTCCAAAAGTATCTTGTTATACAGAAGCAAATATTCCAGAATTAAAGAAAAAAAAAAAGAAAAAGACTCTTAGACCTCACATACTTCTGTCCTCGAGTACCTTAGATAATAAAATCTCAGCCTGTAGCATTTTACAGATAGTCTTAGGTTAACCATTTCTGTTTACTAAGGACAAATACACAAGTCTAGTAACTCCAAGCACCCTTTTTGATCAAAAGCTGGCTTAGAAACATTGGAAAAATCAAGTAAAAGTTAACCCTCACATAAAGATGATGAAGATAAATTATTACTTTTAATATTTATGCGGGCAGAATGCAGGCTATTTTTAAACCAGAAAGACATTCATAAGATCAAGAGATATATCACTATCACTAGCTCATAATAGAGACAATAAATACTTCTTTAAACTTAGCGGTCAACCATTCTGAGTGAACATACAAGGTGGTTTTTATACAATGTGAACCAAGTAAACCAAAGAAGTGAGATGAGAAAATGACTTCTTCTAATTAGATTCACCAATAATCAAATGGTAAACTGACAATCTAACAGAACCAGGGAGAAGTTTCTTGTTTCTGTCAAAATCATGAGGGCAAGGAAGTCATTGATACACAAGTATGCAGCTGCTATTTATTATTCTATATATAGTTAATTCTGTAGGAATGAAAATCATTATATCACAGTTCACAGCCACCAGAAAACAAGGGACAAACAGTATAAACCAGAATGCAATACTGATAATATGCTTGGAAGAACGCAGATACAAGAGTATAAAGCATCAATACAATGAACAGACTACTAGACCCCTCACATGCTAAGTGTGGCCAAGAAAGGCTGCATGGCCTCTGAATAGCCATCCACAGAGGTGCAAAACAGTCAATTAGAAACTGCACGGCTTTAACATTATAATTGTGGGAGGGGATTTATAAAAGGGTTAGTCTCATATATCATATTACACTAAAAGCAAAATCCAGCCTCAAAGATAGAAGACAGGCATTCAGGGCCATAAACAAAACAGTATATATCAACTAATTCTTGAAAAGGGAAATTGATTAGATGCATATTCAAAGAATAATCATTTTGTTTAGAATGTAAAAATTTTGTTAGCAATGGTAGTAATGCTGAAATAAGAAACATAAGATTAAATATGTGAATATTCAGATGAACACAATAGGAATAATGAAAACGCATCCCAAATATCAGATGTTTCATTAAAAGAACATCTCAGCACTCATTAGATACCTGTAGTTCTCTGCCTAAGGGTTCGACTCTGTGAAATTTTCCCCCTCCTACATTAGAATGTCTGCTGTCCTTGTTCAGGTCTTGAAATGCTGACTGACTTCACTATTCTACAAGGTCTGCACTAGAGGGCAGGCAGGAGCAAGAAGAGAGGTGGAAAGCAAAAGTTTTCAATTCACTTGGGTAAAGAGGTAAATGGAAGAAAAAGTTAAAGCACTGAATCACTGGAATTTGATAATAATCCTTCTCATTTCCATTCATATATTTAATGATAATAATGTCAATAAATTTACATTTTCTTTTCAGTCAGCTATTTAAGTACCTGTTTGTTTTTTCGAACGTTTATTTATCTAAAATTCAGGAAAATGACAAAATGGAATTTTGGTTCCAAAATGATGAGGAAAATTAAATGTTGGAAAAATCTAGAAGCTTTCTTCTAAATACCCAGAGTCAAATGGGAAGATGTTGGTTCTTGGGGTGCTGTCAAGTGACAGATGTGGTCACTGACCAATGGAGCCTGACAAATGGGATCACCCCTCTAGCAACCTCCTTACTAATTGGCCTTAGTGACTAACTGAGCCTTTTTAAAGATTGTAGCAAACAGCAAATTGGTTGGCTAGAGCTTTAAGAGATGTGCTGACATTATAAAATAGGGCATTACCATTAAGTACCTATGCACATCTCTATTCCTTGACAATAGTTTCTTTCCCCATAAGTTCATACCCACATTACCACACCACTCAGGTTGTGTTGGATGATTGAAATGTCAGTGTTATTTATCACTTAAAAACCTGTGAGAGACCCCAAAACAACTGAAAAAAATTAAAGCTCTGGCCACTATTTTGTGATGTCAGATTATAATTTAAGTAAATCATAAAGAGATTAAATATTCAATCAATGTCAACCTACATTTGCAGCTACTTGTTTTGCATGTAACCAATGCAGCATTATGAGCCCAAGTTAGCATAGAAGGTACAAAAGAATGTAAAAGTATTTTAGCATCCCTCTTACGAAGTTTAAACAGTAGCCAGGCCTTTCTCTGGGCTTTACAGTACTTTTAAATTTAGAGAAATCCAATCAAAATGTTGATTTCAATAAATCATTATGCAAAATATTTTAGAACATAAATTAGTTATAAGCATTTTGGTAAAATCTTCAACATAATGAAGAGAAGAGGCAGCCAGGAAGCCACCATGATGTTTACAGACATTAAACATCATGCTGACTCCATATGTATACAGTAGCACAATCACTAAGATAAAAACCTTTATTTGTCTCTGTATTTTAAACTATTTAATATGTCAAGTCAGGTCAACAGTGTTGGAAAAGAAACTGAACCATGGCCTCTCTGATGTTCATGCCAAGGAATCAGCTAGATCTGGGTGGATTTCCATCTAGGAGCTGTGGTTTGGTATGTTTCCATCAGTGCTCTGCGTCTCAGAGTTCTAAGGCTACCAAGGTGGATGTTCAACTTGCCACTGTACCAGGTCTTATGCTGTGGTGCCACCAAAAATGCCCAGGACATCTTCACATATAACACCAATTTGAATAGGTTATATATACATATACATACACACACACACACACACACACACACACACACACACACACAACACACACACACACACACACACACACACATATATATATATATATATATATATATATATATATATATATATATATAAAGTATAACAATGGAGCCAGAAAAATAAGATGCTTGCCTGCCTTACACCAGATACATATTTCTCCATACAAACAAGTCCCCAAGAAAGTATTTAAGATCTTTAAGTTTCTAATCCTTAATAGGATAATTCCTAAAGGACACCATAGTTACAGCGCATATTGACCAAAAAACAGAAATATATTAATAATTAACATATCTAAACAAATATATCATAAGCTGGTACATGTATGTATATAGATAAACTAATCTTAGAGTTTAACTATTAACTACAATCATTACCTGTGCATTTAGCAGTTTATTTATGATGAAAATTAATTAAACAAAATTAGAATATTCAAAGTGCATGATAGAGTCTCAAGAAAACTCTGTAAACTAAGCAGTTTAGAATCTGCATGGCTATGCATAAAGCTTTGTTAGTTTTTGTTTCTTACTTACACATTATACCTTACAGAAAATTGTTTTAGAAACTAAACCAAAAATGGTGTAAATTACTAAAATATGCTTGCTTTTGTTTTTCTGAGGGTATACATTTTCTTATTAAGATAAATTATAACCATCTAGATAAAAATTGATTAATTACTAGTTTTTCAAAGCCTTTATTTGGGATAATATCTATGTCATTATATACACGCTTTTAAACTTTGTCTGTTAAAACCTCATTTGAAGGCTGGGAATGTAGCTCAATTGGTAGAGGACTTGTCTGGCATTGATGAAACCCTAGCATCAGATATAAATGGTCACTGTAGCCAATGTCTATAATCTCAGCCCTCAGGAGGTAGGGGCAGGAGAAGGATATGTTCAAGGCCAACCTTGGCTGTATAGGGGAGGGGGAGAAAGAAAGAAAGAGAAAGAGAAAGACTTATAAGAATGTAATTCTGACATTTATATTCTATAAATTGAGAGTTGAATGCCACACCAATAAAAGAACTTAGAATGTCAAAAACTATAAATAAATGATGCCACAAGGACTTTACACAACCACAACAGTTGACTTTAAATACTTTGGATAATGTTTGGCTAATGGTAGTGTCAGACCAATACACTCAATATTAAAGTTGAAATAATGTATAATTCAACTGTCATAAAGTAGAATAAGCTATAGACTGCCAGGGCAGAGCAGTTAAACTGCTCTCTCTTGTTGTTTGGATTTTGTGCATCAGATTTTTGAGTCCTCTGAAATGTTCCATTCCACCTTCTATGCCAAGAAACAAAAAGTTCAAAAGAGTGTGCATGTGTGAGTGTGTGTGTGTGTGTGTGTGTGTGTGTGTGTGTGTGTGTGTGTGTATGGGCATGTGCCAGGACTGCCTTTGTGGATCTTGTTTACATTTCTTGGAGAAGGATGCAAGAAGCTGTGAGATAGAAAACTTCTCTCACTACTACTCACTTGTGATTTCTGCATGCTTGATATATGGTTGCCAAGTTTCCTGGGCTGAGAGACATGAAAAGGAGGTACAGAATTACTAGGGTTCCCACTAAAAAGCCCAACACCGTGGGCAGCACTAATCCTGCACCTGTGATGTGTTATTCAGCAGTTAAGAAATGTGTCCCAGTCTGTGGTTGCCTAATGCAGCTCAGCTGTCTCCCTCAGTCCTCCCTTTGATTATGAGCTGGCCAGAAAGATTACTCCAGTCAGGCATTGAGCTATGTTCAGGATCCACAGCATATGACAGTGGAAAGGTGAAAAAGAAAATGCGAATTAAAAAAAAGGAAAGAAAAAAGAAGGCAGGCAATGACTACAGGGTAATATTATGCCTCATTTGCAGATTCCCAGATAGTTAAAAGCTTTCTCTGGCTTTATGAAAGTCAGAAATTAATTTGAAATTTGTCATTTAAACATTATCTAGAGGTCCACAAGGTTTACCTTTACAGGTCCCTTCTGTAATTCTAAGCCTTTCACACTGCTGGGAAAACTGAAGACGGAGCAATCAACATTGTTTCTATATTTTTAAAAATCAAATATAGTGTATCATTTGGTTTGACCCATTGAAGTTTTGGGCTATAAAAATTATATTTCAGATTTTATTATCCTACTGATATATAAAGGTGTGAGAAAGACAGAATAAAATACTGTAAACATTCCAGGAAAGCTAGAAAAGCCAAATCCATTTGGAAGTATCCATCATGCACAACCCATAACCAAGTACTGCAGACCTGAAGAGATGAAGAAGAAATGGCCACTCACTGTGCTCACAAAGCCTTAAGATCCGACTTGAGAGTGGCATACCTGTCCCCAGTTCTGTTACTTTTCTTTGGTCCTGGTTATATTCTCTCACACCAAAACTTTCATGGTATTCTTTTATATTCTGCACAAATGCCACACCACATTTCTGAGGCTACTTTCTGTGCTGCATTTAACAGCTTAAGACTTAATCTAAAAACCATGTATCTTTTCCTAATAGCAGAGGACTAAAAAAAAATTGTAGGCACAATAAAAGCCTGAAGAAAATGATATCAATTCCAAAATGTAAGTACAATTTATATGTATATTTAAAAAAATTGTTATTTTTGGTTTTGTTTAGAAACAAATTTTGCTGTCAGACATAACATATTTTTATTGAGAAAAGATTTCTGTGTATACATAGCATGTTTATAGAAGAATGATAAGGTGGAAATTATTCCTGTGTCCCCAAGAACATTCTTTGTTATCAGCATTAGACAAGTCTCAGCGGTTTTCTCTTACATGCAGATAGCACTATTAAAATACTGTATCATAATTCCCAAGCAACTCTGAAGGAAGACATGTGGTGCAAATGTTAGTTTTCTCCTTACTTTTCCCATGTATCCATGCAGAATGTACAAAGTAAAAATAAGAATAGTGTTATGGATGTATAAGGCTAGAATACATAGCTTGATAATTTCAGAGGGAAACAAAACACCATTTGTCCCCACTAATTATACTAAACTGGCTATTAAAGAGGTTCAAAAACTGCTCCCCACCACCATCTTGATTTGTGGGAAGAAGATTGCCAAGCAACAATTGTGCTGCCTTCTAGGCAGAAGCACTAGGGATGATCTTCAGTGAAGTTATGTTATTATAAACATTGTGCTATCTTAAATCTGTGTAAGGCACACACTGGGACGTTCTGGCCTGATGCTGCTCAAGCTGTCCTTCTTTTGATAAAAATAATTTTGGTTTTCAAAACATTTTCCAAAGTACTTTCAGTTTTGTTTTGCTTTGCTTGACTGTGTAACCCTCAGTGCCTCAGTGGTTTAGTCTTTGAAAGTCTCCCTGAATTTCTTTCCATTTCCTTTCTTCACGTATTGTTTTCATTTTAAAGGCAAGACTTCATGTTGCAGTCTAGGCTGGCTTGAAACATACTGTGTAGCCAAGACTGACTTCAAATCCAACAATCCTCCTGCTTCAGACTCTTTAAATGCTGGAATTATAGGAGTGAGTTACCACACATGGCTTTTATTTATTTTTTTATTGAATCCCCATTCTTCCATTTATGCCAATAGTATTCTCACACATTTTGCTCTAAATTAAAGATGTTTCCTTTCTTCTTTTCAAAATTATCAATATGTGGGTTATTATAATACCTAAACCACAAAAAAATGAGTGTAGGCTGAAAAATAATTGCCTTTCATAACTTTTCTTTCCACCTGTTTATGTATTTTGACTCACACCAACCTAAGGCAGATAACTTATATGTTGTATTGTTTCACCCTGAATATATTGGTAAATTGAGTATATAATCTCAAATTTCAAATGAAGGAAGAAGATAGGAAATATACACTTAGCATACTTTACATGAATAACGGAAGTAGGGGCTTCCAAACTATCATGATTCTAATAAGGGAAAAAAAGACTGGCTGTCTTCAACCACCACTCCAGTCAGAAGCTCTTTCACAGGCACAAAACCATGTGATGGAGAAAAATTCCTGACAAAACGTATCACTGGTATTTCAGCTATCAAACCCCAGTCATTCTATTTACTGGCAACTGTACTCTGTAAAAATCCAGCAAAGCAGGACTGGAGCAATGATTCATTCAAGAGAGTACTTGCCTGGCAAGAATGGGGACTTGAGTTTAGTCCCCCAGAACCCTCATCAAAAAAAAAAAAAAAAAAAAAAAAAAAGAAAAGGCAAGAAAGAAACGAATAATGATGGTATACATTTGAACGTGAGTGCTGGGGGCATCTGATGCCTAAGGCTCACTGACCAGTCAATCCACCTGTACAGCTCCAGGACAATGAGAGACTGTCTCAAAACGCAAGGCACCTGAGGAATGGTAGCCAAGGTCCTCTGGCCTCCACATATATCCCTGTGTGCCTGTATACTCCCTTACACATGTGTGTATGCATACACAAATCAGCAAAATTAAAAGAGGTCGGTAAAGTCTCTCAGCTCTCCTATACAAGTTGGGCTTGCTGGTTTAAAAGAACAGAAGTGGTTTGTTTAGGACAGTTGTTTTTGTGTCTCTAAAGAAAGCCTATGATGCCTTTCAGAACAAATAGACCCCTTAATAAGCGATAAGTTCACAACTGAATATATTTATTTTCTTTCTATCTTTTACAAGAGAGAAAAGATTTACTTTCATCATTAAAACCATAATAACTCTTTGGTAGTGACATGAAGTGTCTCCCTTTCTATCCTCATATTAATTGGCCTAAGAAGTATTAAAATAGCATTAGTTACTAACTAGGCAACCTGGAATAAAGTATATCTCTGCAGTTACTTCCTCCAAATTCTATATCCTACTAGCTCACTGAACATGGCAGCTTTGTGCATGTGAAAACCATGGACAAGATTTCCCTCCCTGCTTCCTAGCAGTGAGGAAGAAAGGAATCATTCTAACAGGTACCCGACCAACCACCTACCCACCCCAACTGTGCTAGGCTCAAGTCTCTGCTAAGTTCAATGCCTTCTCTCCAGCAGGGAGACAAAAGCAGAGAGATCATTAGTTACAGCATGAAGACTCTAGCTGATAATCTTGACTGTCTTTGAGAAATGTTCCACTGTAAACCATGTGCTGAAAGCCATTTATCTGCATTTTAGAATAAACATCAGAAACTACTCATTTAAACAGATTGTAAGAAATCAACCACTGGTGCTAAGAAAAAGGCAGCTTCATTTTGGAAGGAAGAATCTGTCAATTTAGTAAAACCCAGTGTGGGATGCTGAAGTACAAAAATCTTCAGTATCTTGTCACATAAAAATACATGTAACATACCGCCCATATTTTAAAAGGGCCACTAATTCAGTTATAAGAATTATTGCCGAGTGGCTTCAAACTCAAAGTACCTTTACTGAAGTTTGAACTTTGAAAATGACCCCATCGAAAACAAAACAAAACAAAAAAACCATTATTCCTCTTTTATACCTTACTATAAATATATTTATATGCATTTACCTATCAGTAACATGTTCATTCAATGCTTCAAGAAAACACTACACAGTTAAGTAGAACCTACCTCAGAACACTTGAGGTTCGATTCTGCACATGATTTAGCACAGTATGGAGGTGACAAAGGACCTTGTCAGAAGTAGTACATACAGGGACAATATGAACTTGTCCTGTCAGAAGACAAACAGAAATCTGCCTTTTCCACACATCCGCTGTCAGAAGCTTTTTAAAACAATTCTGAGATCAGAGAAGAGAACACACAGGTGTGTATTATGCCAATGAAAGGACCAGAAGGTGAGGGTGCAATCTGATCTCTGCTCTAACACATTCTTGTGGGCATTATAAACACCCTTTGAAAGAATAGTACATTAATGCTATTTTTTTAAAAACATCCCAGATAGCATGAGATCCATTCCCTAGCAATATTGTTCAAAGAAGCTCTGTCTCCAACATCAAACTTGCAGCCAGCTTCAAACAAACCTATACTATTTTCTCCAATGTACATCATGAACAATAAAATACTATCAGCACATACACTTTTGTTATATCACAAAAACTACAAAACTCCACAGGATTAAGTAGCAAATGCTTGTGAACTGGTTCATGCCAATGGCCGTAGGTTCTAAGGAAGGCCTGGTGCTCACTCAATGGATAGCATCATAAGCCTGGTGTGAAAGATGACAGCCAGTGCTTGCTAAAGTGTAATTACCAGTCTTCATACATAAAACAGCTGTCAGTCACCTTTGATTCAGCAGCAGTCAACTCAGAAGCCTCCACTAATCTGTGGTACACATCAGACATGGAGTAGAGAGGAATCTTTCTTTTTCAGTACATTTGAAGAATGGGTTTTTTTTTCCTTTTTAATTTTAGATATTTTCCTATCCCATTTTTTTTTGCATCTTGTCTCCCAACTCCAAATGGTTCCTCAAAAACTTAAAACATTCTTGAAAACTCAGGCTTCAACACCCTCTCCTCCCACTTGGTCTTAGAGCCTCAGAAACACCAGGTACAAAATGCCCTCCAAATGTTCTCTTGCCCCATCCTCTCCACAGCAACTCCTACTTGTGAGCTGCCTTTCATTTTCACAGGCTGTCTCCGGAGCTGTCCTGCCTGCCATTTGGGTGCTGGTGCTCTTCTCTTCTCACTCCCAGATTCCCAGTTAGTATCCCCTCCTGTGTTACATCAAAAGAGGAAATGATCCAGCCTCACTCAGCCCAGCTGAAGCAAAGCTTTAAGGACAAAGAGAATGTGAGTTTATTGGGAAGAAACAACAAGCGACCGCTGAGAGTCGGAGAGGTTTCGTTTACAGCTTTATATTAGAATGTAGAAACGTACATACAAAACACGTAACTAGGCACCACCTCTTACAATAGACCAAGTCACACGTGTAACAGGGTAACTAAACTCCAAACAGGTGTAGGAATCACGATTTCTAGCCTAAGCTGTGTCACTGACTTGGGAATCTACAGTATGCATTTTTTTTGGGGGGGGGTGGTGCGGGAGCCAGCACGAAGATGATGACTAAATAAGGCCCAGGTGGCAAGCACAGCGTCTCAGGAAACAATGGAAGAGGTCTGTCTATGGAATACTTATTGACTTCATTACCTGACTTGGGAAGACTTGGCTAAACACACCAGTCTAGATTAGCACTTTGGTCTGCAGGAAATGATTCTGACTTTACTGGTAATCCCATTCCCTGGAGGGGCAAATGAAGGATGCTAATGGAGGTCTCTAAAGAAGGGAACCACATGTATAAAGTAGGGGCTGTTCTGGTAACTTCCTTATATCCCCTGACATTCTAACACAGTACACCTCCACTTCCAAGCATGAACTTGGGGGAAGAACACATAAGTCTTCTAATATCTAAAATCACAATGAATAAAAACAGATCCAAATATGCCTGGCCCAAAGCTCAGGAAAGCATTTCTATTACACATATGAGATCGTATGAATATACAGGGTTCTTAATATATATTAGATACAGATGTATGTGTATGTGTGTCACTTACTTGACCCAGCAAACTTCAAGCAGATTTTAAAGTTGTGGTCTACATTTATTTTTTTACAGAATATTATGCACATTTCAAATTATTTATGCTTGTAAGCTTGCATTATTAAACTTAATCAGATGGGGATAAAATGAACTGAATGATTTTTGTTAGAAAAAGTGAATTGGGAGGGCAGTACATATAGCCATATTAGAGTGGCCTAGAAATAAGGTGTTTTAGATTATTTATACTAAATGTATTTAAATAAAAGTCATATTTTATTCTGATACATATTTACTAAGTTGATAATGTTTTTCTACTTGGTAACTGGACAGACTATGGGGTAACACAAAAAGATGAGAGAAATACTATAGTGTGGTAAACTGAAACCTTAACTCCATCCAGCACAAGGAGCTTTGGGTTGTGGGTAAAGAGAATAGGTCTCAATATGCAGAGATGGTACTGTGACCCAGTATTTAGACCCCCCAAGAAATGCTGTTTTGTTTCAAAATTATACTAGCCTGTACTGGAAGAAAAAAAAAGGTTGTCTGATCCTAATTATGATATGTACTTTCCTATTCTAAACATTTCCAGTTTGTTTTGCTTTCTAATTTCAGTACTGGGACTTGCAATCAACTCCAATTTTAGCTCATATAAAGCTTCTAAGACCTACAAGGTTTCTAAGGGCTGAACAAAAAAGAATAGAAGCAATAAAAAAAATCGGTCAGTGATCTCAGAAAGCCATGATTATCTACACGTGGCTATTTACCTTAATTTTTCTGCATTCATTGTAATTTGGCTTTTTGTGTTATTTTCATAAGCATCTCTGTGTGATGGGTAAGTAGAGTTCTTGCCAACGATTTCTCATTGATTTTGGTCAGACTACTGGAGGAAAAAGTCAAGAGAAAGAACAATTACATTAAATATGCTGCAGGTCAGGCTGGATGCACAGCTCAGTAATAGAGTATTTCTCTTTCTTGTGCAAGGCCCTGGGTAAAGTCCAGAGCAACACAGCATGGGGTGGTAGGAGTACTTCCAAGTCCCAGAATTAAAGCAAAATATTTCTCCGGGTTTTGATAATGTCTAGTTCACTGTGTGATGCCGATGAGTTCTGTGAAAGAGAGCTTCTCAAAATCTTACTTTGTTTTGGGCTTGGGGGTTGGTGTGACCATGCATCTGGAAGACATTGGTGACCTTGGGTATCTTCCTCAATTGTTCTTCTCCTTATTTTTCCAGACAGGGCCTCTCAATGATTAGACAAAACTAGCTGGTCAGCAAGCCCCAGGGATTCTTCAGCTTCATGCCCTCCATGCTGGAATTACAATACAGGTGCATTTGCCATGTCTGGCTTTCTAGGTTCTGAGGATCTGGAATGGGGTTCTCATGCTTGAGCAGAGAACACTTTATTGACTGAGTCATCACCACAATCCTCAAAATCCTGTTTGTTCCTTGGTGGTTTACACTTTGTCATTGGCAATCAGTAGTGTCATTTTCCTGGAAGTGACAGGCACTTTATTCATTTTGGAGGATACATCTATAAATAATAATTAGCACAGCCATAGTTCATCAGTCATTCTTCCCTGGAAACAGTTTGTTCCATGAAATCAGTCTTAAAAAAAAACCCTGATCTTCAGGATACTGAAGAGTTTCATCATACATATTCCATATGTCTACTGGCAGGAGAAGGTGGCATTCACTTAAGTGGATTTTAATAAAATTAATGTTTGCTGTTCCACTTAGGACATCCTTGACTGAAGCTTCTCTTATTTGAATTGTGTGTCATCACTAAGTATGTGCTGCAATGACGATGACATTTTGGTGGTTTGCCTTGCTCTTTGCCAAGGATCCATGCATTACTGGTTGTATACCGGCATTGCAAGTGTTAACACATCTTGATGCAACTATATTTGTGAATATACTTCAAGCCTTCTAGTCTTCAAAATTACAAATATAAATTTATATATACTTAAAGGTGAGTTGAGAAATATTAACTATGGAAGACACAGAAGTATAATGAGATTTGTGTGTGTGTACCACTACAATCACACACATATGCACAGGCCAGTTGAGTACCTTCTTCTGTCACTGCCTATCTTTTGGGTTGGTTTTTGTTTTGTTTTGTTTTTTGAGACATCTTTCAGTGAACCTAGTGTTCACCATTTCAGCTATTTTGTCTAGCCAAGAAGCCCAGAATTGCCTCTCTGTCAATGTCCTCCCCACCCCCAGAACCCGAGTTATAGATTACACACAGCTATGCCCAGCTTTTATGTAGATGCTAGAGATCTACATTCAGGTCCTCATGCTTGCTCAGCAAGCATTTTATCTACTGAGTTAACTCTGTAGCCCCAAGGCTTATTCAATGGAGAAAATATAAATTCAGGAGTTGGAGAGATGGCTAAGTGGTTAAAAGCACTGCTACTCTCCTAGAGGAGCTAGGCTCAGTCCCTAGAACCTATGCAGTGAATCACAACTGTCTTTAAATCCAGTTCTATCCAGGAGGTCCAATGCCCTATTCTGGTTTCCAAGTGTACACCATGCATGTGATGCATATACCTATACAGGCAAAATACTCATACATATATAACAAAAATGACTGTGGTGGTTTGAAAGAAAATGGCCCCCAAAGGGAGTGGCACTATTAGGAGGTGTGGCATTGTTGGAGGAAGTGTGTCACTGTGGAGGCAGGCTTTGAGGTCTCATATGCTCAAGCTATGTCCAGTGTCTCATACCATTTCCTGTTGCCTGCAAGTCAACACGTAGGACTCTTATCTTCTCTAGCACCATGTCTGCCTGCATACCATTATATCATATGTACCATGATGATAATGGACTAAACCTCTGAAGTATAAGCCACCCAATTAAATGTTTTCCATTATAAGAGTTGCCATGGTAATGGTATCTCTTCACAATAATAGAAACTCTAACTAAGATGGAAGTTGATACCAGGGACTGGGGTATTGCTGTGATAGTCCTGACTATGCTTTTGTTTGAAGGAATATGGACCTTGGCAGTGTGGAATAGAAAAGTAGTTCAAAGAAACTAGAGCCTTCATCTAGTGACTGATGGAAGCAGATATAGAGATTGACAGTTAGGCGCAGAGTCCAGCTGAAGAGAGGGTGGAGCGATTGTATGCGCAGGGAGGAGGTCCAGATCAAGATGGGGAAACTCACAAAGACAGTAGATCCCAGCTAGAGGGAGCTCACCGACTCTGGATGGATGGATGGGGAATCTGCAGGGGACAAAACCAGGCCCCCCTGAATGGGGATGACAGATGCATGGCTTGGTCTGTTTGTGGGGCTCCTGGCAGTGGGACTTGGAGTTATCCCTGGTGCATGAACTGGCTTTTTAGAGCCTACTCCCTATACCTTGCCTTGATGCAGGGGGGAGGGGCTTGGGCCTGCTTCAACTTGATATGCCAGACTTGTTGACTCCCCATGGGAGGCCTTACCCTCTCTTTAGAGTTGATGGAAGGTGGGGAGATGGGGGGAAGGGGGAGCAGGAGGAGGCAGGTAAGGGAAATTGTGGTTGGTATGTAAGAAGAATATATATATATTTGAATACTTCAAATGATGCTTAATGGGCCACACTAGTAGGAACATGGAAGACAGTGGTGCTGAGGGTGATTTGATGAACTGTGGGGGGATTACTCAACAGGTTTCAGAGGAGAAAGATATTGATATGTGGCCTAGAGACTGTTCTTGTAATACTTTGATGAAGAATGTGGCTGCTTTTTGTCCTTGTCCAAAGAGTCTGCCTGAGCTAATGTGAAGTTTTGGATTAATTCCTTTGGCAGAAGAAATCTCAAAACAGCCGAGTATAGACTCTGTCATATGGTTACTAGTGTTCATTCATGCTTATAAATATTTATAATGAAAAGCAGCAAGCTGAGCAGGGCAAATTACCAAATGTAAATTTTGAGAAGGAGCACCAGGAAGTAGAATAGAGCTAAACCCTGTGTTCAAGAAGATAAACAGATTAAGAAATGGAATAAAGGGAGTGATGATCTCAGGGTATGATCCCACCCAGCTAAGTTTCCAATTAGTGAAAAGGAATTAAAGAAAAGCTTAGAGCCAGGTGTGGTGGTGCACGCCTTTAGTCCCAGCACTCAGAAGGCAGGGGTTGGTGGATCTCTGAGTTGGAGGCCAGCCTGGATTACAGAGCAAGTTCCAGAACAGTCAAGCTTGGACAGTGAAGGACACCATGGAAATCAAAAAGCTGGTGAAGATATAATTGAATGAAAGGACAATGTTCCAGCCCCAGCAAGCAGCAGAACTTGGCAGCATTGGCCACATGCTTTTGGCTTTAGAGTGAAGGATAGAAGAAAGCGGTTATGGAATCTCCCTCCAAGACTAAGAAAAGCCTCTGAGGCCAGGAGTGTGTCAGGGGTGTCTCTAAAAGGAGGCCCAGAGAAACCATTGTGTGCAATTGTGAAGTTAAGGTCTGGATTGCCTTGGAGACTCCAAGATGTTGGAGGTGCCAGAGCCATGGGATACCTAAAAAGGAAAGCTGCTACCAGGGAGTAGAACCAGCCCAAGAGGGAGAATTATGTTTCAGTCAACAATGAAAGGAGTTGGAGATTCGAAGAGCATTTTGACATCAGACATGCAGATGGAGAGTTTCAAGTTTGCCCAGGTGGTTTTCAGTCTTGCTTTGGTCCAGTATTTTTTCACTATGCTCCCTTCCCTACATTTGGAATAGTAATGTGTATCCTGTGCCATTATATGTTGGAAATATGTAATCTGTGTTTTTTTAATTTTAATTTTACAGGTGATTACAGTTAAAAGATTATATGAATCTCAGAAATGACTCATAACTTTAGACTGTTAAACAGGTTTGAAACTGTTGTAGACTATGGGGACTTTTGAAGTTGAACTGAATGCATTTTTACATTATGATATGGCTACAAACTTTTGGGGATTAGGGAGTAGAATGTGGTGGTTTGAAAAGAAAAAAAAAGGGAATGGCACGATTAGGAGGTGTGGCCTTGACAGAGGAAGTGTATTACTGTGGAGGTGGGCATTGAGGTCTCATATATGCTTCAGCTATGCCCAGTGTCTCAGACTACTTCCTGCTGCCTGCAGGTCAAGATGTAGAACTCTCAGCTTCCTCTCCAGCACAAGTCTGCTTGCATGCCAATGTATAGCACTAGGATGATAATGGACTGACCCTCATAACTGTAAGCCAAGCAATTAAATGTTTTCCTTTTTAAGAGTTGCCATGGTCATGGTGTCTCTTCAAAGCAATAGAAAACTTAACTAAACAATCATCTTCTTTAAGAGAAAATAAAAATTTTGAGCCTTCTTAAAATATAATTATGTCTTTCCATTAGAAACCACAGATCACTGATAAAACTATTAAATGTAGCCGGGCGTTGGTGGCGCACGCCTTTAATCCCAGCACTCGGGAGGCAGAGGCAGGCGGATCTCTGTGAGTTCGAGGCCAGCCTGGACTACCAAGTGAGCTCCAGGAAAGGCGCAAAGCTACACAGAGAAACCCTGTCTCGAAAAAACCAAATATATATAATATATATATATATATATATATATATATATATATATATATATAAAATATAGTAAATGCACTGGGAAAAATCATGAATGAAAAGCTATGCTCTTGGAATTTTAGTCAGTCTTTAAATACTAAAATTAAACTACAGGTACAGAATTAACCCATCACCATTTACTTTCTTCCAGTTATGAAATTCTGATAAACCCTTAAGAAAGGATCCAATAGTATGAGAGTGAATCAAATACATACAAACATTCCCATTCTAAACGGTCATTTTAAAAAGGAAAAGTTCCTCAAATGTGATAGCAGTTGTTGATGGTGGAGGGAGTTATTTGTTTATCTGATAAGTTTTGGGGTGAATTTGAAGCTACCAAAGGGAGCAGCATCTTATGTTTCATATATACTTTTCCTTATTTGAACATCAAAGGACTAAGATATTGAGACAGATTTTCTTCTAAGTTTATGTTTGTGTTGACTTGCACTTAGTTTAAATCTTGATTTCTAAACAAAATTTAGTCTTTCAACTGTGCCTCAGGAATGTGGCTATTACATTGTATGATCTCCAGATCATGAAACTAAGAACAAAAGATGAGAACACAGATGAATTTTTCTCCCTTCTTTCTTTGATCCAAAATTTTCAAATTCAAAAACTGCAGGTTTTGACATAGATAGTAAATTGAATCATATTTTAGGTTAGAGAGCTGAACACTATATATAACCTGAGTTGGGAGAAGAATCTGAACAGTCTCCAAGGCCAATGAAATCAACTAGCACCTTGCAGAAGGAATCCCATAGGCTGCAGACCACGTCTAGCTCTGTTGATTAGTGGCTGCATGACTTCTGCAGCTAGCTCCTCTAGACCCTAATTTCTCTACCTTGAAAATAGGGACAATGATGAATATTTCTTACAGGTATGTCACTGAAATAAGTAGAATATTGTATATAGCATTTAGGGCATGGCCTTATGCACACAAGAGTATCTTATAAATGTCAGTTACTTCACTTACCAGAAAATACATGGTTTAACTTTTGATAATAAAGTTTGACTGTAAGATATGCAACTGCAGAGTGTTCAAATTTCACTGCAAGTTCATAAAGCTACAAGAATCCCGAATGAACAGAAAATGACACACCAGTTAAAGATACACAGGGAGAAGAGCACATTACAGAACGGGAAAAATTACTTCTTTATATGTATTATTGGTGATAATTAATACATAATGTATGTCCAATTTTCAGTCAACTTTAGCCATTTTCATGACAAGTACGTGTGGCATGATAGGAAAAACCAATACTCAAGCTGTGGTAGTGAGTAGAGTGCTGTCTCTGCAAACTGCATTTGGATCTCCAGAACCCATGTAAAAGCTGGGTGAGATGGCATGCACCTGTAACTCTAGAGCATCAGGGGCAGAGACAGGAAGGTCGATGGGACTTGCTGCCAGACAATCTAGCCAAACTGGTGAGCTCCTGGTTCAGTGAAAGACCCTGTCTCAAAAAATAAGTCAAAGAGTGACTGAGGAAGACTCCTAAGGATGATCTTTGGCCTAAACAAGTATGGAGGTAGGGAAGAAAGGGAGGAAAAGACAGACAGACAGACAGACAGACAGGTAGGCAGAGGGAGAGAAGAGAGAGAGAGAGAGAGAGAGAGAGAGAGACAGAGAGACAGAGAGACAGAGAGACAGAGAGACAGAGAGAAACACCAATACTGTAGAGCATAATGTATCACATAAACATACCAATATGACTCACTTACATTTAGGGCTCATTAGTATGTCATGTCAACTTTGTCTCTGGAGTACTTATAATCAGCAAGTCCTACATGCCATACACAATACACCTTATAAGACATTATGAAATTCTATATAATAACATTAGCTACTATTTTTAACAGCATTTAAGTATTTGCATATCATACTTATGATTTGCAAGAAACTCATATGAATATATACATGTATGTATTAAAAAGATACAGAAGTCATACTTGGATAGATAGTATATATCTACAGAAAGTATAAAATAGATTTCAAAGCTTGTCTTCATTTAACCATGTATAATAGCTCTCCCATAGATACAGCAGTCAAGCAATGCAGTTGAGTAATTTTACTGGATTCTAACTTCCTAATTTTAACATGAAGAAAATATAAAGATATCATGGATATTCTCTTCAAAATGTATGAATATATCATCTCAAAATTAAATATAGAAAACTTGTTGTTAATAGACCCTTTGTTGTATCAGGTCTACTGTGTTTAGCATGCTTCAAGCAGGAAAAATAAAAATTTCTGAGGTAATCCATAAATGGAAGAATGAAAATTACTGTTCACTAAGTGTCTGCCACAGGTGAAATATTGTGTTCAGATCTTGCATGTGTTTTCACATTGTTCTTACCACAGCTTAGGAAAATAACTACAAGTACTCTGACTTTTATAAATAACTGAGGCTCACATATAAAGTTTTAACTTCAAGCCAAGAATCTCACTACTCCATATTAATGTTTGAACTAGACCGAATTACAACAGCATCATTCATCAACAGTAGGTATGTCCACATTCTATCTGTTTGCCCCAACTTCTCTTGTATAAAGAAGACAAGCTCTTAGTTTTTGCTCTTCCTTTCTACCCATTTGTCCCAGTCCCTAATCAGTCTCCCTTTGAACTCCTAGCCCTCCCAATTCTACTGATGTCTTTAAAAAAAAAAACACAGCATACATGTATATATTTAAGAAACCAAATAAATAAATAAATAAAGCAAAATAAGCAAAGCTCCCATCTAAGGTTTAGAAAAAAGTCAAATGCAATTGTTTTTTTTTTTTTTTCCTCTTTGCTCTTTGGGGGCCCGCCACCCAGCTCCCAAAGACTTATTTTTTTCTTGTGAATGCCCGACCTTAGCTTGGCTTATTTCTAGCCAGCTTTTCTTAACTTAAATTATCCTGCCTACCTTTTGCCTCTGGGCTTTGACCTTTCTCTATTCTATATACCTTTCTTTACTTCTTACTCCTTGGCTGGCGAAGTGGCTACTAGGTGGCTGGCCCCTGGTGTCCTCCTCTCCTTCACCTTTTCTTTCTCCTCCCTCTTCCCGTTCTTCTCCTCTAGCCTAGATTTCTCCTATTATTTATTCTCTCTGTGTGCAATCCCCCCAACACCCATCCTTTCTCCTGCCTTGCTATTGCTGTTCAGCTCTTTATTAGACCAATCAGGTGTTTTAGACAGGCACAGTAACACAGCTTCACAGAGTTAAACAAATGCAACATAAAAGAAAGTAACACATCTTAAACTATATTCCGTAACAGTCAAAGGTTTTTAAGAACTGATGGAACCCATTTTTCTATCTTGATCCCCTACCCAGCATGCTCCCTGTTCATACCTTCTTATATATACACCACAGTTTTTATATTCTCATATTGTTGCTCATGATATTCTTTATCTCCAACAGCTTTCTTTCTTTTCCCATGCATGTTACAATTCTGAATCAGATGTATGTTTTTGTTTTAGTGTTTCCATGGAACTTTATCATGATATATATTTTATAATAACATTTTCAAAGTTGGATAAATTTTTTCTGGCATGTGTGTCTCTTAGTGAAGTTACTATATTTATCAACATATGAGTTATTCAAGTCATTATTAATTTGAATTAAATGTGTGCATTCAAACAAGTTATTTAGCTGAAATGAATAGTCATGTCCCCGTGTGTAAATGAGAATGAAATAGTCCTTATTTACATATATAGAAACCTTAGACCAGCATGGATTCTGTTTGCACCATAAAAATTGGGATAGTTCATATAATATTATTAGGCGCAGTATGCGAACAAAGAGTTCTCATTCTTCAACGTTAACTGGCCCACTTAAGGATTCAATGATGATTTAATTCTCTGCAAAACTTTTGAGACAATTTTAAATAAGTTTTGCATTAGCAATGTATCTACTGTCATAGTGTATGGGAAGACAACCTAAGTATGGTGTAAGACCATTAAAGAGCATTTGAAATGGATTCCTGCAGGGTACAAAATAACCCTGACCCCTCCAACAAAATGGTCAGTGTGCCTTAGAATTTTACTGCATATAAAGGGTTACAAATTCAAGGTAGGACTTGGGGAGGAAAGGCTCATTAACTGTGGTTTTCCACTTCTACACACACTTTGCAAACTCTTTTTGAATGCTTTCTAAACATTTTATAATTTACAGTATAAGTTGCATCAGACTATGCATCTTTTCTTCCTCTCCTATCTTTGTATGAGTCAACAACTCTGATCTTTTAGCTGTTGGTATTCATAATTAAATCCAAGTGGACATAAACTTGTGACAGTGACTGGATAAAAGAAGGGAGCAATGGAACACCCTGAGTTGGCAAAGAGAAGTCTTAATATAACACAGCAAAAAGCCAAAGACTAATGATCACGTATTTGAGGTGGTTTGAAAGAAAATGGCCCCCAAAGGGAGTAGCACTATTAGGAGGTATGGCCTTGTTGGAATGGCTGTGGGCTTACTGGAGTAGGTGTGGCTTTGTTTGAGGAAGTATGTCACTGTGGGGTGGGCTTTGAGGTCTCCTTGGCTAAAGCTACTCCCAGTGAGACAGACCACTTCCTGTTGTCTGCAGGTCAAGATGTAGGACTCTCAGTTCATTCTCCAGCACCATGTCTTCCTGCACTCAGCCATGTCACACTCACCATGACAATGGACTAAACCTCGGAAAATGTAAGCTAACCCCAATCAAATGTTTATCATTTATAAGTGTTGCTGTGGTCATGGTGTCTCTTCATAGCAATAGAAAAGCTAACTAAGATAATACTTGAATGTGTACTTGAAAAATGTGTAGGAATTAGTCATGTTCTCTAATATCTTTCCACTTTAAATTAGAGACTAGGTGGTAAGAATTATAAGGCAAACTTAGCCATAGTCAACAAGTAGAGTGAATATCCAACACAGTTAAAAGATGAGAGATACAGATACTGAGCTTTCATCAGGGTCATGTACATACAATAATAATGTGACTATAACAAAGTGCTCCTGAAATGCACCCAAAATAGTGATGTCTAAATCATAGAATATAATATAAGTACTTGGAACTCCATAACTAGACTATTGTTCCTAATAGGAATTACTGGAAAGAAATGTTTACTTAGTTCCTATGAAACAGTTGCAATAATTTGCAAAGACGCAGAGGAGCAGATGGTGAAAACGAAGATTCCAATGGAAATCATGACTGCTGTTAATATAGGAGGCACATCTTAAAGAACATGTTTGAGTTCAATAACACCTTCTTGCCACTTTACAAGTATAATCTCACAACACTATCTTATGTAATGTAGAATGGCCAATTACTTAAGAATAAGTAGTATAATTTTTAAAGAAATATGTTTAACAACACAATAACCATTTACTGGTTCCCAAGGCCATGATTATTTATACCAATGTAAAGTTTCATGGAAAAAGAAATACATAAATGAAGTCTCTATCACTTCTTTGTTCATCCTAATACATACTTCTAATTCATAAATGTTTATAAATTAGTAAGCAGACAAATAACTATACAGACCACCATCTGGTCACACCCAGGCATTTCTTTATTTCTATTTCTAAACAGGTGATTTGCATTCAATATAGAAACAAAACTAGCCAACAACCCTGACTTCAACACATTTTGTATTATATAAAGGGTGTGGCTTTGACAACATCTTAATATATATTTAGGCATTCTAATGGCATCCATGTAAATTTTGAGCCATGAGAAATGCTATAGTCCAGGACATCTGAAAGCATAATGGGAATAAAAACTCAGATGAAAGAATGAAATGAAGGAAACTAAGATATTACCTTATAAGGTGTTATCAGTGTGAGGATTTACTATACACTCCCTTGCATCTCTTCAGAAAGAGGAAAATAAGGATTTTTCCAAATGGTTGCAGTGTGGGTAGCTTGTCAAAGAGTTGAAAATGACAGGGAAGATTTCTCAAGCCGGAGAGGCAGGTGTGTCACTATTCTTAGTTCTGTTCATGTGTTGACTCAGATGATTCTTCCGAGAAGACTGTGGTAATGGCCACTGGTCTCTCTCTACACCACCATGCAGGAGTTGCTCTAATCAGAATGTGCTAAAGGTCACAGAGCTAGAACGAGTAGGAACTGGGATTTAAACACAGAGAGATTGTCTCCAACCCTGACCCAGCATTGAGAGGCGCCTTCTACCAAGAGTCTTTTTTCAAAGTGCATTTGTTGAGTGTTTCTGACCTGACTATTTCCAATGAAAAAGAATTTGAGTTCCTACTTGCCACTGCATTCTTTTTTGGTCTTAAAAGTGTTTTTATCTCTTCTTTTGAAGTGAATTTTAATGAGCCTTTAATTGTCAAAGGCCTGCATAAATATTCATTACACATTAAGAGCAGTTCTTTCCGTTGCCCGAAAGCTGGGAGACAAAAACAGTAAGGCTCTGAGGCAGAGCAGATGTGGAGTAAGATTGTGAACATTCAGATTTAAAGTCAGTGTTTGCCTCAATGCCTCATTATTATCAGAACACTTAATGATGTTTAATAAAAACACTCTGACTTTTGCCTTTATAAGTTGTCCTCAAGAAATATTGGTCATTTATTTTATCTTCCATCCAGTTCTGAATGGTCCAAAACTTTTAGGCAGCTTTTTCTAATGCCCTTTGTACCAGTGAATAGTATAATGGTTGTAATGTTGGGAAAAAACAGGTTTGACCTAAATCAACAAGGCAAGTCTTGCCACATGGATCTGGGTCTCCTAGGAAAGTGTTAATCAAAGTGTTGCATGTTCCGTAAACCAAACAGAGCAGTCAAAAGCCAGTTTCACACTCTTGCTTGGAGTGAGACCCTGGCTACTTATAACTGTCAAAGGGTAGGTGATGCCCACTAGGGATCCTGGCAATGCCCTGCTTCCTGAGGTCAGAGTAGGAATCAGCAACATTTACTCACTACAAACAAATCTCTCTGACCTACCTCCTCTGATTCACCACTGAAAGCAACCTGGAAAAGAGAAAGCCGTGTCTGTGGTTTCCAGCTGGACAGCAGTGACTTCCACTGAATAATTATTTGGTTTCCCTGACTGAGAAACATTGTGGCTAGGTGTCTATAAATGTATATTCCAAAAAAGACTGAACTTTTAATGAACTAGGTTATCACTGACATGTAACCAGGAATAACAAAATATTCAGTGAGATTTGGATTTAAGATTTGAGGTTTTTTTCCAACAGTAAATTAAGAGTATAACTATGTAGTTTTAAATGGATCCCCACTTTTATATAATAAGTTCCATTATAAACCAAATATAGATTACTTTAATCTGTTGTGGCATTAAACACTTAATTTAAATAAAGTTGTTAACCAAATAATTTTTATTTTGTCTTTTACTCTAAAATGATTAGAATCAACCAAACATACTTTACATTTTGTTGTCCATACATTTTTCATTTCCATGAGTTTGGGTGGGATTGTAGGGACAGAAGTGTGCCAGTAATGATACTTTAGTAAGATTAGTTAATTACATTCACAAGGGTTCTTCTCCATGCTGTCTTCTTTCCTCTCTTCCTTCCTGCTTCCCTCCCTCTGGTTCCATTTTTCTTTTCCCTTCCTTTTTCCTTGCTGTTCTTCCCTTCTGTTCCCTTTCTGATCCTTTCCTTTCTTCCTCCCATGGAAGTCTCTCACCTCAGCCTCCCGAGTACTAGTGCTAGAGAAATGCACTACCCTGCACAGCCCATGCTGTCAAATAGAAAATAAAATCAAACTTTGCTTACCTATCCTAACTAATAAGTAAAGAAACATTTTATAGTGACTATACTCAGAAACTAAAAACAAAGGGCTGCAAACGTAGTTTAACATGCAATAAATCTGAGAGATTGGGGCAGGAAGATGAGAAATTCAAGGTCATCTGCTACATAGCAAGTTCAAGGCCATCCTGAGATATATGTCTCAGAGAGACAGAGATAGAGACAGAGAGAAAGAGAGGGGAATGAATGAATAAATAAATCTAGGCAAAAACATAACACAGTTTGCCTGTTTCCTCCAAAACTAACTAAAATGTATCTGCCATTGTAACATAAAAAAAAAAAAAAAGAGTGAGCTTTAGGAGACATTTAGGACTCTACCCTCATGACTACACTAAGACCATTATCTCAAGAGATGAATTACTGTAATCTTTTTTACAGTATTTTTATTTTATAATTAACTTAATTTCACATATCAGCCAGATTCCCCCGTCCTCCCTCCTCCCACCCCCCAGCCCTCTCCCCCAACCCACCCCCAACTCCCACCTCCTCCAAGACAAGGTCTCCCCTGGGGAGTCAGCCCAGCCTGGCAGACTCAGCCAAGGCAGGTCCAGTCTCCTCCTCCCTACACCAAGGCTGAGCAAAGTGTCTCAGCATAGGCCCCAGGCTCCAAAAAGTCAGCCAGTTCCCCAAGGGACAGGTCCTGGCTCCACTGCCTGGGGGCTTCCCAAACAGTTCAAGCTAATCAACTGTCTCATTTAACCAGAGGGCCTGGTCCAGTTCCATGGGGGTTCCTCCACCATTGGTTCACAGTTCATGTGTTTCCACTAGTTTGGCTATTTGTCCTGTGCTTCCTCCAACCATGGTCTCAACATCTCTGGCTCATGTAATCCCTCCTCTCTCTCGCCGATTGGACTCCTGGAGCTCCACCTGGGTCTCGGCCGTGGATCTCTCCATCCCCTTCCATCAGACATTAGATGAGAGTTCTATCATGACAGCCAGGGTATTCGACCATCTGATCACCAGAGTAGATCAGCTCAGTCATTCTCTTGACCATTGCCACTAGTCTACAGTAAAGGTATCTTTGTGGAGAGATGGCTCAGCCGTTAAAGGCTAGGCTCACAACCAAAAATATAAGAGTTACCGTAATCTTAGTCAACTTTCTTTTGCAGTTTCCCACTGTGATGCCCTCTATGCTACCACATAGCCCAAAAGTCCTTTCTAGAAGTCAGTACCTGACACTGGATTCCTCAACTGAACTCTTGTTCTCTTGCTTACCCACAAACACTTTAACCATTGAGTCATCTTTCTGACCCTTCACATTATTTTTAAGACAGGATCTCTCACAGGTGCTTTTCTTTACCAATTGCCCAATATGGGGTATTCTGTTGGATCAACATAAAACAGACAGAAACCAGGCTTTGTTGGCTCATGTTTTATGGTTAATATTTGCTGTTATATTAAGAAAAAAATCAAGGAGGTTTTTTTTTAAGTATATATTTTCATGTTGGCTATTTAATAGATTATATTCAGATTAAACTTAATTTTGATGCCAGATATTAAGCTTCTTCACACAATGATCTTCTATATCTTTATGGATATTTTTGCTTTTCAATGATGTGGCAACATGTCCATACAACCATTTCACTCCTCACTTAGTACAATATTCAATAAATTATGAGACATTCAGTGTTCAGAGGCGCTTTGTGTTAGATGATTTTTCCTGATGTAAGGGCTCCAAGCATGATGCAGATAGATGCATTAGACTAAGTCTAGATGTTTGGTAAGTAGAGTACATTTTCTACTTATGATGGACTTAGGATGTAACATTCTCATAAATTGAGACACATGTGGATGGAAAAAAGTCTTGATACAACCACATAAATCTACTTTTAAAAAAACTGTCTCAGCCGGGCGGTGGTGGCACACGCCTTTAATCCCAGCACTCGGGAGGCAGAGGCAGGCAGATCTCTGTGAGTTCGAGGCCAGCCTGGGCTACCAAGTGAGTCCCAGGAAAGGCGCAAAACTACACAGAGAAACCCTGTCTTGAAAATCAAAAAAAAAAAAAAAAAAAAAAAAAAACTGTCTCTATTAAGGATTCATGACAATTGTCTTCTATTTCTTTGTATATACTTGAATATAATTAGTATATGTGTGTGTGCATATGTGTATGTGGTTGGGTATGCATGTGTGTCTCTGGAAGACAGAGGCCAATCTTAAGCATTTTCTTCAGTTGTTGACTATCTTGTATTTTTTTTATTTGCATGCATGTGTGTTCAGGTGCCTATACACAAGTGTGTGCCTGCCTGTGGTAGCCCAAGGTTGATAGGAACTCTTTCTCCTCAGTTCTTCTACCTTATTCTTTTTAGGCAGGATCTCTCAATTAAATGCAAAGCTCATCCACACTGAAGGTCTTCCTAGTGAGCTTGCTCCATTGATTCCATGTCTGTCTTTCAAGGCTGGAATCATAGGCAGGCTGTCACAGCCACAAAATTGCACATGGATTCTGGGGATCTGAACTCTTGTTCTCTTGCTTACCCACAAACACTTTAATTATTGAGTCATCTTTCTGACCCTTCACATTATTTTTAAGACAGACTCTCTCACAGAAGCTGGAGTTTGTCAAATAAGCTAAACTGGGTCACATCCTGCTACCACATCCTGCTTTTATGTGGATTCTAGGGAGTCACACTCCAGTCTTCAACTTGGATGATAAACACTTGACTGATTAAACCATCTCCCTAGCTACTTCTGTTTCTTTAGAATATCTGAGATGTTCTATCTCTGCTGAATCTATATATTCCTGCCTATAACACTTTCTGACTATATAAATTTGAGTGGATTTTAAATGGGTTACTTAAGGCCAGCAAGATGGCTCAGTGTATAAAGTGTTTGTTGCCAAGTCTGGTGACCTGAATTCAATTCCTTGAAGCGACATGGTATCCAAGGATAACTGGTTGTCTCAAGTTGTCCTCTGATCTCTGTGTGCACACATAAACACCAAATAAATGCAATAAGATAAAATACTAAAATAGATTATTTTAAAAATTAATTTTATGATTCAACTTGACTAGGGACAGGAGTAAAAAGAGAGACCTTAAAAAATTATGATGGGCGTTGGTGGTGCATGCCTTTAATCCCAGCACTCGGGAGGCAGAGGCAGGTGGATCTCTATGAGTTCGAGGCCAGCCTGGGCTACCAAGTGAGCTCCAGGAGAGGTGCAAAGCTACACAGAGAAACCCTGTCTCGAAAAACCAAAAAAAAAAAAAAAATTATGATGGCTTTTTGGAAGGTGTGATTCCAGAACACATGGTCTGAAAATTGCCAGTAAATGCAGGTGGAAACAGGAAAAGATTTCCAATGTAGTTTCAGACATATCTACCACTATTTACCAAATGGTCTAAAAGTGTGATTGGATCAATAAAAAAAGGTTGAAACATTTGACAAAAAGGCTACAGGTGGGAAAACACGCCTTCAAGGATGCCAAGATCTCAGATCAACTGAAAGCCAAGGATATGGGTGATACTACCATTGCCATCTCTATGTGGAAATTTTAGCCTAGAAAGTATTATATGACTATACGTGATACCTAAAGACACAGAGACAATCAAAAATGTGAGCATAGACGCATCACAGGCTGGCTGCACTTTCCTGACTGTTGTTGCTAAAGTTCATGATGTGAAGTAAAACAAATACACTCACATGAACCATGTTCGTCTGGCTTATAAATGGGGCATAAAAAAATCATCTAATAGTTCGTGTAAACAAAACGGATTCTATTGATCCACCCTATAACCTGAAGTGATGTAAAGAAATCATCAAGGAATTTACTACACATACTAAAATTAGCCAACATACAATACAGCTGAGCCCACAGCAGGTTCTGGCTGCAATGGTGGCAGCATGCTGGAGCCACGTGTTAACATCCTTCGCTCAAAAGATGAAGTCACATAAATATTGCAACGGCAGTAGAACTGTGCTGTGTGAACCTCAGAGTTGTGTTCTGCTATGAGTTCCAACTGATGAGTTCTTGGGTCTGTGTATCTACCAAATTGTTGGTACTGGAACTGTCTTTTGTAGTCTGAGTGGAGACCAGAGTTCTCCAACACAACATGGTGGTCTCCTTGCTCTATTCAGTATCACAAGTTCAAAGTTGACTAAAGTGTACCATAAAACATGGAGTCAAACTCTTCTTGGGGACTACATGGGCTTCAATGTTAATAACAAGCCTTACTAAACTAACTCGTTGATGTAAGCAGCTTCACTGCTCAAATGATTTATTCTGGACCATCTAGGGCAAATGGATGCTGGCAATGTCTCTGCACTGGATTATCATAGAGTTTATGCTCCAGGGGAGTTTGCTGAGATAAACCAAAACACTGCCGGATATGCTAGAGAGAAGCTGGAGATGGCCAACTTCTTACAAACTGTAATGTTGTCCATCATAATATATCTACATCAGTGTATTGAGATTTGCTCTAATCATCATCTTTTGGATCACTCTGCAGTCCATGACATGAGACAATTCCTGTGGGTATCACTGAAGCAGTAGACAAAAGACTGCCAGAGTTGCAAGGTCACCAGGCTGACCCAGAGAGCTGCAAAGGCTAAAAAATAAGCAGTATTATTAACACCTGCCACCCCAGGATCTGGGAGTGGTGGAAAACAGCTTGTTCCAACTGGGCATTGACATTTAATACTAACTGACTGCCTAAGGATAATAATGCAACATAAAATCTTAAAGGAAAATACTTGTGGGTCATTTGTGTGGCAAGTCCTAAATTAGTTTCTAAAAATCAGTACCTCATAAAGGAAGCAACTTGATTAAAAATCTGTCACAGTATTTTGAGACCCATTAAGAGAAATTTAGTAAAGGGGTAGGATTCTGAGCATTTCTATGGGGTGTTACTGTTTTTGTGTATGTGTGTGACTGGTGCAAAGGTCAGAGATCAACATCTATTGTCTTCTAAAATCACTCTCCACACACACAGGATTTGTCATTGAACCTGGAGCTCACCAATTTGGCTTTATTGTCTGGCAACCAGGCCCCTAGATCTGTTTATCTCCACTTTCCTACACCAACAGTGGGGTTATTATAGGAGGGCATCACAACGTCCATCTTCCCATGGGTGCTAAGATCTAAACTCAGGGCTTCATGCTTCAGTGCCAGTCTCTCTCTCTCTCTCTCTCTCTCTCTCTCTCTCTCTCTCTCTCACACACACACACACACACACACACATTAATAATAAATAAATATTTTAAAATACATTTTTTAATTCAAACTTAAATCTTAACTGTCCTGGTCCTGGTCCAGACCTGCTGGCCTCTGATATAAGCCACAATTTTAGACTTTCTGGGTCTCCACTTTGCCATCCACAAATACTGGGACTCATTAGCTTCTAATCATGTGATATAATTCCTTATAATATCTTTATATAGATACACACACGTAAGTTGTCTATGTCTCTGAGACATCACAAAAATGCAGTTATTCTAAGTTTAGGAAGTGTGTTAAATAGCCAGGTGTTTTGAATTTTAATTAAATATGAGCTATGTTGGATTTCTGAATTATGGGTCTCACAATTCCTCCCAATATGAAATCAGTAACTGTGATTTCCCCACTAGTAATAAACCAGAACCATGCTTTCCTGATAACAATCTAGAAAATATAGCTTCTGTGGCTTCTGAACCCCACTGAGTCTCCTATGAATGGCAAGAAAGAGAGAGTATTGACATCAGAGCTTACTGCAGAGTAGTGGTATAAGATGAAGGCGGAACATCACAATCAGCTATCGGGTCAAGGATGTCGTCCACAACTCAGTTGCCCTTATCAACTGAGAGATGATCATTGATTAGACTGGGTAATTTTGTCTTCATTTCTATAATTTTGCATAAATATTTCTGTTTCTATTCTGGCCCAGCATACCTCTGTATGAGGTATGAGGTAACCTTTCCAATAGCATGGTCCCTTTGAGAAATCAAATCGTTCAATAAATTTCTAGACTGAAGACCATTTCAAGATGCTTAACTCTCCTCTACTAAATAAGGGAACAAAAAGCACCAGAGGGATTGGCCAAACTTCAGATTCAAAATACAGAAAAATGTGCTTGTGAAGAACACAACTATTAATAACTGGGTATTGTTAACATATATACATGCCAAGAGATTTCTTGGAATACATTTAAACCTTTTAAAAATTGCATGTATTCAGAATGTTTTGCTAAAGAAGTTACTCATTCCAGTGAATCAAGGAAAAATGTACTCCAACATGTTTTCAATAAAAGATAGTGATTATAAATAAAATCAAAACACAGGGTTTAAGGCTAGCCAGACAAGACAAAGGTAACTTTTATGTACTCTAAAGGTACTTAGATATTGCATCTGCACATGCTGCTTCTTCATATTTCCATAGTGTAGCAAGAAAAACTAAGCAAGGAGAAAATATTAACAGAAGAATACAAATTTGTTTTCTCTTTTATAATAACATTTATATTACTAATATTTTAAAATATAGGCTAAGGACATATAAGTATGCCAATGATTGGAAATTCTTGCTCTGATATGAACATATGCTATGAGGCTGCTGGCTTACTCGAGGCTTTCCTCCCCATCATGATTAGGTTACCTGGGCCCGAGGCTTTATGTATTCAATTAATTTAACACTCAGAAAACTCAGTTATACATCAAAACTAACAAAATATCTGAAGCCATTCTTCCTCCTTCCTAATGCCTCTCTCTCTTTCTGAATCTGTTTTAAAAAATTCTTAGGGTCTCACTAAGTTGTCCACACTGATGTCAAATTCACCATGCTCCTACCTCAACTCTGCAAAATGCTGGGAATACAGGCACACACCACCATGCTCCATTTAATCTACTTTCTTTAGTATTCTTTGATGCAAAAAGCCATCATTCATCCACCTGTCAATGCCCCAAACCCTCAGAGATAACTCCCTTATCATTTTCACTAATTGTCCAGAATATAATAATTTCATCTTAATCTTCTATATATTTTTGTCATTCTTTCTTGCCTCTCTGTTGACTCTACTGAAAGGTGCCCTCATCATTTCTGCTCTGATGGTGATAACTAACATTTCAGTATTTCTTCTCTAGCCCTACCTCCCCGTAACTATCTTTATACTACAGTTAGAATTACATTTCTTAAAATATGCCCTCCCTCAATCTAGGCACTTTTTTGACTGAGCACTTTCCAAATTCCAGAATGACTACACACTGTCCTAATCCAAAAACATAGGAAAATAATCAGCATAATTCTTTACCAACACAGAGCTTTCAGTCACTGCAGGGAAAAAAAAAGTCAGAATAACATGAACATATGTAAATCTTTGGAAGTGCTGTGGAGAGAAAATAGAGAAAGCAGACAAGGCATACTGGAAACTGTTATTTCAGAAGATTTTTAGAACTGTCTCAATATTAAGTCATCTCTGCAAAGAAAGATAAGAAGGACAGTGACCCATGAAGAGAAGTAAGAAATGTTCTGGAGAGAAGACTAGCAAGCTGGATTGCCAAGTCACACCTGTTTATAAGGGAACAGTTAGGCCTAACTTGTTCAGCAAGAGGAGAAGTGAGATCAGAGGAGACATGGAGAGCTGATGTGAGAAGGCCTGTTGGAAACAGTCACTCTGACTGATGGGATAAGGATACAGGAAGCAAAAGCAAATCAAAAGCGGACAGGAGACTACTGCAGTCATTGAAGTGAGCGAGCACTGTAGAGCGTGTGTGGGTGGTAATACAAGATGTGAGGAGAACAGATTCTTTTAAGAACTCATTTTGAAGCTACTGTCATAACCTTGGTTTCCCAAAATATAAAAACCAAAGTCAAGTGCTTACATAGGGGTACTTTATTTGGAAATGCCATTCCAGGATGGCACACGAATGAATAGGTTGTGAAACAAAAAAGGGAAAAAGTAGGAATTAGGGGCTACTATCTAGTTCCTCTCTAACTAATGGTACCATGACATTTCTCAGTACCTCCATCCGTGACTACCCCTCATCCCCTCTTACTCCCATTAATCAAACTGCCCCAGGACCATTTTCTGTCACTTCTTGAAGGAGGTATATGGCCATGGGATGGTTTCTTCATGAGCTGTGCATGCTACATAAGAGGGGCAGCAGGACTGGGTGGTAAGAGGGAAGACAGTCCATTCCAACCTTCACAAAGCTGGCCACTGCCATCACAGGATGAATTGCTGCAATCTGGGGGCTGCAAAGCACAGTGACTGAAGACCCAATTTGGAGCTGTTCAAATAATTTTCTAATCAATTATATAATCATGCAAGAAGAAAAAGAAGGGTTAAAATGATGCCAACAGTTTTGTCTTAATCATTTAAAAAAGGTGGAACTGCCATTAACTTAAAGAGGGAAACAATGGGAACTAGAATTATGTTATTTTGCCTATAACTTATTACATGGTTCTATGTGACCCATGAGAAAAGTGCATGCTTCCTAATGTCAGTCACCACACACCTTCTCATCTGTCCCTGCTTTACCATCTCAAGTCACCTGCCCTTCAACAGCACTGACAACTGTTCAGTTCTCCCCCTTGCCACAGCTGTAAGTTCTCTCAGCTCCTGCTTGCGTGAGCCTTCCCACCTGGAATGTATTGAATTCTGTTCTTTTTCAAGATAGTGCCTTGCTAGCCTTTAGTTCTCAACTGGGTTGATACTTTCTTTTCAGTCATTTGTACACTGCTCTTTTCTCAAACTATTCTCTGTATTGTTATTCTCTCAACTAAACAATGTAGTCCCACCTGGGGCTATCTTTCATGAATGCACAGAGCATACAACAACATTAGAAAACTGTCTGTGTTGTAATGGCCTGATAAATGAAGAAAAGAGCTTCCCGTGTTTTAAAGACATAGTCATACTGCCCACAACTAACTTTTCATATGAAACATTTCAGTATTTTTATCTCAACTAGCAAGAGATTTTAACAGAGATATCCAAACACATATAAGTACTTAGCACCAGAGGGCAAACATAAAAACTAGGTTTTCTTATTCCCATCAAAAACATATACACCTTTCCCCCAAACCAACATCTCTTAGACAAGAGCTAGGTGTATCTAGCTCTTGTCTAGGGCATTTTGTAAGATTAGGTGGATCATCTAGGGCATTTTGTAAGATTAGGTGGATCAAGAAGAAAAGTGCCTACTGTATCCTAATACACACTGCCTATTGAAACACAATAACATGGCCTTCTGGTGGTAAACAAAATTCATTCTAATTATGATCAAACTACTATGATCATATTTTCATGATCAGATTTTTGTGAAGTCACCCCCACCTCAGGTCTATGGATAAAAGACTTCTTATTTTCCTGTAGGTGTGATGACCCATGTTCTGCCATATTAGGTACTCCAGAGCTTCTGGGAGGGCTATTTGATCATATACATTTAAGATCAGTCTAGTAGCAGGACTCCCGTGAAAGAAATAATCCCTTTTCACACACTGTCTCTTATCTACAGGACTCAATGACAAATTTTGGTAATATTTACTCAATGCTAGTACTCTGTATAGACTAGCAAACATGTGACATTAATTCTGATGAAAACTGTGACCATTAATTTTAGATTAAGCATAGGTTTTTATTGGGTAAACATCTTGGCTGACTAAGTTTTTTGAGTCTAGCCATTTGCATTTGGAACAAATGTGTTATTCCAGAAGATGCCAACACATCATGTGTTCTTGATATGTAAAAAGATTGCCAGAGAAATGAAAATATCTAAAATGCAAAACATATTTGGGAAATAATTACACAGTAAAATGACCTGAGGAATGTCCTTAGCTATTTTTTTTTAAAATTATTAGGGTACCTTGAGGATTTAAAAGCACGATCAGGTCTAAAAAAATACATAAAATGCTTTACATTTAATAAACAAAATAGCACACAAAATAAAGTACCTTTATAGCCAATAAAAATTACTCCTCTGAAACTTCCACATACCTACACAAGAATCATTTAATCAAAAGAAACTACAAGCCAATATCCTTTTTTAAAGTATATGAATTAAATCTGATCACAAATATTGTAGCATTTTTATTCTTATTCATATTTAAAACAGCAATATTTTCACTAGAAAAAATTAGGCAGAAGACTCTCTTCAACTCTATAGTAACCTCCTGAAGCACTCTACAGCTGCTCACAAACGTTCCCAGAATTCCCACTGCCTGTGGGATGAAGTACAATCTTTGCACCTGACACTGAGATTCCAACATCATCCAGGCAGGTACTTCTCAAACTTTACTGTGTGCCAAAATCACCTGTTAGCCTATTAAAATGTGTTTCTGAGGGTTTTAAGACTCAATAGATCTGAATTAGGATCTCAGAATTTCTTTCGTCAACTTAACAAGTTTCCATGTAATGTTGACAGTAGGACATGATTTGAAAGGTGTGGTCTTTTCACAGTCTAGTTTTGATGGCTTCCAGTTCCCCTTACCACATAAACCTCCAGCTCCTAAAATTCTCCCTTTTTAGCTTTTGCTCACTCACTCCAACCACTCTCTCTACAGGTACAACAGTGAGAAGGAAAGCACTTAATCTGCAGTGTGTAGGGTAAGTGCATTTCAAAATGTACCACACAATGAACTGCATTTCTGTATGAATGCTGCCACACTTGAAATTCAACCCATTCTGAGACAGCTTCAGTACGTGGTATGAATTCTCTGATACATAAATTTGAAAGCCCAAGGTTGATTTCCCTTCCTACCCATGGTCAATGCCATGAAAGAGAAAAGAATAAAAATAATATTTTACAAGAAATATATTTTTGTTATGACTATGAGATCCTCCAATTTCAGATGGGCTTGTCATTGTGGATGAGTTCTCAAGCAGGCACTATTCCATATGAAGGAAAAGGCAATTCAACTACATCACCAACAGAAATGAAATGAACACTCAGTTCAGGAATGAGCCTTCCCTCAGATAACTATTTCAGTGTAGGTTGAAGAAGCCATGTTAAAGGCTGATGGGCAAGTTAAATGGCCAGATTCTCAGTTACAAATAGCAGCTATCCAGTGAGATACTGTTTCCCTTGACCTGAGCAAGACAGAACAATTGCAGGCAGACTACTCCTGGTATATTAGCAAAGGAAAACAAACAACCTGAACCAAGACTAACAACTTAGTCAAAAACAGTTTTTGATATAAACTAAGTAATAAAATGATAAACTATCTCACTAAAATTTGAATTTTAAATATAAAATATTATCATTTATATCACGAAAAGCAAACAGCAGTCAAGGTGGGAACCCTAATTCAACATTTTGGTGTAGACAATATTTGCTAGAACACAGACTTCAAATAATAGAAAGACAAAAGAGAAAAAAACTCATGTTTTCTGGCTGACATGGAGTAGGAGACATATCTACTTGATTTCATTTCTAACTCTCTCCAATTATATAAAATTCTACAAATGTACAAAAAAGATCCTGTAATTATTTAATCTGCTCACCATGTGATGAATATTAGGGCTGTCTACACTTTGCAGCTATTTAGAATAATGACACTGAACATTCACAAACATGTCTGAACATACATTCTTATTTAGCAAACAACTTGATCACGTGTTAACTGCAATTTTATTACAATCATCCTAGCAGATGTGGAAACAGTATCTCACTAGGGTTTTGATTTGAAAGTCTATAATAAATAGCAGTTCTGATCATCTGTTCATTTATTGGCCACTGTATAGGTGTCACATTAAAAAGTTGTCCAATTTGACATAGAATAATTCTTTGTTACTACTGATTTGTAGGAATTCTTCATATCATTTAAATCAGTGTCTAGTATCACATGTATATAATTTTTAATCTTTTCTTCAATTCTATGAGCTATCTTTTCCCTTTCTTGGTGATATACTCTGAAACACAGAAGCTAATTTTAATTGATCAGTTCCATTTGTAAATTTTTATTATTGCTTGTACTTTTAAATGTCATTATCTTAAGGTTTCTTACTTGGCCTATGATCATTCTGCACAATTTTGATAACTGTGAATGACTGGTCACTCTTCAAACTTGGAAGAAAATTTATAGCTAACATTATTAAAGGTTTCAGTTTCTTCTCAACTTGCCAAACCTTGGTAATTCCAAACTGTTAATTACTTTGTCAGATGGCTTACTGGAGCTTGGTATTTCCTATTACTTGAGCTTATAATTCTTTTATTTAGCTGCTTGCCATATCTACATTCATCTCCTGTGAATAGCTTGGTCATGACTTTTGATGTTTACGTTGTTTTGCTTTCCATTTCTGTCCTTTTAAAGACATAGACAGCTGACAGTAACTCTGTTTCATAAGCCATGCAGCAAATTTTCCAAGAGGAGGACTATCTTGCTTTTTTTGTGGTTTGCTTCCCTAAACTATTAAGTTCACCATTACAGCATTCTAAAAATTTATGTCTTACATTTTTACATCTTCTTTTAAGTTGAAATCATATAAATAGTTTTCTTTAACACATATTTACAGTGTAGATAACAGAATCGACACAGTAGTCAGGCCATCTTAACCTAAGTACTACATTGTATTAACTTTATGACCTCCTTTGAGGCTCCTTCATGATTTATATAATGAGGTAAAAAAAGCACCAATGCTTTATCTTAATCCATAATCACATTATGTTAATTAGTAAAGCTATAAAAAAGCAAAATTAGCATGTTATTATATCTCAAGGGAAAGTATTCTTAGTTTTCTTTATGCCTGACCTCTAAAAATGGCAAACACGGTCATATTAAAAGAAATGGTTGACATGTGTATCCTTAAGTTGCAAAAGTACCAATGAATTATGTCAGTTATTGTCTATTACATTATTAATATTTAATAGAGCCATAAGTATGCTTTATTTTTTTTACTCTCAAACTCTTGATTATTTTGTAGATAATAAGGTAATGGTTCATTTAAGCATGAGAATAATAAAACAATCTATAGACTAAGAAGTAAAACATTATAGAACTTCTAGGGCATAATTTTGCCCATGTGTCTTATAAAATAAAAACAGATGATATGACATCTTCAATGGACCTTTAAAAACCTTTCTGGAGCAGATGTAAGAATCAAAACAAGCCACAGAACAAAGGACGAGTGTTCTCATTCAGCTTTCAAAACCAAAGCGTACACTTACACTCACTGGATAAATAATCAATGGAGAGGTAGAAAAATAGGATAAGCACTGCAGCAATGTCACCTACTAAAAACAATGGAACAATTTTCCCCAAACCTTCTACCCCAGCTGCCCAATGCCGTAAAATCAAATGCATAACTTTAGAGGGTCACTGTACAAGGGTATTCAGCAATGGAAAGGAACAATGACTACATAATTCTGGCATTAAGAAATGAATCTGTAGAGGTGTTAAAATTCACTCCCCAGGAGTAAAGCCAGAGATCAGATGTCTCCTTTGCAGGCAGAGATATTTGACATAATTTGTGAGCTACCTCAATAGACAAGTATTTCAAGAAGAGAAGAGAAAGCTGCTCCACCCTTATGGGTGGGTGGTATGTAAATTTTCCCCCTAGAATCCAAATGTGGTCTTTAATATTTTTATTATAGATACCTGAATGTTTATGAACAGAAAAATCAAACAAATATAAAAGTGCTTTGTCATGAGCACAAATGCTTTGAATAAAGTAGAATATAATGAAATAAAGAGGATAGGCAAAACTGAAGTCCCTGGCTCTGTTTCATTCAGACATTCAAATTGATCCTCTGAGGTGGTCATGTTTGTGCTGTAACCCATTTGTTAGATGCTCATGTGGCAAACACTTGCTTCAGATTTCTGTTCTGCCTCAGCTGTAGTCCTAAACTGAACATGTAAATTCCAAAGAATGAGAACTAACATTCTGAGATTCCAACTCTGCTCTACCTCTAGGAACAACAGTAAGACTTTTGCTAAGTCCCCAAAAATATGCACACCACTTGCCTCTACCAAAGATAAAGACATAGAGGCAGAAAAGTTTACAAGGACTCCTTCTAATAAGCACGTAAGTACCTCTAACATACCTTGCTAATGGGGTTGTTTTGAGATGTGGGGATGTTTGACACACATAATAGCACTTTATTTTCTGTTAAAGAAAACCCTGCGCTCCATCATCCCACACACAAACTACTTCCGTTCTTACTTGAAAGGAAATTCCTTTCAAGGTTCACAGTGCATTAGAGACAGCTGCATTGCTCAGCTCCCTGCAGAAACTTCAGAGCGCTGCAGATGTGGTTCGTGCATGACATGGATCATGGAACAAGACAATCCCAAGCATTTGGTGTCTCTTCTCTTCCCTCTTTTAATTTGATATATAAAGTAAGTGTAGGGTTTGTCTGAGTACTGTAAGTGCTGTATGCATGGGCCCTGAAGGAATACCAAATCCTGAATGCCTGAATGCTAATTTATAAAGCAAGATAAGGTTAAAAAGAGCACATTTCCAGTTAATGACATTTTAACGACATTCACTACCTATTAACTTCAAAGAGACAAACCTCACATCCACACAAACTCCCCGGGTGTGTTTCCATATTGCCCTGGAACTCAGAAGTGTTTGTCTGGAAAACTCAACCCTGGACTCAGAACCAGCAAAACAATACTCAACTAAGGTAGTAGGAATTCTGGCACAGGACTTTTCCAGTAGAAGAGAGTTATGACTTGATTCCTTCCCAGAACAGTCCTCAGCACTGCTAGACAGTGACAAACACATAAATTATTTTCATTGGGAACATGTTTAATGTGAGGAGGGGTGGGCACAGAGCTAGAGACAGTCAGCAATATGATGCTTTCTGAAGGAGTTCATGGAACTTCATAAACTCTGAAGACAGCACCAAGAGCCAAACAAATGTTTAATGATTATCAGGAGGGAGCAACTGATTTCATATGTGTGTGTATATCTATATACATATATGCATATACCTATGACTTTATATACCCACCCACACATTTAAAAAAGCAAGAAATTTTGGATTCTCATTTGATTTCCCTATCTCAGAAATCCCTCAGGTCATAATGAATTGTTTCAAAGGAACCAAGGCTTGCTACATATACCTTTTTCATAACTGAGGATGATATTTTAATGATTGTGAAGAGCTGTTTTTATCAAATAATAGGTCATGCTCAAGTTTGATAAAAAGCACTGTAACCTGGATAAGTAAGTTACTTTTCAAATCAATTCTATTCTTTTTAAATGCATGTAAACAAAACAGTTACATCTCTTGGAAAGGGGGAGGGACATCTAGAGATCATCTCTGCGGGAAAGAATGAACAAAATCTCCAGATTCATTAGAGAGAGAGAGAGAAAGAGAGAGAGAGAGAGAGAGAGAGAGAGAGAGAGAGAGAGAGAGAGAGAGAGAGAGAGAGAATGTGTAATACCCAGAGAAGTTATCACATTGGTTCTGTCCAGAGTTAGCACTCAGATATTTGCTTCATAAATTTGAGATCGAATGTTGGCACCTATATCTTAATGATCTATGGTGATTCTGAGGCATGAAACAAATAATCCTGCTGTGAGAGCCCACACTCTGTGCTTCAAGTTACCAAGGTGGCTGTCTGTGGCTCAGCACTGATTCCTTCTCCACAGCCACTGTAGCAAGCCTTGGCTAGGAGACAATGGAACAAGACAATCCTAGGCATTCAGTGCCCCTTCTCTTCCCTCTTTTAACAAACATACATACATACATACACACACACACAGACACACACACACATATATACACACACATACATAGACACACACACACACAACACACACACACAGAGAGAGAGAGAGAGAGAGAGAGAGAGAGAGAGAGAGAGAGAGAGAGAGAGAGAGAGAGAGAGATTTGTCTATGTACAGTAAGTGCTATGGGCATGGCTTCTGAAGAAACTCACCTGATAATACCTTGCCTCCCACTACTACTCAGGGCAGAAAGGGGCAGAAAATCACCTGCTTTTGAACTCAGGACTCCTCTGCCACTTTTAACAAAGCTGCCACAAAGAAAACACACTGGCCAACTGCTGTATTATTGTTGGCAAGTACCAAAATTTGCTTAAAACCTTTACAAATGAAATCCAGCTGCTTAAGCTCAGTACCAGATGTCTTCAACAATGTGTGGCTTTGATAGATTAAATTGAGCATAAGAGAGAGATGAAATATATGAAAATCTAATTTGCAAGATGTTTGTCATTAAGTCTATTTTTAAAAAACACAGAAAATTACATTTTTCACTGAAAAGGCTAAGTAGTATAGATTAACAACACATATAATTGCCAGTAAATTGCTTGTGCTAGGAATAAACTGCTTGGTATATACTCATAAAACCCAGGCCAAAAAACAATTGAAGGAATGCCACATATCTGTGAAGAAATGGTGATTTATGCTCTTTTTTTCTTTACATCCAGGCCTCATAACATGTTTTCACTCAGGGCATAGGAAATTAAGTAGGAACTATTTACTGATATTGTCTGACTTCAATAAACTCCAGCAATCCTATAAAAACAAATGTATAAGAAACACATGTGTGGATATGTATACTGTTTGGGATAAAGAATGTGATAGTAAAGGGTAATTTGTCAGGAACCTCAGCGAAGTGCCATCTGCCTTTGTCTGTGACTGTGTCACATTGGAGTTCCTCTCAGGCTCTTTTCCAGGTGGCTGCTCACCTGATTTCAAGAGCAAGGCTATGTCTAGAACCACTCAAATATTCCTACAAAAGCTGCCAAAACAGCCCCTAGTATTTCATGGGTAAATACAGTGTGATACACATAAAACATCAATTTTGTGTGTGTGGGTGGGGGGGGGGTTCTTTCAAAACAGACACATAAGAAGACTGTTGCTTTGCAATGGAATAATAATTCAAACATATTAACTTTAACCAAGGTAAATGTACTGCTGAGAATGTGTCCCACAAAATTGAGTAATCACTAAAGTAAAACATAGCCACACAAATCAGAAAGTTCTTATCCTTTAGATGTGAAGAGAGTATTCATCTAAAATACTGATCTAATTTTTCATTTTTGATAAAAAGGTAATCTGTTAGAGAGAAGTCAAAGGTTATCACTAGATGGAATATGGTTATGTTATTCAATTTTATAGCTGAATAGTTCTATAAACATAAAGAAAGGTAATTTCTTCAGCTTGCATACCCTGTCTTACTTATACATACATGAGAGTCAACAGAAATAGAAATATATTTATTTCTGTCATGTTCTGTTGTCTCCCTTGTGGCTAATATTCCCTATTGGTCATATTCCCACATTGTTGAGGCTCCACAGTTAATAAAAGGGTAGTCTAAGTCATGATTTCCACACACACATGAAACTTCCACTTAAATTAAAAAAAAAGATGATTATGGGATATTGTGTGGAACAAATACTTAAGAGGAGGAACTAATATGGACAAAAGCCATTTCAACACACACTCAGAAAATTTGTAGTGAGTGTATTAGACACATGTTAATTTTCATCTGGACCCAAGGTGGGAAAAGAAGCAGTTTCAGATACTATATCCCCAGAGTCTGCTCAAATGAGAGACATACAAGACCATCCCCAGAGTCTGCCCAGGGATCACAAATGCCCAGTATATAATGTGTTTCCTGAGACATCAAGTGTGTAACTACTGCTTTAATCGAGAGGTAAAATTGGGACCTACCAACCTGACAGGACCATTGTTTCTCACAGCTTTCTCACTGCTGTGTTCATGGATTATTCTTTCCACCACCATCTAGAATTTCATCTTTTTTTAAAGAACAAAAAATATTACATACTACACATCTGTCAATATAATTCTGTAGAAACCACTGAATTGTGATAGCATTAAAAATTAGTCTCTTGTTAATTAAGTTCAAGTAAGAACTATCATTATTTAAAAGTATACTTAATAAACACACTGCTTAGTGGCTAATAGCAATCCACCAGCAACAAGGGGATTCTGGGAACCCTCATAGTACTACAAGTGATAACAACATGTACATTAAATACTCCTTTTTGAAATGCTGGAGTCAGTGTCTAGGGACTACAACATGCTAGACACGAGATCTTCCACTGAGCTACACTCCAGGCCCGAGGTGTTTCTAATTCTAAGTTAAAACTAAAGCTTCTTTCACAACTGTATCTGCGCACAGTGCCAGTTACTGCCAGGCCATCTCAGGACTGGGGGATAAACATTCAAGCTGGGTTCATCTGACTGTTCTAAGGTCAGTAGCTAAACAAATTTCTCTCTCCAGATGTTAAAAATGAAAGACACTGAAATATTTATCAGTTAGCTCTGCAGATCCATGCTCCCCAAAATGACTTGCAGTACCAGTGCCTCTCATCACTGTAGGCCACATGAGAAATGAGGATGTCTAGCAGGGTAGGTACCTCTATACACCATGCAGATGCTTTGCACTCAAGAGATAGCTATGAATATAGGACACAGCTTTTCCTCTGAGATGCATGCTCCCATCAAGGAAGTGCATATGTAATGATAAGTCATATGTTAAAAGAAAATGAAAGCCTACAGCGGGGGATGATATCAAAGGACTCATTTAATTTAGACTGTCAAGAAAAAATTTAAAAATTAACCGAATGACATTTAAGCAAACAGGCACAGGCAGAGCAGAAAGGGGGAGAACTTTCCAGGTCTGTGTGAGAAAGGGGTCTGAATTTTCAGTATTTGGGTAACGGGCAGACAATGGAAAGTCTAAGGGTCTGATGCCCAGCATGTGAAAGCGGCTGCAGAGACTGAGATGAATTGTGGGCTTTCTGGTTCCCCTGCAGACCTGTGAGCTCCCTTTAGGTGTTTGCCATGTCTGCATTCAACTTTTCTTGTTTACTAAAATGTCTGTCCTTTATGACCAAAATATTAACACAAATAATGTGGGGTGAGCATGTGTGTGTGTATGTGTGTTTTCAAGCACATGTGTGAAAGTAAGTGCATGTGCATCGGTGTGTTTACATGGGGAAAGCAGATGTCAACCTCAGGTTTCTTCCACATGTACCATCTACACTGTCTTTTGAGACAGGGTGTATCACTGTCATTCAGCAGGCAAGGCTGGCTGGACAGTAAGCCCCATGACCTTGCCCCTTCCTCCACTGCACTGTGATCACAAACCTGTGCCATCATATTCAGCATGGTTCTGGGGCGTAAATCTTGTACTGACTCAGCAAGCACTTTACCCAGGAACCCATCTTCTCAGCCTAGTAATGTGATGTTCTATGGAAAGTTAAGAATGTGACTGAAGAGAGTAACTGAAAAAATTAGTTCTTACTAAACCATATCTTTCTTTCACAGTTAAGAGAATGGCGGAGGATTTTAGAACATGGAACAGGGTTATTCTTAGTGCAGAGTCACAGAATTACCTATGTGTTTCAATACTAAGTTTTCAAAGGAACTTATTAAAGTTGCAAAGTCACTACTTATACATGAAACCAGTAGAAGATGAAGAGTTCATCTAGACCTAAGCAGAAGAAAATCTGACCAACAGAAAATTTAGCTGACTAAGACAATCTGTAGAGTTAACTGTCGTCCCTTTTATTTATTAAAGATATGCTCAATTTCTTATATTGATTGAATATAAATAAAATAAACATATGTTTGAAAAGTTATGGAAAAGTATCCCCACACACCTGCTCCTGAAAGCTCTCAATAAATAAAAGATTTTTAAAATGTCACTTTGTATTCACTGGCTTCCAGAGGACAAAACGGTGCTCTGGAGTGCCTAATTAGTCTCTCAAAGGTTTTCACTTAGTTGTGATTGAACGTTTAAGATTATGTATGCCCACACATGCATACATATATACAACATGTATGGAGGTCAGTACTTTTTAAAGACTGCAACTTCTCATGAAAAGATGAAGCGAAATTATTTGACTCTATACCTAGCAGTTGTTAACCAATCCATGCTGGAGAGTTTAAGTTGCAAACTCTAGTTTGGTCACTTTCCTCCCAGGTAACTTACCACGGATCACGTTACTCCCATCTGTGATTTTCACCACAACTCACAGTTACTGCCAATTAATAGCCCAAGATTAATCTCTGGAAATGCCGCACAATAGCTCCCGTCGAGAACACTTTAAACACATGTACGCATGTGACAGCTGTGTTGGTCTAACAGTTCGGAGCTCGCACTATATTTCGCCATATGGTAACAAGGATCATTTTTCACTTAAAAATATGACCAAAACTTGGTCCCCAAGCTCCTCGTTTGAGACCACGTGCATGGCCATCTTCACTGCCCTCCTCCTGTTAGACTCTCTATTTCCCCCAGTTTTGCTTCAATGTTTCATAACATATTTTTAGACTATACACTAGTGTCAGCAAGGTCAGATACAAATATCTGACACTAGGAAAACCATATAGTATTGCCTGGAAGTGAAGAAACAGGATGTAAAATCTGGGTTATATAAAGTTATTGGGACCTTGGAGACCAAGATCTATTTTTACTCACTGGGTTTGGGAATATTTTGTATTAAAAACCAAAAACAAAATGACAAAAAAAAATCGCAATTCCTACTTCCTATCTTGGTTCTTTTTTTTTTTTTTTTTTTTTTTTTTTTTTGTCTATAACTGTCTTCAATAACATAGACATCCTCTGGAATTAAGTGTTAATACCCACTTTTAGTTTAATTTTACTGATATATAACCACACCAGAGAGGGAGAAGCTGTCAGAATTCTTATATAACCATTAATCAGGGATATGAATGAAAATTTTACCTTGATGCATGCTAATATGTGAGCCCAGACCCTGTCAGGAAGGGCACATGCTTTCCCTCCATGTGTGAAGAACAATAAACAGTCTACTGTTAGTTTTTAGGTCAGGGAATCTAGCATACTTCTAACATCACTTAAGTCCTTCAGCAGAACTTTTAGAGTGGCAGAGACCAAAGTAAGATTTTAATACTGTTTATATGCTGTATCAAGCCTTATGGTGTGGATAGTTCTTTAGTATGTTTTGACAACAAAGGTCATGGGGTGTGTGTGTGTGTGTATGTGTGTGTGTTCCACTCTAAATCTGTTTGAAAAAATAATGAACACCTCAGATTTTCCCATTAAGGGTCATATCTTCACTGTTAGGAAGGCAATATCACATTGAAAGGCCCACTAGCTTTCAAAAATTCACTTCTGAAACAGCCACAGTGTCCCAATTTAAAAGCTATGGCGTTCAACATCTCCACCAAGAACTGTCTTGCTTCAGTTTTCCTAAGCCTGTGTCAGCTCAAGTGGAATATCTGAGCTAAGATTTAAGTGCTGGGAAGACTTAAGCTGGTCAGTTACCCTACACACAATCCACCCACACCACTGTTCTACTTACAAAAGTCTTCACTCTTTCACTTATTCTGATTTCACACAAGTTGCGATCACCTTGGGGAGAGTAGCAAGGCTGTACACATCTTTTAGCACTTGCCCTCTTCAGACATCACTTCTCATCATTCTGAAACAGCTACTTTAAATAAAGATTTAAGATCTCAGCACATTAATTTTGGCTTTGCTGCTGGCTTCAGAGTCATGACCACTTCACGGATCTGTGCTTCACAGCAGTTTGTGTGTGTGAGATGTCTTTATTATCAAATGACTACAGAGTTAATTACTATAAAACATGTAAGTTGTCAAGAAATTTTGAAATTTAGTTTCTCAGTGGTTAAATTCATAACCCTTATCTCAATCTATATTCATCAAGGCAAAACCATTAGTAAAATGAAGTTTATTTTATACAATGTTATTAACAGAAAATTCATCATAAGAAGTTAAAGTTAATTGATGACTAATCTGGAAACATCGATCAGGATTTGGCATGTAACACTAAGATTCTTCACAATTTGGTCTTCACAATCTGAAATTCTTCATATTTCCAACTTGTTAACTTCCTATTCTTGTATAAACTAATTACTAATGATGAATTTGATAATTATAAAACTCCTGGTACTATTATACATTAAGTATTACTCTAAATGATTGCACATGCTCATTAAATAACTAAACCAATCTTGTGGGAGACACAATTACTAGCCCCATTTTATAGTAGAGAAAACTGAGACATCATAGTTAGCTATGGGACATGACAGAGCTAAGATTGAAAATGAGGCTTGCTAGAGCTGAGGTCCATATCCTCAGTTACTGTACTGCAAGGTAAGTGATTGCTCAAACACACACACACACACACACACACACACACACACACACAGATACATGCTTACACAAATACACATGTGCATGCCTGAAACACACACAGACACAATCACAGGCACAAATGCACATGTGCAGGCAGGAAGGAACCCTGGACAGGGAAGGCAGGATGACCTTGAAGGCAACAGGGACTCTCTCTGAGATTCTGCCTCCTCACCAGAGAAACAAGAGAGCATTTTTATACACGAAGTTACATTCTAAACTAGTAGTATATGGTTAACAGATTCTGTGTATAGCACATGGTCTCTTCTTTTTCTTGGCACAATTTGATGCCACATTCAGGTATTTATATTTAGAGAAAAATACTAAAGGAAAATTAAAAATTAGCTTTAGGCTGTAAGTATTCCCAATTTGAATAGAGGAATAAGAGTTCTGCCTCATAGGCACCATGCTTAGAGCTTTCCAGAATTGTCATAAGCACTATGTTTCCTTAGATTTCTCTGTTCTCTTCAAGGAATTATGAGATTATAACAGCTTTGGGAGAATGAGCTACCAAACTAGATAGATGATAAACCCAACCTGCCTTTACAACAATAGATATAACTGCTTTGATTTACATCATCCACTCCTTTTTATTTCAGAACATTTTTTCCTTAGAGTCAGGCCATAAAATCTAATATTTTTAACAGAAATGAAAACTTGGTGATTATAAAAGAAGTAATCCTGTCCATTCCTATTAAAAGTACAAGATAATCAATAAGAGATACTTATATGATGGTGTACCCAAATTTGTCCTATAAACAGCAGTCTAATTGTGTGAAGTTGAACTATAAATGCATTTCAGTCTTGCTCATAGTCCCTTTATCATTTGACTTCATTTTACAAAGCCATTATTTCCTCATAAATCCATCATCACTACTGTCAGCAGCATAGGGCAGTAGCTCATATTCATCAAGTTGCCTTCCTTCTTACTTAAAAAATAGTTTATTCACTCTTAGATTCTTTCACTCAAACAATTAAAACATTTTTAATTACTATATTTTAGCTACCTTGATGTAAGAACAGTTCTGGATGAATTATTATACATCAAACCCCGTTTTCAAATGCAGAAAAATGTTTCACACATTCACAAACTGTAACCACTGCCATTGTAAAGTCAGAGATTTGCTTAATGCAAACACACAAAAATTACTCTAGCCTTCAAGGTTAATTTACCAACCTACAAATTCTAACAGAATTCAAATTATAATGGTCAAAACAAAGTTTATTAATGCTGTCATGGTCTTAACTTCTTCATATACAAAATTTCATAGTTTGCTGGAAATTAGGCTCCATACTCGAAGTTTCAAACTGGACTGAAAGTAATTCTTGTCAGAAAAAAAAAAAAGAGAGAGAGAGAGAGAAATTTTAAATCACTTTACAATTATTCTAATAAATTACCTAGAGGGTTACTCCAGAGAAAGAAAGTAGTAAAAACACAGAGCAGTTGGAGGATGGGGGTGGGAAGTTTTAGCCACTGAACTTCTGCCCTTCAGTGTGTTAAAAGCCCCGAAATCACACATGAACTCAGCCCCTGCCAGCACCGCGGTGTGAGACAAGGATCTTACCCTCCTGTGCAAAGGCAGAAGAATAATCAAGGAACTGAGCAGCTGCCTGGCCAGATCTGGGAGCCAGCCCACTGTAGGAGAGCAGCCGCTGCAGGAGAGCAGCCGCTGCAGGAGAGCAGCCGCTGCGACCTGCTTGCTCTGTCTGCAGCTTCTTGCCTGGCCTCTGTGGATGCTAGTGTCCCTGCAAGCCGGCCAGCAAGCCTGAGACAGACCCAAAGACAAGCCTGTTACAAACCGGTTTTGTCACCACAGACTTCTGCATCACCTCCTGGAGAGGGCAACAAAGGCCGAAAGGACCCCTCCCCGATTGTTTTCTAAAGAAAGGAGTTTGACCCAGACGCCCACACAGGGCCAGTGCACAAGAGGCTCCACCCTGCCCAGGCAGCACCCCAGTCCCCAGGCTCCCACAGCAGTGAGGGAAGTCATGGCAGGCCATACCAACCTTTCCCTGTCACAAAAAAGTTTATTTCCTCCTTCCAGGCTTCTTTTTCTAACTAAAAAGTGTCACATTTGAGGGGAAAAAAAATGTGAAGACAAGAGGAAATAATAGTGTTCTTTTCTTGGATGAAATGACAGAGATAGTTGAACACATCAAAGTGATACTTTCCCTCAGTTTTCTCACACTGCGTCAACATTTAAATAGAGCAAATGAGTGGAATCTAACCCACAAATAGGAAAAGGGTCCCATACTGAAGATATCTTAGCCAATACTGCAAGTTGCCATACTCTGGCTACCTACTCATTTGTCAATTTCTCTAAATGGATATTGTTTCATTACCTGTACAGTACTATGAATATTACCAAGCTTATATACAAAAATAAATCTGTTAATTCTTTCATTTTTTTTTCATTTTAACTGTAGAACATTGTTTTTATAGATATTCATTTTTTTTCCAGGAGGCTGAATAAACTTCTCACAGAGAGGTTCTGAGAGAGAGAGAGAGAGAGAGAGAGAGAGAGAGAGAGAGAGAGAGAGAGAGAGTCTTGTTTTCTTTTGTTCCGAGACTGTTAATAAAACCAAGAAGTATAAAGGAATTGTCAGAGCCCACGGTGTCTGCCATGTTAAAATAGGTAGGCACAACAAAACCTCATCACTTTACTTGATCAAGATCTATGAGAAGAGCTGGGAGATTGTTCCCTGGGTAAGAGCGACTGTTGTGTAAATAAGAAGGCCTGAGTTCAAATCCTCACACCCAAATAAAAGCCGGGCTTGTCACAGGTACCTGTGGTCCAGCACTGTAGGGAGAGTCTGGGCAGTCAGATCAGACCCTTGGTTTCTCTGACCAGCCAGGCTGGCAAACCTCCAGTTCCCTGGGAGCCCTTGTCTAAAGCAGCAAGATAAAGAGCTATAAAATGATTGACATCACCTCATAACATGAAGAGTGACAGAGACTCTGACCACCACACTCACAAAGGATCAATGAGTGAATAAACTTCAACTGCTTCATCTACGACATCACCATGATATGTTGGATACTTTATGGAAAAAGTTTAGAAGAAAAACTGTCACCTTCCCCATCCCTTCCTGAGAGGTAAGGACTGTTGCTGGAGGAGGGGGTCATTGTCTTTAACTGTGTGGCTGCTGGAGGACTAGATGGGAAGAGGCGGGCTGTGGAAAAAGGAAGGGGGTACAAGACGGCAATAGGGCATGGGTATAACCCCAATATATCACATGTGTGTATAATGAACATGCAAACGGATGGGGGCCATCAGGAAAGAGGGGGAAGCAGACAAAAACCCAAGCAGTGGGATCTCTTCAAACCTTCTCTGCTGGGCTCAGAGCCACATCACCCTGTGGGTCCGCTGCCAGTTTGGAGCTTGGCCTAAGCTTTGGGCAATGACTGAATGGCTGAAATGTGGGACAGCTCCACTGTCACAGTCCCCCCCAAAAAAGGGCAAAGAGGACTTCTTCAGAGCATAAACAGCCCCCCACCAGAACTCCACTTTCTGAGTTAAACCCAGCTTATACCAGCAGCCATGTCTGACTTAGAATTAAATGCTGACTGATGTGGATGTACTAGCAAAGCAGTCAACACCACGGGAACATAAGAGCTATGAAAACAAAGACAGGGCAAAAGTGAAGCATTTTAAGACAATCCCCACCCCCCAACACACTAGCATTCATAGAAATTCAGAGTGGAGGATGGATTAGGATGGGCTGCAGATCACTGAGCTAGTATGCAGCAGCAGAGGAGACAGAGGAAGAAATTAAACGAGCAGGGCTCGAGTTGAGGATATTTCATTTGTGAAGCAGCATGGGGACAAGCCTTACTGGAACGGGCAGCTCCCATTCAAAAGTGGTTGGAGAAAAAGCCAGACAGAGTGGAACCAGCATGTGCAGGACTCTGAATGCAGGTTACAAAGTTGAGTCTATATATTAAAGGCTTTTCAGCAGTTGACTGGCTTGATGAATAGAACATATTGGGATTCTGGTTGTAGGGTACCGTCAGTTTCTGACTATGTGGGGAGAGATGATAATTAGATTTAAAATGTGAAGTTTCTATTTAATCAAGATTTTGCTAATGTAGATTTCACTTTAAAATATTAAAAAACTCACCCTGAATCTACCATTCTACATTGTTTTACGTGTGGTGTGTGCCAACAACAAGAATGTTCCTAACATACACAATCAGCTCCTAGACTACAGGGCTCAAAGAACAAAAATCTAATGAAACACCCACGCTTCTCAAGAAATCTGGCTCAGCAAAACCTCTAGACTTTTATATAATTTAACCCATTCTCCCTAAAGTATATCATTTCCTCAGCGTTCACATTTTAGTTTGCAAAGTCCAATCTAATTAAGCCTTTTCTATTTCAGCTTTTTCGTGGCTAAAGCTGGATTCCCCCTCTTCCCTAAGGGTAGTGCTGACAGCCACTGGGCAGCGTGCACTTCATGACTTTTTTGCATATTTCCTTATGAAGCTGTCATAGCTAACTCTGCTTTTATTTTACCTTAAAAAGAAGCTAAAAACTTTTTTTTCAATCTTATCAACAAGAAGGAATAGCAGAAAAGAGAACAACCATGGCTTACGTGGTAGGTGTTCTTCAGCTTCTACTAACAAAAGCAACTTTACTCTGCAGTCAGTTTACACACTGAGGGTTTGATAAATGCTCCAGAGGAAAAGATGATTTTTAAGATCGCATTTTACACTGGGCACCTCAGAGAAGGGCAAGGAGAGGTGTGCGGTTAGCACTGCCAACATGAGGGCCTGTCATCTTTCACATCTGCAGAATTGTCGTACAGAAGGACACACTCTAGACATATGGCAGCCCTGCACTATAATAGGGAGAGTATGAATGTGTTACCTGCACAACCCAGAGAAACTGTTCATACACTCAGGAACAGTGAGCTCTTGGGTCAGCTGTGATGACTGTTACAGTCAGTGAGCAAGTGCATTAGTGCACATTCCTAAGTCCAATGTGAATGTAGGAAGGCATCAGGGAGGAGCAGCAAAGTCCTGATGACGATGACTCTCACTAATCACTCTTCTGCCCACTGACACGAGGACTTTCACTACCCTCCTTTAATAGACCAAGACCCGAAGTTGCGCTGGCCACACTATTGCTGTGACAAGGAATGTTATTGTTAAAACAACACAAAATATGTCTTATTTTAAAATCAAGTTTTAAAATAATTCAAATTATACTTGGAAGAGTATCTCTTTGAATATACTTATTTTGGCTTAATTAATCAAATATTCATATGTTTGAAGCAGAAGAGTATTTATAAATTGAGATTACCTTGTTACCAATTTCAATTTGTAGTTTATTTTCACTTGGAAATTCTATCTTCCTGACTATGTTACATACATGATATAATGTGATATCTCACACTTTGCTGGGGACTTTTATTTTTCTGTGTGTTGCCTAGTGGATATAAGGACAGAAAAAGTCAACACCTGCCTTCAGGAAAGAGCTTCCCTCATCCTATAATGGGAGGAGACACCAGCAATGAATATGCAGCACAGATTCATGGTGCCTGAGGACAGGGCTGTAGTTATAGAAAGAGGCTTGAGAACTGGGTCTCCAGGGACTGGGAAGTTGGTGAACTGGCTGTATCACAGCACAAGCCTGAGGAACTGAGCTCTGATCCTCAGCCCGACACAGTAACATGCATCTACCTTTAACTCAAAAGCTGGGAGAAGGGGCACAAGAGACAGCTGAAATCTAAACCTCCTGTCAGAGAGCAATGGGAGAAGACACCTGACACTGATCTCCACGTGCAGGAACACACACCTCTCATGCACACCCACGCTCACACATACATATACCTAAATGAATGAATGCACACACATACACAAATAAGGTAAGGCTGAAAAATAAAATAGAACTGTATCTGCAAATATATTTCAAGTATAAAGAACTCGTGTGCAGAGAAAAAAAATGACACCAAATACATCTATGCATAAATGTTAGAAGTCACATCTGAAGGAGCTATGAGAAACTGAGTAAGTCCAAAGTTCCAGAGATGGGGGGTGGGGAGCAGCAGCTAGCAGAAGCCAGGAAGGGCTTTGCTTATACCCTAAAGTGGAAGCTTCGATTTCATCCTATATGCTTGGAAAGGAATGGTGCCATACCTGCAGACATCAGTGTGGCTCATCCTTCATTTCTCTGTTGCACAAACTGACAGCAACGATTACATTTTGTAGCTGATTGTATTTTGAAGCAAAGCACTAACTAAGATGAAGAATACTTTCTTCTCTATCTACAAGAATGTTAACAAAATCTTTCATTATTCTTAGCAGGAAGAATAAGGTATGTGCTACTGTAATTATCATCTGAACAGCTGTACTAATGTTGCTGGTAATACGATTTACTTAAATATAACTTCCAGGACACAGGTGCATCAGGATTATAGAAACTTCTATCTTCCTTTTAGAAGCTTGAGCACTTTGGACCACTATGATTCCATGAAGTTTTGTACTACAATATTTTTTTAAATTTGCATATGTGTTGCCCCCAGGACAGTACTGGTAACACACTGCATTATTCTTATTTTTAACTAACCATTTAATTCACATTAAAAAAAGAAACTATTAATATTCTACCATGAGAGGAAAATGGAAAGCAACTCAAGGAACAAAAGCATGTTCCCTGACTTTGGAGTTGTCTCTGGCCTCCCGCCTCCCAGCCCTGTCCTAATTTGCAGCATTCCACACCACTAGTCACTAACAACCCTGAGCTGCCTTCAGCTGTTCAGTGAAAGACCAACCATCACATCCTGACAAATACACAATCCCTTCCTCCCTCGCAGAAGTGACACATTATTCTGAGCACGTCTCCGCTCCGCTTTCATTGCTCTGCCAAGGTCCCCCCGAGTGGGAAGGGGTAAAAAGAAGAGAGCAAAAGATCCCACAACTTGTCTAAGCTGTTCAGGGGATGATTTGTGCCCTTATTTACAGGATCTGACTGTCACTGCAGATCTGCTTTCAGGCCTCGATTACATGTGATAAGGGCTGACCTTCTTTACGTATTCACACATTATGAACTCATGGAGAGCAGGCAGGACACAAAAGTCCTTCAGATGTTCTGGACATCAATCAAACTCACAGCATGGAGCCTGGAAACTTTTCTTCCATTTACTCAGGGAGAGGAAAGGGGACAAGGCAGACTTAATAAAGTTTAAAGCTATGCCACACTACATTTGGGAAGACTATTGTTATTAAAAGGGTACTGTTTAAAATAATTCTCTATAGTTACCACTAGCAACAACAAAAACTCCACACACAAATATAAACAGACAACCAGACTTTGTCCCTTCTTTAAGATCTCAAAACTTACTCTAAACTAAATGTCAACAGCCTTAGCAGATGTTTTTTTCCCCCTTTAAGACATTTTACTAAGGATATATTTAAAAAACTAAAAATGTAAATTTTCATTTAAAATATCTAAACTTAAAAGGTATCTGAAGACATTCACATAGGTAACAGAGAAAACACACTTTTAGGAAATACTTTGAACATATTAATATAAACTGGGCCAGCAGTCCATAGTCTGAATTGTTTTCCATTTAAAACAAATACTGTCCTTAACATTTAAAAACTCTAGTGGTATGGAGTAGTTATAATACACCCTCTGATGCAGGATGCTGTGTTGTTCTTCTACCATAGTACCCCATCACCACACACACACACACACACACACACACACACACACACACAAATTGAGGTCAATTTTGAAAAGAACAAATGAGTACCAGACTGTGTTCTATCATGTCATAATACATAGATATTGGGAGTGAATAATGTCATCAGCAGCACAAGCAAACTCAAAGATGCTTCAGTTAACCAGTGATAAAATGGTATCTCAAACCAAAATCATTTATCTAGAGAATGTAGACTACTTTTTGAAAACCAATGTCATGCTATGAATATGCATGGTCTGTGAAACACGCCCCCCCATATATACACAAGGTTTAAACAGCCACATATGAGTAAACAAAGCAATGGATATTTAAAAAATGGGAAGAAAATTAAAGGCAACTAAGACGATTAGACTATCAATTACAATTAACAGAACTAACTTGTTAAGGAAAACGCTACAGAAGAAACAGCCAACTCCAAGATGCATCTACATGCACAATCCATGTGTAGGTGTTTAATCTACCATTTCCTGTCAGTGTTACTCTACAAACAGCCTATGAGGGCAAATTTGCACCCTAATCATAGAGAATCAAGTGAGAGGTGATATCTGAGACCATTCTTACATTAATCACTTAAGGGAAAGCTCTCCTCTCATGAAGTGCAATTGAATGGGAGGAAGGTATTTTGGCAAGAGCCTGGAAGCAAAGAACCCAGGGAAGACGAGTTTACAAATCCCCAATCGACAATGTAACACGTGGAGGATGGTTATAGTCTGTGCTTTATGGGGAACTCCAGCTATTTGTTAGGCCCCATATTATATCCTTAATATATTTCCACATCTAGTCCTCACCTCATGTGGTAGGTAATCACACTTCCGTTTACAAATGAGAACACTGTGATTAAACAAATGGGTTCTGCAAATAAGTTATGATGAATAGACGCAGACACCCATGCTTCACGGGTAAGGATCACTACGCTTTTGTTCTGCAGAAGTAGTCAGTTCAGTAGGTGGAGGCCCCAGACACTCTGGGAGGCTGGTGAGATCCAATGATGGAACACAACTGATAGAACTAAGATCTGGAGAAAGAAAGGTTAGATAATTGTAATGAATCGAGAGGAGATTGCCACCAAACCCCTGGAATCCAGAGTGGTGAGACAACAGATCGAACCGTTCAGATTCATTTAGAGCTGGAACTCTTCTCCACAGCATGTGAATTATTTACAGGACTAATTGAGATAAAATACTTATATTATCTTTTGCTTGAAGACATTTTCTGTAAGCATTCTTTCCCATTTTCTCTTTAGCCATTCAATCCACCACACTTTCCAAAGGAGAGTGGGACTTGGGGTTGAGGAAATGGTTTTTTCTTCCTTGATTTATTTGTGTGATGGGAGAAAGTGAGGCAGCACTCCAGGCTTGGGGGAAGAAACAAGACAAAGTCTCCAGTACCAGGAAGTAGTTCTTTCCCTTGTCTAGGAAAGGATTTTCTGAGGATACATTTTGCTTCACTTCCAGAAAACTAACTCATAAATGACTCTTAGCTGTTGTCTGTATGCCTGTCTGTCTAAAAAGTGTTAGGTGCACTGTACCTTCCAGTACTTTGGCACCTGAACCCTGGAGGAAGCCTACTATGGGAACCCCAAGTTTCTGTGACAAATTGGCTTTTGAGAAGCTCTATTCTAAAAGGTTTCCAAGGCCTTTGTCTTTCTTACAAAACAGATGTCACAGCATCCTTGCACAGAAATTCAAAATCTCCAGTAAGACCTGTTTGCTTCTGATGTTAGTCAATGACATAGAAGATGAGCGGTCTCAGACCCAAACCAGTTGCTTAGGATCACCATCACTTCCTCATCCTAAAGTCATATATGCATAAAACTCACGGAAATCCAATGTGCACTGAAGAAGGAAGCTAAAATCAAACTTTAAGTGGGGGTGATACTATCAAAAGAATTCCATTTTATATTCTGTGTTGTCTGCAGCTGCCTTTGAGTGGGCTTTAGATATAAGGAGCAAGCATTCAACACACCAGTGCAGTTCTTGCTGAACCTACCCTACAAGGAAGAAGCTCGGGTTGTCTATCCATATACCATATGAAGATATCACCTAGAAAACCTGTTGTTTTCACTAATAGGAAAGTTCCTAAATGTAAGAAGTTTCTAAAAGTAGAATGAAAGACATTAGTAACAATGAAATTTTGTTCTTATTTAGCACATACTGACTTACATATTTATTAGTAGACTTGATTCAAAAAATTAATACTATGAAAAATATAAGGATTTGAGAAAGCTAATTTTTTATTGAAAGCTATGTTGAAACTCTCTGTACATAAAAATGCTTTCATGTGGAAGCAGCAATGATGTCATAATTCTTGGTTTAGATTTCTAACATGCTAAACTTCTTAATATTTCCACTGTCAATTGTCTATATTAAGATATTTTCCTCATGGCAGATGGGTGACAGCTCAAAGATGCCTAAAAACATATGGCGTCTCCCTCTTCAGCAGGTGTGCATGTGACACACCCATTCTCACAGCTCCCCTTCACCTGTCTCCAGATTCAAAACAGAACTTTACACAACCTCAAGTCTTTGTATGAAAAATAGCAGTTCTTGATAACCTTACTAAAGCCTTTTTACTAGATTCCATTGCAAGAAAAATTTAAACAAGGTTGAGGATTGGCTTAGTGTTTACCAAGCAAGTTTGTGTTTTGTTTTGTTTTTCAAAGTATATATTTTACAAATTTATATTTTAAATTTTATAAATTTTATTCCACTCATAGATTTTGTTCCATCACAGAATATTACCATAGGGGGAAAACCAGACTTTGACCTTAGTAGAACTCAGCACTCACCTGACATGCTGTAATGCTTTCTGTGCCAATGGCATTACAGTAACATCAGAAGATACTCAACATGCACAACATGGTAGAGGCAAAATGCTTGCTTACATTATGGAACTACGGAAAAGAAAATCCAGGGATAATGACATCAGATACAACTAGTGATGTGTCGACATGAAATCAAATCTCAAGTTGTCTTGGGGGAAGACAAGAAACTGAAGCCCCATTCGTGTCTCATAAGCAGCCTGCTACACAGTCATTCCTTCACAGATCAGCTTGCTCCAGCTTTCACGCAGTCAGCACTCCATGAGGTGACGACTCTCAAGGCCAAACACCCAGCCAGAGAGTCAGAACTTAGACAGGCAGTGAGTTAGCCTAAGGATTATGCCAAATGAAACATTCAAATTCAACCTTAACCAAAAGGAGTAAAACCTGTATTTATCCAGATGATTTAAGGGCTATTAAGACAGCCACGTGATCTAAACTATCATCATCACTTTGACTTGGAGGTCTCTCAGAGGTTTATGGTGGAAACTCTTCAAAGTGCTCAGCACATCTCATTAGCACCTCCTCCAAGGATGTGTGAAGAAAGAAGAACACAGAGGAAGTTCAACAGCACTAACTGCTTAACATTTACTTGCTTAAAATGTTGTTTTCAATGGACTGAAATGTAGATGAGTAGAAACTGACAACAGAACAAAACTGTCTGCTTTGCTCTGTGAACTTGGGTCACAATCCTTGGCCTTGTTTTCTGTGATCATAATACCATCTCTTTGTGCTGATCTTCACTCTATCACTTTCTAGAAAAGTACAGAGAAATGAAGCTTAAACCCTTCTGAATTGTGTATTTACATTAACTTCATGTTGAGCTACAGAAAACATCAGAGGGATGCCATTCTACCATAACTGCTTATGATGCCCTTGTAAAGTCCTCTGGTGGACTGGTGGTGGTGAGGGCTGCTCCCTGTGGTCTCACTTCTTCCTCTTATCAAATACATCCCTCATGTTCTAGCACAAAGCTTTGTGACAGAAAGTCCTCAGCCTAAAACTCTGTTTCCAGATCATATAGCATTCTTCTCATCTCTGCCAAATTGGGTTTCAATATAACCTTCTCACTGATGTCTACCTTTCTACCACCTTACATCACTCAACCATTCTCTACTCAAAACTTTAACCCCCCTTACCTCTTCACTGTTGTTTTCCATAGCATAAAATACCTAATCACTGCATAATGTATTTATTATGTGTTTTTTTTTATTGTTTGCAATACATCTCCACCCAACCTCAATGGAAGATAAGGATACCAAAAGCATTCAGACACAGTAATGTAGCAAGTGTTCAATAGGTCTCTGACATTCTTTTGTTAACTCCCAAGATTTTGTGTCAGGAATTATTCATATTTCAATTACTTTTCCCTTGCAAGTTCCTACTTGTCGTCTGGTTTCTTCCTTTACAAGTCTAATGAATTTCTCCATTATAAGATCCAGAGGTCACTTTTTCCTAATTCTCATGCTGTTCAAACCAGGCAATACTGTGCACAGTAATTACTTCCCTCCTCAAGATTCTCAGTCATTTGAAAGTAAACTGAACAACTTCCATGAGCTTGCATCCCCTAGAAGCCTTTCCTTGGGATTTTCATGGTGAAGACCTATTTATCCAAGCTGCTTCTTCCATTCACCACAACACAGATGATTGTGTTTTTTCCAAAAAAAAAAAAAAAAAAAAAAACTCTTCTCTTAAGGTTTATTCGCTTACACTATCTGGCTCTAAGTTTATATCACATTAACTACTGAGCTAAAGCTTTTCCTGAACGAACACCTCCTATTTTCAACTACAGCTGGAGATCTAAATATCCCCATTTTTCCTACAGCGGTTCAAATCTAATCTCTGCCAGTAAGTAGTTACTGACATTCCTTACAGCATTTTTCTGAATGTGGTAGACTTTTTGTTTAGTTAGGGCACAACTCTGAAAGCACAAAGGCTAAAAATGCCAGGGCCTCATTGTCCTTACCTCTGTATTTAAGACATGAGAACAGGACTGAAACCCTCTGAGTGATGTGTATCTGTCCCTGGCTTTGGAGCACACTAACAAGGGCCTTAGTGTGTTCATTTTGACTGGTGATTGTAGAAGCAGTGGCCACACTCCATGTCTAAAGAGAGCACAGACATCAGCTCTCAGCATGACATAAGGCACAAAGTAAAAGTAACATCAACTGAAATGCCCAAGAAAAGTTCTAGAAACTGTACCATTCTTAAGGGAAGGGAGTTTCATTATTCTTTTTGGGTTTGTTTCTCCCAAGCTTGGTTCTCTTATCTTTCCAGAGATTGTATGACCCTGCAAATATTCTCTGCATAAGCTTCATTTATACTTAAATCTAACATGATTGATTTCTGTCACTTTCAACTGAAAGATTTTAAAAGAAATACCCACAAAACAATTTTAAAAGGAAAGGAGTTACAGTGACTTTCTTTGATAATGAAGATTAGTAATAATTTGATAGTAGAGGGCAAAACTGTAGAGGCTCTTGTCTTTTAGTCCATCTGCCACTTTAAATGTAGATAACATTGCCACTTTCCTGTTTCATAATTAAAACTTCTCCTGCCATTTAGTGTAAACACAGTTCCAGCACAGGAGACATGAATGACCAGTTCAAGTTCAATGGTTCATTGCACATGAATATCCATAAATACCTCTTGACAGTCTTGGGAGTATAATGAACCTTGCAATTACTCAGCAGGCCATCACCACAATGCATGAACATAATGCTTCCAACCTCAAAAAGAAATTATACAAACAACACCAAGTAACTATTAAAGTTCACAGAGAGCTTTTGGAAGCTAATGAAATTCCAAAAGTTCCTCTTAGACATGTATACGTTTTTAGGCAGTTTCCCCTTATGCAGCTATAAGTATGGAAAATAATTAATAGAGAAAGGTGTTGGCATTATATACAATCAGGAGATTCCAATTAGCAGACCACTCCTTCAAAATGACACCAGTTAATTCCAGCATGGGCTCTCAGAGGGGAAGCGCCTCCCTCTTAGGAGAATGCCACCTCTGTGCTGTTTTTAGCAATGTCTCCCACCATCCTGTTTGACCTCCCAGGGAAATGCCCTGAGCTTTCTGTTGCCTCTGCACTAATGAGATCTTCATTAAGCAAAATAATTTAAGTAATAGTTTGCTTTCTTTAACTCTGGGGCAAAGTTATGTCTGCCGCACTTTGTGGTGTAGTTGAAGTCATCCAGTAAAAAGTAATAGGCAGATCAAAGACCATGGACATCAACACCAAGAAAAAGTATAGAACACAGCAAACATTCCATGTGTGTATCCATAGACAGAGACATTCCTCCCACCAATTTAATTATCTGTGTGTGGAGATAGCACAAGACATACAGTGAAAAGAATTATATTCTATTTAAGATTATTTATTTCATCTCCCAGTCAATAAGTTAAAGGCACCCCAAATGTCAAGGACACTGGATAGTATTCAACAAGTGAACTCAGGGTTATTACATTGTAAATAGTTATCCTGCGCTATTTACATCACAAAGAGTTTATAGTATGATGGGCAATTTTAGAATAGGCTTCACATTTATCTTCCAGTTCAGAAAGAGAAATGAATAATAAAGCAAGCAGAGAAGAGCACTCAGTATGCCGTGATGAGAAACGAAACTTCCATTTCTCCACCACACCTTAATCAGACGGTGGGTTTAACATTGCAAATTCCAGGAAAGCAACTCATAAAATGATTGCAATTTCTAAGTCTCACCAAGTTTTGATTCTTTTAGAACAGTGTTTACTTGACTATTTTTTTAATTTAAATGTTTTTCTGAAAATTTCATATATGAGCACACTGTATTGCCATTATTTCTACCCCTTCCTTTCCTCCCACCAATTCCACATATGCTCCCTATCTTAGATTTATAACCTCTTATTATTGACACATACATACACACATGCATATATGCACACACCTACTGTTTCACATGTCTATAGGTTTAAGGCTGACCACATAGCATTGGATAGCCTATCAGGGAGCTCATTACTGGAGAAAACTGATTCTTTGTCTTGGCAGGCATTAATTAATTGTTGCTCTCATTTAGGGATGAAACCTTGTAAAAATCTCCCCATCCATGCCAGCATGTCAACTGATGTAACCACCATGCAGTTTTGTTTAAGCAACCATATTGTTGAGATTTCATGAGTGCAGTTACCCTGTCATGTCTAGAAGTCACTAAATCCCTGATCCTCTGGCTTCTACAATCATTTCATTCCCTTTTCTGCTATGTTTCCTAAGCCTTAGGCATAGGGGTTCTACTGTAGATGTATCAGTTGGGATTAGTCACCCCATCAACACTTAGTCTCTGCATTTTAACAAGTTGTGGGTCTCTGTTAGAGCCTTCATCTTGATTGAGGGGGAAAAAAGGCTTCTTTGATGAGGGATGAAAGTTACACTAACTGTGGGAATAATGGCTCAGTGGTTAAGAGCACTTATTATTCAGCCAGAGGACCCAGGTTCAATTCCCAGCACCCACACAGCAGCTCACAACTATCTGTATTTTGAAAGTGTTAAATATTATACTAGTTTAGAAAAAAAAATGACAGTAGTAGTTCTCCTCTGAGGTCTTATGGCCTCTCCATGGGGAGTTGGTTATGTTTACAGTACCAGGTATGAATTCTGCCCTATGGATTGTGTCTTAAGTCCAATTAGACAGCTGTTGGTTACCCCAAAATGAAAATACCACTGTTGGACCGCTGAGGATATCTTGCTAGGCTGATCACTGCTGTGGTTTGTAGGCTTTACAGCTGGTTGGGACCATTGATTTCTTTACTCTCTTGACATCTTGAATAGTACCTTTTGGTACTGTGAGAGCTAATCCATAGAGGATCCATTCAGGACAGTTCCAGGTGTATTCCTCCCATAATCCTATGTCCGAAGTATGTGGTTTCTTCAGCAATAGGGCCTTACCTTCAAGTTCTGGGCGGTAGCCAAGGGCAATCACAATAATCTGTATTGCTTTAGGAGTCTATTGGAAATCCCCTGACCAAAAACTAACTTGAAATATTTTTATTTTGTTTTATTTTTTTTTAGGTACCATTATACCTCATGTGGTATAATATCATTGCAAATATATATGCATATGTGTATATATATGCATGCATATATGTATGTATATATATATATCACATATGTATTGTTAAGCTTATGAAATAATGTTTTCCCGTGAATTTTCAAACATTGTTAGTGCTATTTATCCCTCCTCCCCTCCCCCCAGGTAAACCCCTGCCCACTTTCCCTTTCCCTTCATAGTACCAGTATTCTAGTACCCCCCCCCATTGATTTTTAATAAAGGAACTCTAAAGAAAAATAGGAAACATTATTCTAAGTTTGTAGATAATTCTTTTCATCATGTTCTACACACAAGGTCATTTGAGTTCCTGATATGAAAGTACAATTTTTAAAGGGCAGTCATAGAAGAAACAAAGTTGTAATATAGGTAACTCTAAACAGTAATGTTATGGTTTAAATGCTAGTGGTCTCAAAAACATATTAATACTAAATTTATGCTGTGTTATGGTTTGGAGGTAAAATATACCTATGGCTATGGGTTGAGGGCTTTGTACCCCACTGGTATTACATAGTTGGCGAAGTTCTAGAAGCTTAGGAGTTGGGACATAGGCAGAGGAAGTAGCTCATTAGGGATGAGTCCCTGAGGGTGTCTTGTCTACTGTGCCTCCATGTCTGTTTCTCTGCTGCAGATAGGAAGTGCTCTGTTCTACAACTTCCCATCATGATAGACTGATACCTTTGAAATCATGAACCAAATAAATAATCACTCCTGCTAAGTTGTTTCTGTCAGGTACAAAGAAATGATTAAAATAGTTTGGAAAACAAAAATAAGTATAGCACATTTGACAATATTTAAGAAAATCATGATTAGAGATAATTCTCATAATTACTATCTTTGATCCAAAATAATGGAAACATGGTGAAAAGGCTCGAGGTCTCAAAAAAAAAAAAAAAAAAAAAAAAAAAAAAAAAAAAAAAAAAAAAAAAACCTTAGTAATATTAAGGGGAAGTTTTCCTCAAGAAAATAAAACATACTAGTAATAATATTGAGAACAAAGCATACCAAATGATAGGAAACAATAAGACTCATTTAATGTGAGCAGTCTGTAAGGAAACAAAGGTGTTTTGTAAGAGGCAGAGATTTACAACTGTATTCTGAGGCTTCAGCTTCTTGTAATTGAATGGTTAATATGGATGCTGTAATTTAAGATTGAATCATACATATGACTCAATATGATAAATTAAGATATTAAGATATAATACAATAAGTTGTGTTCCAAGTTCTACACAATGAACAGACATGTTGTGCACATGAATTCAAAAACAGCCCTGGCATAAAGACACATTTATGTGTATCACGTAAGTACAATAAAAAACTATGCTAACTAAAAGGAAAAGTAAGCAAATTTTAAATAAATTAAATATCTGCCAACTTGGCATTATTAAAATCATATCAAGTCTTTCAAATTCACAGCAAAAATAAGAACCATGTTCTTTATTTTGATAAAGTATTCTGTGATATATAGACAGTTAGAAAAACATTCCATGAAATGAGACTGATCTAAGTTCTATCACATTAAAAAAAAAAATGACACCTGAACATAATGAAGACAGTAACGTGTTGAAAATCACTGTAAAATATAAATGTTGACTCTAAGTTTCTTTTTCTCATTATCCTGACTGGTCCTGAAACATAGTCATGGAGTAATTGCTCAGAATTCAATAAATATGGTAAACAAGAAATGTTCTTCCTCTCTCAAGTCTACTAGGGATTTCTTGAGGACTTTTCCTTTTCTTGGGTCTCATAACCAAGCTAAGGTATCAAGATTAATTAGCACTGAATCCAAAGTGAATTCCATACTTAATCAACAATACGAAAACCCTAGACCAAGTCATCGTCAGGCAGAAAGTGCTTTCTCAAGGCAAGAAGAGACAGTTACCTGAGCCTTCGTTACACGGTATGCAGTGTGCAAATATAGACTCTAATATATCAGCTACAATTATCACTGTTCAGGGAGCTAAGTGTTTGAGCTTCAGGGGCAAAGTTACAGGATCAGTACTCCTAAATTCAACAAAACTATCATTTAGGAATATCACCCTGCTGGATTTTAATATATATCTGATGTGGCTTAATGGAAAATGCCCTTGACCTGTGGTCATAGAACCAAATTGTACTGAAATTTTGAGTAGGTCAGTTAATCCCCTTAAGCATCAATTCTCGCCATAAAACGAAAATCCTCTTATGCTTTGCAATACTTCCACACTGAACAACTGAGTTCTGGTTGTCAAAACATGCAGTTTGTTAGATGTCACATAAAACTGAAGTTCACACATTAAAACTTACATACTCACTCATGCATTGTATAAATTTGCATATATTAAAATACCATTGAGACGAGAAGTTTCATTTGTGAGCCCATGTTTCAAAACCACATCCTAAAAATATATTACACAATGCATATAAACACATTTAAAAAGAAGTGAGTCTTGAAGCCCTGCCATCACGGCTTCTAGGTCTGAGTCAAGTTCAAGTCTCTGTGACCTGAGAGTTGGAAAGAACATACAAATATAAAACATTTTACCACACTAGAAGGTTTTTTGGCAGGCACATGCTTAAAGGAGAAGGAAGAAGTCTCTGAGGGGTAGGAAGAAAATTATAGAGAAAAGCTTGGGACTGGATGGGTGTTGAAACAGGAAAGATGTAAAGTTATGTGAGTTCTCAGCCCTGTGAGCTGTGCTACCAATGAGAAATACTCTCACATTAAGAAGAATTAAACTGGGGAAAATTTCAATATAAAGCATAAATATAACCACACAACTCTCAGCTTGTATTTTAAGGTTTTCCGATGAAAATCCCAAACCCAAATGTTATAAAAGTGAACATTTTTTGAGCTCTGACATGACACTGCAAGTGAAAATTCCACACATGGAATTCTGTGATGGTCTGCAGTCACTATGCAGGTGTGCAAGAAACGCTGTAGAAATTACCTCCGGGCTACACGTATGAGGTAGGCACGAAGCACAAATAAAATTTCACGTTGGGACATGATTCTCATGCTCAAAATATGTCATTATCTATACATGGATATTCCAAAATCTAAAGGAATTCTGAAACATGCCTGGTTGTGAGCACTGGGATAGAAATAGTCAACCTGCTCTAAATGTAAGAAGTAAAGAGATCATTTGTAACTTTAGCGCATAGCCTGGATGACAGGGTGGTTTTCAGTTTTTACCTCTAACATGAATTCCCACAAATGATTGGTGATCTATAGCAAAGCTTTCTAAACTATTCTCACTTACAATACCTTTATCCTGGAAAACTTTTACATGACTCACATATAGATAAAGAAATATAAAACAGGTATATCATAAAATCAAAGAATTTTATTTTGAGACAATTCTTAGGTATGTACAATTTTACCATCTATTAAATAGTAAAGAAAAATTGTATACTGATGAAACAATTGAATATATTTGCATAAGAAATTAAATACTAGTTGATACTGCAGGATATGGAGTCAATATTTTCAGTGTTTTTCAGATTTGGTTAGCATTTTAATTATATAATTAATTGTTGATGCTGAGATGCTATTTTCATAAATACACAGCACAAGGTGGCAGAAGTACACTTAAGAGTTAGAAATTGTTACATTGTTGCTTTGTTAATTTGATTAATTAAATTTGATAATTTAAATGACATTAGAAAATACTAAAACTCTTTCTTAATTAAATTCCATCTCTATAGGAGAAGACATGAAAACTGCCCCCATTCACAGCACATGAAAGTCTTGAATTTGAGTTCCGCTGTTGAAGGCATGCTTATTGCCACTGCCGTCATGACACCATCCATGGTGCTGTGTGCACATGTGCACTGTGTCTATGTGCACATGGTCTGTTTCAGCTTCAGTAAAGTCACAGGCAACAACAATGGTGCACCCTGAAATCAACACCTTGAATTCATTACATGTTTGATGCTGAACTCATTTTGATGCTTGCACACTGAGAAATCTTTTACTGTTACCAAGGTTTCATGACCCCTACTTTCAGTTATATCAATATTTCTGTGTTCAAGACCGAGTCAGAGAGCTTGCACAGCTTGCAAGTCTTTCTTGCAGCCAAATAGACAGAAAAAATGTTTCATACTACATCATTCTCTGTCACTTAATCTAACAGAAGTTTCAAGAATACACTATTTTAACATCGCTTTCATGAAGTTTTAATTAAAAATTTAATTATAATAGTCTTTTCCTAAACTCAAATTTTAGGAATTATATTAGTGCAATTGATTCTCGGTACATGAATTTGTAAATGTCATAGAAAATACACTTTTCCCATCATGTAATATAACATTAATATTATGGACTAGGCTTGTTATGTGAAATGTTTAAAGAAGTAACATCCAGGGCTGGAGAGCAGCTTGGTTGGTTAAACAGCTACTACCCTTACCAAGAACCCAAGCTAGCATCTCAGCATCCAATTCAGGCTGCTCACAACGGCCAGTAACTCCAGCTCCAGTGGCTCCAACCCCTGCCTTCAGCCTCTGCAAACACTATAAACATGTACACAAGCCCACACTCAGAGTCACAGGTATAAACATGATTAAAAATAAATCTGTTCAAAGAAGAATTAACACACAAAAACCAAAGGTCACATAGAATTCAATTCCACATCTTATGTCTCATACTGAACATCTTTCAAAATCCAGTGGGGGAAAAATCTGTGCCAAATGATTGCAATGCCCTCCACAATCATTCAAAGAAAAGCACACTCTCATAGTACTGTAAGAATTATTAATAGAGCCAGTAGTTACTTATTTACTATGTTCAGAAAATCCCTGATTTGGAACATTTACCTACCTATGGTGCCTCAAAGACATTTTCTAAAAGCTAAGACTGCCTTGTGTCCAAATGGCGAGGGGGGGGGTCATATTTTCTTTCCCATTAGACAAAGTGTTCCTTTAAAAAACATATGGCCCTGTGCTCTAAAAGAAGTTTCAATCCACATCTATTTTTAGACACAGGTTTCCTTATAAAACGCACCACAGCCACAGAGCTGAATGAGCCTCCGTGTTCCTGTGAACAAAGCCTCTTGCCATCCAAGTTCTTGGGGGCGCCCCTAGCCAGGAGCATGTCTGATTTCTTCTCTCCCAGGGATAAAACATGAAAACACACTAAGCTGTTTTCTGACATATTATTCTTCATTACCTAGCAAGCTATTTTCAGAAATATATATGTGAGAAAAGCCCTTCCCATCACTCATATGAGTCCTTAAAAATAGCATGCTTCGCCAAACGCACCTGAGAAGGGGCCCAGCCAAAGAACAGACATCTGTGACTTTTTCAGTTAAGACTCTCAGTAGGGATGGGGTTCATTCTACAATCTCACATATTGTAGACTCAGAAATAATTTTATAATTTCTAATGGACATGTCATATACACAGTGTACATAAAATACTATACACTTTGTTTTATTGTTTCAACATTTCTGCTCATTATATTACTCGCCAGGTTTAAACTCCTCTTAAAAACTCCTAATATATAGCTACTTTACAGCAATCAAATGATGTAAAGCCTCATTAAACATCTAAAGGCCTGCAACAAGACACACCATTGCGTTTAGACTGTACTCTTCCCAAGCCAAGCCAGTACTTCGTTTCCTCCCATTGTGCATATAAATGTAGTGGAAAATGAAAAAAAAAATCCCTATAAAGGATTTGTAACTGCTATTTCCATGATACCTGAATTTTCCCTTCCATGAATAACTTTTTCTTCTGAAAACACAACTCACAAGAAAAAAAAAAGGCATCTGGAATGTGTTCTTGTTAATGAGTCCACACAGCCCAACATGTGCTCACACATAACATTCTTTTCATGGATACCATTTCTTCAGTGAGTGTTTTCATAACCCAGCGATCATGAGTAAGATGGTGTTTTATCAGAGGGAGCATCATTACAGAGATCTCTCCGTCCCAGCATCAGTGGATAATTTTTGGAAAGGGAATTGTGTTTAGCACTCCTTCAGCAGATTTCAGTAGAGCACCTCCTTCACAGTAAGAATCTTCAGACAATGCCAAACATCCCTCAGATGGGCAGACTACTCCCGGACTTGAAACCACAGACGTGGGGTAATGGATTTTCATTTTAATTATAAATGTAAATCAATACATATCGAGAGTCTTTGCTTAATTTCAAACACTGTCACATTCCATTATCATGCAATAAATTGCAAAGATCATAGCATCTAAGTCTATATAATATTTTCTTTATCATCAATTTTTTAAAAAAATTTATTGAAGTGCCAAAAGTAGAAGTAACTATTTTTGATTCCCAAAAATATTACCTAATGAAAATGTCACTCTTTCCTATTTGAGAAAAATTTGTTTTGGGTTTAGTCTGGCCCAAAAGGAATAAGCCTAGGGTGTTTGATCTGAAAAGTGAGCATGAACCAAGTCTTATAAATGGGTCCTCGTGCCATTTCCTATCGCAGCTCCTGTTTGTTTACATTGGAATTCTTATAAATGGAGTGTTATTTCCTTTCTACTAAGTTTCAAGGTATTAACAACCAGGGAGAGGGGTGTTTTGTTTTGTTTTGTTTTGGTTCCTCCCCTTTTTCTCTCACTCTCCACAAATAAATAATGCTTTGTATGGGTCACAATTAAGACTTGTTACCAAATTTCACAGCTATTAATATCATGAATTTATTTCACCTAGTTCTATTCTTACATTTGAGAGCATAATAATGTCTTTAAAATAGAAACAAGAAAAATATGCACCTTCTGGTAGGTCCCTCCATCCAAGAAGAATCATTTATCTAGTCACTTCACAGCTCAGTCCTGAAAATTCCTAAGCAAAGTGGGTCCATTTATTTTGACTTCCTGCCGAGGTGCTTCCTTCCAGAGAAAACATCACTCTAATATTTTCATCCATTAAGGACTCTTAAGTTTAAATATCTCTATTCAAACAAAATTTCTCATTGCAATCAAGAAAAAAAAGTACAACTGTAGCAATATGCTTTCATTCTCTGGGTTGAGGTGCAGTTGTCTACTTCTTTTTAAACAAGCACAAGTTTCATTCATTAGTCACTTGCAAACCTAGGACTTAGTATCTGCAGTGGCTAAGAAGGAAAAGAAAAAGAAAAAAGGCTAACTTTGCATGCAATGTGTAGCAGGGTCTGAGAGTTGAGAAACTGCCCTTGTCCAGTGAACCTCCAGTGAAAAAAATCTGTAGGAAGTTCATGCACCCCAACTGCACATTTCATTATAATTAAACAAGAAGATTATACAGGTCTTGCTGATGAGGATTATCAAAATAGAATGGGGCCACCTGCCCCTTGTTACTCCATTAATTAGCGTAGAGTCTGAAGTGGCAATTAACAATCAGCCACACAAAGCCCCAGCTAACAGGACACCAGCTGAATCTGAAAATTAACTCTTTGGTTCAGGATGCATTTCTAACCTCTACTGCATTGATTTTTCTGTGTAACCCACAACTGCACTGTAGGCTGGTTTCTTTTGGCAGCTTTGATGAACAGAAGTTCTATATCTTTAGGAGAGCTTTTCAACTGTATATAGTATCTTTGCATTAAATTAGAAATCTAATGTGGTGAATATGAACTCTAGGGAACAACTAGAGTATTGTGTAGTTAGCACTAACTAGTGTTCCCTGGCTACTAAACAGAATTTTATAAGCTTAGGCGCACACTTTTTAAGAAGTGAGCAAGTGGCTTCATTATTTGTTTCTTGAAATGATTATCAGTCACTTTTAAATCTGACCATTCACTCCTTTTAAAAATTAATTTTGAAAACAATGTATTCAATCCCTAGTTTGATCCACTGTCTGTTACAGTGATGTAATTCTAGTCTCAGATGACATGTTCTTAAGAAGAAACTCTAAAAATGTAACATACTAGCAAAAGCACAATGTGAAGCTCTTAACATTGTTATGTACACAAAACTTTCTTACATTCTTTAATAATTATTTCCTATTTCATCAGTAACTTTAACTTACATAATAGCATTTAATTTACTAAATGGGAATTGATTTTATTGAAAAAACAGTATTTTAATCAAAATTTAGAAAGGATTTTCCTCCACAGAAGGCATCACACACTTTTCAAGAGAGTAGTAGTTTTATGTCAGTGTAAGTGCATTACTCTCTAGAGGCACACTGTACAGAGTTCCAACACTGTAGATCAGGTGTCCCACAGCAACACTATGTGCAAATCTTGATGGATATGATATAGAATTTTGACCTTAGGAGAAAAATTATCCCAGGGCCATCTCAAGACCACAATTCCCCATATGAGTTATAGCATGCACTCTGAAAACTAAGAATATCAAACTCAAAGAGTAGCTAATAGTTTAGATTACATGTTTTACAGGATATTTTAAAGGGCACACTTAAATTCAGATGTTAAGTAGGAAGATTCACCACCTCAAAAACCCTCCAAAATGACCTGTGATTGATAGCACCTTTAACTGACTTGGTAATACAATGCTTTCTAAGCAAGAATCTGGGGGGGGGGAGCCCATGAACTTGAATATTTAATAATCACAGTTGATGATTCTAATATAGCACAGATTCTATTTCATCTATACCAATACTGGCCTTGGTTACAGTCAAATAAGGTCTCTATGCTGAGGTATGAATTTTGGAGATAATGGCTCTAACACTCTTTGGTTAAATGCCCCACCAACTTCCAGGTCCATGGAAGCAAGGACCACACCACTCTAGATTCTACCATTTTTCCATTCAAAAACTCCATTCAGGCCTGAAAGCCTAGATTTTTTTTTTTTTAACCAAAGAACTGAAGTGCACAATCATAGTCCAAAACATGTCAAGGAAAACTTGTTGGTGCCCATCTGAGAAAGATGTGTCCATATCCATGCAAAAAGAAGTTCCTTGTGGCTCAGTAACAAGTCAGTTGAAAAGGAGATACAGAGCACTGGACCATGATCCTGAAAGACCAGTAGTAACTTCTCCCAGTACCCATTCCAGTCCAACTGGGATCGGGCCTTTTGACTTCATTTTCCTTTAAGACACTCAGCACTTAAAAGTTCACTGTTGCCAGGGAGAAGAAATACATGCCTATCTGAAAAATGAAGAGAACCCTTGCCCATTCCTTCTTTGCGTATCTTTGGGAAAGTGTGCACAAAGAGTTTGGGAAGGACACAGAGATAAGTAAGTCTTGTGGGGACAAAACAAAGACCAACTTGACATAGAAAATAAGTGAGAAGTGCTTCCTGCAGATTTACCAAATGATTTGAAGAAGAGGTTGAAGAAGCAAAGAGGGAAATAAATCCATTTTCTTACTCATCTGTGTCTCACTAAAGCCAGTAGAACTCTCAAGAATAAACCATAGTCCTCAGTGGATAATGACAATCATTTTGAACTCTTCTGCTCTCAGTTATTTGCTAGAAAATGTCTTACATGTATTTTTCTATTGTGGGTAAGACTGTATACTTGTCATCAAAAGAAGAGAACTATTTTGTTAAGCATTTTAATGGTGAGTTCAATCTGTCTAACTTCCAAATGTTTTAAAAATGATCTCTAGTTCTCCATTGTACTCTTGCCACAGAACTTGGAAAGGTTAAGGGCAAGAGTACATCCAGAAACCGCTTTGAGAAAGCATGCTTCCCCCGCCCTTGTCTGTGTATAAGTGTATACATTCAAAATGCTTCATATAACCTACCTAGACCACATTCAGGATAGAAGAGTGAGAAAAAATGTTATGCTGACTCAAATATATGCTACTCTCCAGCCAGAGAGCAAGTGAAAAATACAAAAAAAAATGCATTTACCCTGCAGAAAAGCAATTTGTAGAGAAGCATATATATCTGGCAGTATAGTACACAGCGTCTATCCCACTTGTACATTCAGTATGCTGTGTGAGGTTGTGTAGTTTTAAGTAATGAAGAAATCCTAACTCCAAAAGATAGACAGTGGTAACAGGAACATTAATTTAATAGTGTGTCAGAGAGTATGGATATTTTCCCCTAATACTACTACAAAATTCAACAACTGAGAGTTTATTTAAGTACTTAGGATGTACACTGCAAAGCACACCAGTGACTATAATCTGTTACATCACAATCCTTTCAACTATCTTACACTTTGAATGGATCTGTGATCTCTACACACTGTTGTCAAGTCATGGTTAGATCATCTGGAAAATATCAGCTACTGAGTCAAGAGCTTCCAAGAAGAAATGCATTTCCTTATGCAACAGAAAAAGCCACATCAGGTAATGCCAGTATGGATACCATCAAAACGATTTTAAATATATGAGCACTCTCAAGGTCCTTATAGCAGCTGTGTGCATTCCAAAGATGGGGATTCTACTTTAAACCTCACATTTTTTAACAGTGTAAATACTGCCACTCATTTTTCTTTTGTCATATGTCCATCTAGCTCATTATCAGAAAATATCTACACAATATCAAAATATGAACTGTCGTAGTTTGTCAGCCATGTTTTCAACTTAATGTCTTCTATCGAGAAGGAACTAGTTTAGCAAGAATTTTCTGAGTAAAAGCATTGTTCTTTAATGAGTAGCAAGAAGACAACACCTATTTTCACTTCATCACATGGAATATTAAAAGGACAAATGACAATAAATTGGATGTATATTTTATAAGGATATTTTCAGTTAAAAGTCCATTTTCTGACATTTTTTATTTCTGTTTTCATATTAAGTGACAGAATATCAAGGCATACAGTGTGGCTTGGTGCCAAGACTTTGGTCAGTGCTAAGATGCCAGTACTGGAACTTAGTGCAACTCTTGAACTATTGAAGCAAATAATAAAATAGTGAAAAATTAAATGTCATTGAAAATTTTTTTATTAAAAAAAAAAGAAACAGTCTATAGGCTAAAAAAATTCCCTAAAACATTCTAAGATACCTCTAACAGCCTTTGCTCTGAAGTCTTCCCCCCAAAACACTGAGGATCTCAGGGGAACAAATAGATACTCCTGTACAATACAGAAATGCCCTGCTCTTAGTAGGATGCCTTCAGCAGTGTTTGATGGAAAGACAACAGGGAAATGAAATCATTTTGAAAGCACCAGCACTGAAATCAGGAACCTGGTGGTAAACTATCCCTGTGATAACAATCTACAAATCTAACTTCATTTCTAAGAGTTAATCTTCCTTATAGCCAACACAACAGAGAAGTAACAACAATTCAAAAGTACCAACACTGAAATCAGGAATCCGGTGGTATATTATACCTGGTAATAATAATCTACAATTTAATTTCATTTCTAAGACTTAATATTCCTTATGACAATCAGAAAGGAGACAGTATGTCTTCATTTGAATTCTGATGACAAAAATTCATAGTATATCCGTACATAATACAGAAAAATAAATCTGCCCCAAACATTACTTGACAGCAAGGTTATGGACTCTCATGTTGTATACCCTACAATATAAATTGAAGAGGAATTCTGACTGCTTTTGTTAGTTTAACATTAGTTGAATTTTGACATAAAATTGGCAAAAATCCATCAACTTAAATAAGTGAATTTCAAAAATTATTTCTTAAACAATAGTGACTGAATTCCAGGAAAGCTTATCTTTCTCAAACTAATTATTTCTTTATAGCTTCGCATCTAAATGTCTTGGGTGGAATTAACCCCCTGTAAGATAGCCTAGCTTCTGAATTTGGAGACAGCTTAATATTTAATAAATCAACAAATATTTATACTAATTAAAGAATTTAAAAGTATGAGGCACTATAGCATAGATTTAGGAATGGATGGCCAATATGCCTGATACTTACTTGTATCCTCAATTGTTGCAAAATTATTTAGTCATTCTTTAAACAAAGAATTATTTACTATTTACAATTTGCCAGGCAGCACCCTGAGGTTCAGACATAGTGTAAAAATCAAGACACTTACTGCCTAATTAATTCATCACCATAGTTTTTCTAACAACACAAACCTAGCAGCAGAATTCTCAAAACACTATACCAATTAGCCATTACTTATAAAATATGTTACCTAGATCTGGTGTGATATCTCTACCTGAAACTTAGGAAGTATCTGATACGATATTCAATGCTGAAGTCAAAGACAGTAGTTTCCACAAAGACAGAAAGCTAACCACATACATGAAGTAAAGAGTACAAGATATGTTAATTTTACAACATAAAATAAATACAACATACATCTCAGCGTGGATGCAGGGTAAAGACTCCAAACAGAATCTTCTATTTCATTACTTCTTTGTCCTTTCTTATTTCTTCTATTTTACATACCAATTGTACCACTCTAGCAGTGAGCAGTCTCTAATCTCTCCTTACCATCTTTAAGAACACTGTGTGCCCCTATAAAAAGAGTGTGTAAGACCTGAGAACCAGGGCAGTTTCAGTACCTGTTTCCTCATGCAACTTAGTCTTTGCATAGCACAAAGAGCTGGCCTGGGAGGCTTCTCTGCATGGGGTGGGCTCTCATCTGTGAAGCTTATTCATGTGGGTCTCTCAGTACTCACCCGTACCTGTAAGTCAGCCAAGGAAGAAAATGTCCATGTTTTCTCAAAGGAAAATCAGATAAAAATGATTTTATCCAAAACAAAATCAGCTGGAGGAAATACACTGGGAATTGGCCTCTCAGGGCTCAAAAAAAATTAACTATAAAAACAAAAGTCTTATTTTACATAATTGAGCTGGACAGATATACAGTCACTGTTTGGGAGAAAAATAACCTTTCAAATTCGTAGTTACTAAGTCTGTTTCTCTACCTTGTGTATCGTCCTAACTAATTTTAAACACCATACAAAGTTTTGTTTATTTGACAACATTCCATAATTTAGCACAAGACAAAGACATTTAAAAAAATCAATAACTTTGAGTATACAAAACATTACTTTTAAGATCTTCAAAATTATTTTAAGTTACCTCCCAAGAGCTCTGTCAAAACTGTTTTCTTCTTCTATCTGAAAAGCACCTATTTCTTTCCATGGGAGAGAGGGTTACTAACCCAAACCATGTTAATTATTAAGAAACTCTTCTCAAAGATTTTAGTCCTTCCTCCAAGTAGTATTTCATTATAGCATTTTTGTATAAATACTTATAACCCTGTCTGAGTTATAAAAGTCTATATTTAAGATATAGTAAATGAAAGACAGATGTGCAAAACACTGGGTTCACAATGAAGTTGTAAATGCTGCTAGCACTATAAATTCTGTGATTAAATTTAGTCTATTTATGCAATAAGGGTATTTACACAGCTGGCAATGTACCAAAAATAACTGTCACTATGCCTATATCAATTCCAAATCAATATTAATTATAAACAGCATGGGTACTGTTATATCAAAGTTCATAAAGGCTAGATGAAGTATGCAAGCTTAGAATGAAAAAAAAATGACTCATTCACATACGTGCCAAGTCATTCTCTCTTGAATTAGTCACACTGTGACTTACTGATATAATTTATAATTTATTCACCTGTGAACCTGGACAAATTATTACCTCACTTTCTCAGTTTGCCTAAAACATATACCTCTCTGAAAATCCTAAGTTTTGGGGTATTTTTGTGCATTCTGACACACACTTCTTTCATTGATTGCTTAGTTCAACTGTCAAAGATATTCAGGGGAACAGATATTAAAACCTTGTCAAGGACTACATATGCTAACTGGATGTGTTAAGAAGAAGAAAAACAGCAGTGGCTTAAAAGATATATTTAAATGGTTAATAGACTGGATTCTATGTGGATTGCCTTAGGATGAAGAATCGACACATTAAATTCATGACTAGATGACACTGCTCATTTTTATGACTTACCTATGAAATATTTCTATCACTAACCTATACATAAAAGATGAAGCAGATCAACCAAATTGTGACCCATCATCCCTTCTCCTTGGCAACCTTAATCTGGTCTTTCAGGGTAACAATACTGGCTGCTCTTCTAGAAGACCTGGTTTCAGAACACAGGTTGCAGCTCTCTGTAACTCCAGTTCTAGGGGAATGCAACACCCTCACACAGACATACATACAGGCAAAATACCAATGCATGTGAAATAAAATAATTTTTTAAAAAGCTGAATAAGAGAAAAAAATCATAATGTGGCCAATTGATTAAAAATTGATCAATTAAATGGGAGGAAAGCTAAGTTCAGAAACATCATACTGCTGTTTGATAGGCTAGTGGGGAGGATGATAGGAAGAGACCAGTGGAACGGCTGCACAATCCCTGACCTCTACACTTGTCTCTATATAGGAAGAAAGCTTCTATTGTATCCCACGATCATTTCCACTTTGTGTTACTCCCATCTAAATGTAAATCCCTACATAACAGGATGTGCATTTGCATAATATGAAAAGTCAAAAACATAAACTATGTTGCAGTGTTTCATGAGAGTGACCTGAACATCTCTAATGTAGGAATCTATTAAGTAATTTGATCTGTGTGGACATCAGAAATCCTCATGGAACAAGCCTTTCTTAGCTACTATCGAACATTGAGTGGAAATCTTTAAAATAAAACCTAGGCAATTCACACCAACGCTCTGGATTAAAGGGTGACTGCACCCTGGCTTCCTAACAATATTCCTCCCAATCACTAGAGCTTTAAAAGCTATTCTAAGAAATGAGACAAACAAAACTTCATATGAATCAAGCCACTTCCCAAGGAGCAGAGACTCTTAACTCCACTCTCTTTGAAGTTCAACAAGTACTGGGCTTTTTTTTTTTTTTTTTTTTTTTTTTTTTTTTTTTTTTTTTAAGTCAGTATGAACGTCTGAGTGCAAAGAACATCAAACCATTACAGGAAGGGAAATGGAACCCAAACCAGACTGTTTGAGGGCACTTGAGTACATACCTGTTACATTATTGCATATGAATAAACACATTTTATGTTTTAAAAAGGCAGTCTAGACGGCCTTTAATCAGTTACAGTCACACCCACATGAGACGATTTCAGTCAATGATGGAAGGCACAGAAGACGGTGAGCACACCAGTTACAGCCCTTCAGGAGAGCAAGCTTACACTGTGCAAACACACTTAATCATGTTTGCACACTGGCAAGTCGGCCATCTGTACACTTCTGAGAACACACCCCATTATTAAGGGACCATGGCTGTAGCACACTTGCTGACAGAGAAGTTATGTTTTATCAACATAACAACACTTAGCAAAGTGAGCTTGAGTCCATCATGGTGTCAAGGTTTATCACAAACTCCCATTTTATATTGGAAAGTAACTACTGTTCTGGCCACCATCTAGAAAAGCAAGTCAGCTGTGGTATCATACATCAATAATCTCATCACATGGGAGGCCCACGCATTAACACTACCCTCTAGCTGACTAGTGGGCAATCAGATTTATTTAAGGCTAGAGGAGCCATCTAAAAATAATTCGTCTGATCCATATAACAGTTCTTAACTATGTATCAAGACTGACCATGTAAGACTTTAGGGTGTATGGCATATGTGCATTAAAAAAAAAAAAGGAAGAAGGGAGGGAGGGGGAATGGAGGGAGGGAGAGAAATAGAGAGGATGAGATTGAGATTCTCTGAATAATAACTCATTATTATCTTACAGGCTAAAGCAACAAATGAATTGCATAGATTTTTTAATGCTAATTTTCAAGATGGAAATAAGAACTTAAAAAAAAGAGAGAGAGAATTTGCTCTTGAGGAAGAAGACAGACTTGGCAAGTTGTACCTGGCAATAGGACTAGAGATTCTGACACTGAAGGTTTTTGTTAAAACTTGATAAATGTCCAGGTAACCCCTCTGGTGTATCAACCTTGCTGGCAGACATGTCCCCAGAGAAGACAGGTACAACTAGAAGACAGGATTCTATTACCGGTAACACTTTAGGGCCTAAGCAAACATACTGGAAAACTTCAAAACAAAAGCTAGTCACAGCAGGAAAGCATGTGTCTGTTTTTCACTTTGCAGAAACTGTGCACTGTCAGGGCACAAACATAATGGAAGAGTGATGAGTACTGGACAAGACCCCACGGCTCTTAGTCCACAAAGTTACCAACAGCAGCAGTAAAACCTTGAGCATCCCGGTTAACTGCAATGACTCTAAGCATCATCACTTCCCAGCTTAAGGAGTAGGAGGACACCAAGGATGAAGGGTACTGAAAAACCACAGCGTCCAGAGTGAACAAAAGGAGCCTGGGAGAAGGCCAGTGCTAGCTCTGGGGTGGTGTGTGTGTGTGTGTGTGTGTGTGTGTGTGTGTGTCTGTGCGCGCATGCGCGCGCATGCACGCGCACACATGCGGGGTGTGTGTGTGTGTGTGTGTGTGTGTGTGTGTGTGGCAGCATCTGAGGAGATATGTGGGGGTGGGGGGTGGGGAGACTGCACTTAAGAAATGAGAAAGCCCTCTGGGGATTCCCAGAAACAGTATAGGGAAAAAGAAAGCAGAAAGGCAGACTCAAGGGTCCTGCAGCTGGACTCAGGAGAGCTAAAGAGCTCAAGAAATCTGAGTCCATGAAGAATCAAGTGAGGCATGGGCACAATCTTACCACACTACTACAAGAACAAGGGTCAGGGCATGCTACGAAATCAATACTAATTAACAGAAAATTAATTAACATTAAAAATGGATCTTCTAGACAGCTGGCAAAGGGGCCAGGCTATATACACACTGCAGGAATCCAGCTGACAAGCACCCACCCAAAACAAGGAGCATATTGAGAAAACTTAGCTTGAAATGTTAAGACTTTTGCAGAAAGATCAAGTTAAGACATCTTTTCTTCTATTTGCATTCAAGGCTCATTGGACCTCACAGAACAAGTGCTGGTTGGTTAGTGATGGCCTGTGTGGATGCGGCATTACAGTCGAAGCAGAGAGTATAACATCACAGATGGATGAAGGAAAAAGGGCCAAAGGGATATCGGGATTTTTGATAAAGTTCACATAAGCTTACACATCTCACTATCCGTACCTTACTGCCACAGAGGTTGAGGTCTTTAGGACTTGGTTGGGATTTCCCTGTGTTCCTTGGGATTCTTTGCTTACATACCAACACAGCTTATGCAAATCTTTAAGGAAATATTAGTTCTGCCCTACATTCTATTAAAAACTCTATGTGATAACTCTGTGGCTCTCACCAAAGTAGACTCCCACCAAATTCTCCACTCTCTGTACAGGTGTTCTCCCAGTAGAATCATGACATTCCTTTCTCAGTTTGCAGGAAAAAAGTATTAGGTAACATTCTCAGAACTTTCTTAATGATCTGCATTGATTACTCGTTATGTTACTGTATATCTTATCATAATTGATTATTTACTTCTTCACAGTTTCATATACTGTAATTGAGATGACCAAAGTTTAGAACTAACCAGTCATGTCAAAACACATGGCTTTTTACCCTGCCCTATCTCTTGCACTGTAACTTTCTCATGCATGAAATTCATACACATGCTCACTTCAAAGTATTTGGGGTCAGTGAGATCAAAAGAAGTAGTTAGTGTGAACATGATTTCACAATGACACACCTTCCAGAGAAGCCACAACATACAGCCATCTTAAATTATTTCTTTTAACTACAGGACCAAAACAATCATGGGAAAATCAGCAGATCATTTCTTCATTTAATCTGTATTTTTATTTATTCCATACCTAAGTTGTTTCCAAAAAAGGCAAAAGGTTAATGAATTGTATGCAGAAATAAAATTTATTTTAATGTCATTTCCTTTCTCACATAATTGCAAATATAGTTCCTGGAAAGCAGAACAGGGAAGAGATTAAACTATAGATAGGAAACCTCCTATCTGAATAACATAATGTATCTATTTTTATATTGATGTATTGTAAAAAAAAAAAAGGTGCAATATATTAGTGTGACATCATTTACATAAAAGACCAATAGAATCTAAGTGAAATTTTTAAAAAGCAAAATCTCTGGATAGAAGGTGAGAATTTAAACTACCTCAAGAACAAAGAATTATCTGCAAGAGCAAGCTTTCCTGGGAGGTTTTCGTCTGGCTGTACAAACAGCGAGCAAGTTACAAAAGTGGGAAATGCTGTGGGATGTTCTGTATGTCCTGTGGGAGCCCTTCTTGGGTTCCTCGTGGCTTTACCCAGCAGGTCCGCATAGAGGATGATTAGGACCATGGGTCTGAGTGCAGGTGTCTGAGATGGTCTGCACTTGGCTGTGCTGGGGGATGGTCTGTATGTCAAGTTGCTCTGATTGGTCAATAAATAAAACATGATTGGTCGTGGCTAGGCAGGATGTATAGGCGGGACTAACAGAGAGGAGAAATAAAAGAACAGGAAAGCAGAAGGCGGGGGTGGAGAGACACTGCAGCCACCGCCATGACCAGCAGCATGTGAAGATGCCGGTAAGCCACCAGCCACGTGGCAAGGCATAGATTTATGGAAATGGATTAATTTAAGCTATAAGGACAGTTAGCAAGAAGCCTGCCACGGCCATACAGTTTGTAAGCAATATAAGTCTCTGTGTTTACTTGGTTGGGTCTGAGCGGCTGTGGGACTGGCAGGTGACAGAGATTTGTCCTAACTGTGGACAAGGCAGGAAAACTCAAGCAACAGGGAAACGTGTCGAATAGAATCAGAATAGTCTACCTAGAGATGTATTCATTCTGTGGGGACTACAGACAAGGCCTGATCCTTCTTACAGAGACCAGAGCTGGGATTCTGGAGGACTGGATTGTGTGCCTCATCTGGAAGCCTCTGTACTGCTGTGTGACTTCTCAGAATGTTAGCATGATTAGGAGTAGGAAAGTTGAATATTTATTTTAAAACAAACTCACATATCAAACTGTATGTTTTCTGGAGTCAGAAAGAACTGGATTTCATTCTTACTGCATGTACTTTCCAAGCTGTATAATCTTACGCACTGGAGTTTAGCCTTCTTGAACCTCTATTTACTCATCTTTAAAGGAGAGATTATAAAGGCCTTTCTATACAATTAATATTTATATGTGTATTAAATGAAACAGTTATCCTGTGTAAAAAATATCTATGGCATAATGCTGATCAAGCTGCTATTAATTATAAAATGAAAGAATGGATGACTTATGAGCACTGAAAAAAAAAATGGCAATTGTGCCTGAATTTCCTATCATTAAAGTTTTTCTGCATTCTAGATATTTAATATCCAATGTTGAAAATCAAGAATATTTTCTTTAATTGCATAAAAGAACAGCTTTCTGATACAAGAAAAGAGGAAAGTGAAAGTGAAAGATATAGAAAAAGTTAAAAGGAAAAAATGAAAGAACTAGGGATGCGGCTGGGAACTAGAATGCTTGCCTGGCATGCAAAGAACCATGGCTTTAAACCCCAACATAGTGTAAACCATTGTGGCAGCATATGCCTATAGTCCCAGCATACAGGAAATGAAGGCAGAAAAATCACAAGTTTCAGATCATCATTACTATAGGGTGTTTGATACCAGCCTAGGCCAAAAGAAAGAATAGAAAAACTTTTTTAAATTAAAAAAATTATAAAAAAAAATCAGTAACAACTTGGTATCAGAGATAACCTACAAAACAACAAACATTAAAGACTAAGAAAAAAAATGAACTGGAAAGAAAGTGGGGAGAGGGAAGAAGAAATAATAAAGAATAAGAATAATCAGAAGTAGGAAAGAGCAAAGGAGGGAGAGGGATTGAGAGCACGCACTGTCCAGCTGGTACATGATTTCAAGCTGGCCACCAGCATATCCCAAAGCAAAGCATCTAAGGAAATGCCCAACGGATAAAATATGTCAGAAATATAGTAGGAGGGGAAATGTACAATTGGCCAGCTGTGTACTCTCTATGTATTAGGAAGTATTTGTAAAACAGTGTTTGATTTCATATAAGGTTTCTGGCTATTGGCATCAATTACCACCAGTAATACAGTTATCAAACAGAAAAATGTCTCACAGGAAGTAACTTATTAAAACCTAACCAAAAATTTTCATTGATTTGCTATCTTGCCAAGTGCTTATAGTTTTAAGAAACTGAAATCATGTCACTATCAGTATCTCATTTCTTTTCTACCAGATGAACATGATGTAAACAGCTGCAAATGTACCACGGAGGCATTTGCCCCTGCTCATGTGAAACTTACATTGCCTTTGGAATCTGACACACAGACTGCAGCAGCAGAGACAACAAAGGCATTCTAAATAACTCTATCTTCCAGAAACAATTCCAAAGACCTGCATGCAGGGTCTCCAAATATTTCTTCCCAATACTGGGCTTACAGACACAAACTTAATAGTAGCTATATTATTCATGCACAATTTCTCACAAAGATAATATTTCTGTAAAGTCTGTTCTAACATAAGTATTATGCATATATTCTCTAGTCTACAAGTATTTTCAACGGCCATGCCACACTGAGTCCAACACAGCCACCCTAACATGATCTAATGCTTAAGCCTCATTCAACAAGAAACATATTTTGGCCCATACTTATAAAAGGGTAAACGCAATACAAGCTGAAATGTAGCACAAAGATTTAAAACTGCACTATAAGCTCATGAAGCAAAGATGGCTTCACAAAGGAAGTGGAAACGGGTAATGATCCAAAAGAGGTATGAAAAAGCCTTATTGATAAAGTCTTTGTGGACCACAATGTCTGCGAACAAAGTCAATGTCACTATTTATGGATATAAAAGAGCTTTCCATGCTTCAATGAAGATGAAGAACATTTTAATTATCTCTGAAAATAAAGATATTCCAGGAGATATTTCAAAACAGAGAAATTGAATTTTTAAAGTAATGAAAAGCATATGAATGCAGTTGCTAAGAAAGGATGTCCAAAGACCACTTAGATTTGGGATTATCTGGTTTCATCTAAAAAAGTAACTACTGAAAATGAAAAAGAGAAATACAACTTCTTCAGAAAGCATAAATAGATACATAATAAAGAAAAATTGTAATTACTAGTAAGCCCCCCAAATTCAAGTTAAATAGTAATGAAGACACAAATCAAATTAAATTTAACTTTTAAGATATTAACACAGATTTTAAGAAGAGTTATAAGGACCTTCAGGAAAGAATTTTTAAAAGGAGGCAATTCAAACCCAGTGCAAAAGGCAGCAATCCACTGAGATGTGTTTACTCAAGGGTCATGAAACTTTCTTCAGTAATCTGGGAGGGATGGGAAGGAAGTGAGTTTGATTCTGTAAAGGAAGGACAACAGCAGAATGCACAGATTACTGGCTAATGTCGGACTTAACCTTTAGCTACTCATGAGACAACTGCTCCACAGGTGACTAGAGCAACACAAACTTGTAATGCCAACACCGGGGATAAGAGGACAGCAATATCAGGGTCAGGTTACACAGAGAAACCCTTGACATGGAGACCCTATTGCTGTTTGGGTCGTAGAACATTACGAAATGAAGCTGGGAAAGGTCTCAAAGTTTTATCCCTAATGATTAGCTTTCACTGTGCTTGAAGATGTTACAAAGCTACTGGGAGAGAAAAAGTAATCACCAATCATGAACACTGCAAGCTGAAATAATGACTGGTCTGGAAAGATATACCCACTTAAGCAACAGTAACACAAGCATCATTTTCTGATTGGACTCGAGTTCTGCTGTACAGGATAAAAGTCATACCTGGCACCAATATTAGCGTAAAAACTTATGGCTTGATCGGACATAGGCACTAGGAAAAAACTTACAAAACTTGCAATGACTTATTGTTATACCCACAGATGAGTGACTCTCTCATCCCTCATCTGAGAAGCTTCTATTTACAGTAAAAGGGGATGAACACAGTGCCCCAGACTGTGGACAAAGACAGAGTGAATGCAGAAGGTTCCGACCTTAAAGAATATATAAGTCTCATTTCTTCTCCCAAGACTCAGATATCACTGCTTAGGAGAAAGTAGGAGTGTTAAGAGCTTGCAGTGGTGGATGACTACAAAGAAATACCTTCCAAGCACAGCAGGGCAGCTGCACATATGAATGCATAGAAATTGTGGCAGCATGCACAAAACCTGTACAAGCTCAAGCCAGACCAAATCCTATCATGGAGAGAGCACACAATCCTACCCTATGTTTGACCGTTGACCGTTACTAGCTGCTGGGAGAGGGAGACAAGAGTTTTCTATAAGAGTGTAGCTCCTGGTATGTCAACCACTCTCCAGCAAAAGATCACATATCCAAGAATATTTGAACACAACAGTGGTCTTAAAGGACACAAGGCTGTGTGGGTATGGAGGGGCAGAAAACTGGGAAAGGTTTGAGAGAGCAGGGAAATATGATCAATGAATATTGAATGAAACTCTCAAAGAACTAACAAAAAAGAAAAATTAATTCACTTTTCATACCATCATCATTATAATAATAATAATTGCCGGGCAGTGGTGGCGCACGCCTTTAATCCCAGCACTCGGGAGGCAGAGCCAGGCAGATCTCTGTGAGTTCGAGGCCAGCCTGGGCTACCAAGTGAGTCCCAGGAAAGGCGCAAAGCTACACAGAGAAACCCTGTCTCGAAAACCAAAAATAATAATAATAATAATAATTATTATTATTATTATTAATAACATCTACCTCCTACTATTTCCCTCCAATACCCTCCGAGACACTCTCAACTTTATGTCATCATTTAGTAGTAGTCTCCAATTGGTAGCATTCAATCAGTGCTGACCAGGTAATATGGGTCTTGGGCCATCCACTAGGGCATGGGTAACCCACCTGTTTCACAGCCCCAAAGAAAGATGTTTCTCCTTCCCTTAGCAACAATCAACTGCCCAAATATCCTCATTTAGGAATGGAGACTCAAGTTCCCCTCTGTTATTCATGCTGGAATTTTGACTGGCTTGATCTTGTTCAGGTCTTGTGCAACAACCACAAATGCAGTGAGCTGATAATATGCCATGTCAAAGCCTTGCACCTTATCCTCCAACTCTTACATTCTTTCTATCTACTCTTTAGGACTGTTCCCCAAGCCTTGGATGGGGGAAAGTTGACACAGATGATCCATTTTCAGGTGAACATTCACAATTATTTATTCTCATTATAAGTGCCTTTATTTCTTGAGGAGCAGAAGAAAATCACTTTCTTATGCCCATATCTTAGAGTGTTTTCCTAATTGTTTTCAGAGTTCCAGGCTATATTAGAGCACTTGATCCATTTGGATTAATTTCTGTGTATGGAAGGAGATGGAATCTAGTTTTAGATTTCTGTATATGGGTATCCAGTCTTGATAGTACCATTTAATAAAGAGACCATCTTTCCTCCATTGTATATTTTTGACATCTTTGTGAAAATTAGAGTGGCTTTAACTGTGTGAATTTTTATCTGGATCTTGTATCCTATAGATCTGGATGTTTGTTTTTTTGTGCCAGTAACATGTTGTTTTGGTTACTGAGGCCCTGTTATATAACTTGAAATAGGTATGGTGATATCCCCAACATTACTATTATTGCTCAGGATTGCTTTGCTGATCCAGGGTCTTCTGTACTTCCATTTGAAGTTTAAAGGTTTGTTTGTTTTCTACTTGTGTGAAGAACATCATTGAGATTTTGATGGAGATTTCACTGAATCTATAAATTACATTGAAAAAATAGTAATTTTAGAATAGATTCAATAAGCATGAGAGGTCTTTCCATGTTCAAGTATCTTCTTAAAATTCTTTCTTTAATGTTTTAGAGTTTTCATTGTACAGGACTTTTACACCTTTTGGTTAGGTTTATCCTGTGGTATTTTATTTTATTTGAGGCAACTGTGAGTAGTATTGCTTTCCTGATTTATTTCTCAGCATGTTTGTTACCAATTTACATGGATAGTGATCTTTGCATGCTAATTTTCTGTCTTGCCATTTTCCTGAAGGTGTTAATCAGAACTGAGACTTTTCTGAAAAAGACTTCTGGGTCTCTTATTTACAGAACTGTATCATCTGTAAATGAGAGTACATTGACTTCTTTCTTCCCTTTTTATATTACTGTTCTAGCTGGAACTCCAAAACTTAAAACTGAAAAACAAATGAGAAACTAGACAGCTTTGACTTGTTCCTGACTTTGTTGGAAATTCTGAGTTATTTTTTTTCCCATTTAAGATAATGTTGACTACAGTTGGCATTATACAGCTGTTAATATGTTGAGATGTGTTCCTTTCATTCTTTCGGGGCTTTTTATCATGAGAGGATGTTGGAGTGTGTCAAAGGCCTTTCTTTCATCTATTAAGAAGAACACTTTCTTTCTATCCTTGAGTTCAACTTCTGTGAAGTATTGCATTTGCTGATGTACATTTGTTAAACTGCCCCTGCATTTTTGGGAGGAAGCCAATTTGACCATGCTGAACGATGGTTGTTGATGTATTCTTGAATTCTATTTTCAACTGTTTTCCTGTCGTTTTTTAGGTTTATTTGCCATATTTTCATGTTGCAAAAAAAGAGATGGACCTTTACGTTTCTTTTCTGTTATTGTTGCTTGTGTGCCTTTATCTGGTTTTGATATCAGGGAAATTGAAAAACACACTATTGAATGATGAGTGAATCATCAATGAGATCATGGAGAAATTTTTTTTTTAATTTAGAAATCCTAGAAACAAGAGAAAATTAAAACACATCCAAAAACCACAAAAAATGAGGGAGAGTTCATCATAAATGAATCAGAAAATGTAATACTTCCCATGAAATGAACTCAAGGAGAAGTAGAATAGATAACAGATCATCTAGGTAAAAGTAGAAAAGGTTTTAACATCCTCTAACATCCTTGAAACTAAAGTAACCATAAAAAGGAAGTTTAGAATATTAGAGATATCTCAAATAAATTAGAATATTAGAAAGATCTCAAATAAATCACAATACCGTAGAATCTTGGAAAAATAAGAAAAAGTCAAATTCCAAATAGTAGACAGAAAGGAATAATTAATATCAGACCAGAAATGAATCAAACAAACAAAACAAACAAATACTTACAAAGAATCAATGAAAGAGTTGGTTCTTTTAAAGATAAACAAGGTTCACAAATCCTTAGTCAAACTAACCAAAAAAGAAAGTAATAAAATTAGAAATGAGAAGGAATTACAAGACAAACCAATGTAATTCAGAAAATTTTAAGGACATACCTTTCAATCTTATATTCCACAAATTTGGAAAATGAAAATGGAATGGATGAATTTCTAGATGCACATGACCTCATGAAATTAAGCCAAGATAAGAACATGTAAATATATCTATAATAACCAATTAGATTGAAGCATTTTTTTTTTCCAAAATGTCTTAGTTAAAAGCACAGGCCCAAATGTATTCACCGCTGACTCTACCAGTCCTTTAAAGAATTAACACCAATAATTCTCAACTACTTCATGAAATTGAAAAGGAGTGCTAGCTAACTCATTGATGAAGCCAGAAATTCGAGAAATGCTTTTCTTTCAGATTCTTAATAGAATTCAGTTTAATCTAAAAAACATGTTTATTTTTATTTTATTAAAAGCTTCTACCAGCTGATAATTCAAAAAACAAATCAAAACAAAATTATAAATATGATAACCATTCACTCCCCAATAGATTTCCTAAGCTAAAATCAAAATATATAATTTTCATTACCTTTATTTTAGGTTTATTTGCCATATTTTCACATTGCAAAAACAAGTTTGTAGGATGTAAATATGACTGTACTACCAAGAAAAATAGGGAAACCAGAAAAGAAAGTAAGGGAATGCCATTCAAAAAAAATATTTTAAGTATACTTACAAGTGGAAAAGTACTTTAGCTCATGTGAGGACAGTAACTGCGATTTAACTTTCAGAAATTAATACTACAAAAGAGTCTAATACAGTGTAAAACATAGACTTAAACAAATTAATTTTAAAATATAATATACAGAATAAATATGGAAAAAGTAAATCAAATGAAAAAAGGTTGTATACTTTCCTTTGTGATTTATTTTTTAATTATATACTTTAAAATGATGTTTGTCAATTTTTGTTACCCATTTCTCATATGTTTGCCCATTTTTAATGTAAAAGAGTTCCAATTTAAAAGTTAATATATTTTATTTTATGAATTGCATGCCACACACAGCTACAGAAGAATATTGACTAGCAAGGCAAACTGCTAAGGTAATAATAAATAAGTAGTAAAGTAAGACTACTGATTCAGTAAAAATCCCTTTCTGCCCATTTCAACCACAAAGTTTTTTGACCTTTTCTCAGTAGCAGTGGTGGAGTTTTGTGACTTGCTTTGGCTATAATCTTTGAGATTATATTGAAACAAGCTTATGTTTCTGTCTTTGCTGAATAATGGGAAGTAGGTATATGTCTACATCCATGATCTAAGAAACCTCTATTCTCCCAGCCATCTCATATCATCTGATATTCCAGGAAGATCTATCAAATTTATAGCAGTAAACTTTCTGAAATGGTACCAGTTCCAATTCCAACTTACAACAGGACAGTTACGTGGACAAAATATATCTAAAAAGAAATTTCAAGCTGACTGTGGTCTATTCTAAGCAATTAAAAACTTACCACATTCTCCTATGAAATACCAATATTGTATTCATTCCTCAGACAGATACAAGTCAAGGTTAAGCAAACAAGAGTCATATTCAATGTCTGGAAGAGGCTTTTAAGCCTTAAATAGTAGTGAAAACAGTGATAGAGTAAAACCACTCAGAATGGTGACTTCCCATTGCTTGAAATTGTCTACCAAGCTTTATGTTTGTCACTGGCATAGGAAGTAGCTCTGGTAACAAGTACGTTATGTATTCTGGGTAAACAAAACAGAATTAAAAACGAAATAATTTTTATTTTTATTGAATTTCAGAGCTTAAAGAAACAGCTGTTATTTCTCAACTTTTTTAAACACTGACTTCCTTTTCTTTCAACATTTCTATTTTGAGAAGTGAATTCTTTGGACTTAAATAGAGTATCCCCTTTCGTGTTTGAGAATTCTTCAGCCATGCTTTTGTGTTATTTCCTTAAGTCCCTAACTGTCTCTGCAAGAGTAAACACAACTGAAGGAATGCCTTTACTGGGATCACTGGGAGCAACTCCATTCTGCAATTCTCATTTTCTCTGACTCATGAGGACAAACCTACTCTCCCCTGAAGCTTTCTCTGGGCCTTTGGGAAATGGGACACTGTTTACAGGGGAAATCATTTACTGTATCACAGCATTCAACACTGCAGCAGCAATTTATTGATTATATTATCAAATTTGGTCAAGATGATTGAGCAAATATTGGGGGCACATTCTGGATTTATATTTGATAGCCAATGTAATTTTGTACTTTTGTTCAACAAATATCTACTTGCTTGGATATAGCCCCTATACATGATCATAAATGATCACTATCTCTCTTCTCTGTCTCTGTCTCTCCCACATGTAATTGGTGCTAGGGGGGAAAAAGTACAATATTGTTACTGCCCTTAAAGTATTTATTCCTTCATGAAGAACTTTCTGTCCCTTCACCTAATCAATATTTTTAAAAGTATTAATATAAGAGGGCTATTTTTAAATGTATGTGTAAAATAAACATATTTTATTTCCTCTAATCGTGGAATATTTGTTATATTACAGGCATTGGAAAAGAACATAACAATAAATTTTAAATCCCAGACACAACTCATTTAGTCTCATAGAGGACACAAACACTGTAATCTGAGGTTCTTCAACCTAGGTTGATATGGAAGGCTAAGGTGACCCATGAGATTCCTAGACAGAGATGTTGCCAATGAGACTAAAACCCAGGAAAGGACTTTCAGGATGGAGTGGCAGCCCAAGAAATTCTTGAGAGAAACAACGCGGGGTGGACAATTTTGAAAAATATAAGACTTATTGCTAGAATAATAAACAGGAAAAGAGGGATATTCTCCTGGGTAGGCAGAGATGTAGATAACATTCCAGAAAGAATGGCAGAAGGTGAACATAAAAGTGTTAGCAAGATCAGAAAAACTCACAGTTCCAAGAATTGTGATCTTTTCCGAGGACAATGAAAGACCAGGGACAGGAGGAGTTTTGCTGGAATGTGCTGTTTATCAGAGTGTGGACTAACCCCTCCAAGGGGAGCCGGGCAGGCGCATGTGCAGTACAGAAAAGAAGACTGGAGGACTGAGAGCCACTAGAAGTGTCTATTAATATTTTGTGCCTACTTCATTATTGCTTAAATAGATGCTTACTACGTGAAGCAAAAGGCTCCAGGGTTTTTTGTTTGTTTGGTTTTTTTTTTTTTTTGTAATATGCCTATATTAAAATGGCATTTAAAAACATGATAAGCAACCAATAGCAAAATAGCAAAAGCCAAAAATAATATTCAAAATGTATCTCACATTTTAAAATACCCAACTAGTCTACAAATATAACCTATTTTGGCATCATCAACTAGTATCATGATTTCTATTCTTTTCTCCTAAACTGAAAGTAAAAAAACCTCTCTGCCATTTTTGTTTATTTACTTATTAGTAGTGACTTATTTGCCCTATTTTCTTTCAAAAAAGATTCAACATGGTGCTTCAGAAAGAAAGCCATAAGGAGGAGTGAAAAGAAAACTTGTTAAAAGGGATTAAAACTATGGATTCATGTAATATAAAAACAAAGCAGGATACTGAATGAAGAAGAAATTAGGATCTTCACCATGTAGCAAAGACATTTATTGATGGACTTACTCAGTTTCAATTTGTCCATTCTAGATCAACTATGATGCATTTTCAAAATAAACAATGTTAAAAATATAAATGAAAACTATTTACAAGCTGAAGGAGAATTTTCAAACAAATATAAAAAACCTGGATTATAAATAAATGACAAGCATTAAATGTTAACATGAACTTTAAGACCAGATATGGATTATTTCAGCCTCACAATTAATAAAGAACTTCTAAACTGGGCCATGATAGTGCAGGCATTAAGAACAACAATTTGCAAATGAAACTAAAGAGTTCTGCAGCGCAAAGAACACCAATATTCAAGTACAGAGGCAGCCTAGAGAATGGGAAGAATTCTTTACCAGCGATATATCTGACACAGGGTTAGTGTCTACAATAAAAAAAACAAATCTAAACACAATGAAAATGAGAAATCCAATTAAATCACATGGCATAGAACAGAGAGTTCTCAAAAGAATAGACACAAATAGCTGAGAAATATTGTAAATGTTCATCATCCTTACCAATCAGGGAAACACAAGTTAAAACTACTTTGAGATTTCACCTTCCTCCCATATGAACGGCTAAGCTTAAAACACACACACACACACACACACACACACACACACACACACACACACTCACACAAAGCTCACTGGAGTGGATGTGGGGAAAGCAAAACACATATTCACTGTTGGTGTTGATGCAAACTGGTACAGCCATGACAGAAATCAGTGTAGAAGTTCCTCAAAAATTGAGGAAGACATCTGTCAATCTGTCACATGATACAGGCACACCACTCCTAGGTATGTCCCCAACAGACTCTGTATCCTATTATAGAGATATCTACTCATCCATATTCAGGGCTGCCTTAATCACAGTAGGCAAAATATGAAAAAAGCCTATATGTCTCTCAACTGATGATCTGAAATCTTTTAAAAATTATACAAGTAGCCAGGTGGTAGTGGCACACGCCTTAAATCCCAGAACTCAGTTGAGAGGCAGAGGCAGGCAGATCTCTGAATTGGAGGCAAACTTGGTCTACAGAGCAAGTTTCAGGGCAGCCAGGGATACACAGAGAAACCCTGTCTAGAAAAAACAAAAACAAAACCCCAAGTTATGCATACACTTTAGGGTATGGTGACTGACACCTGTAATCTCCCCCAGGAAGCTGAGGTGGAGACCAGTGTAGCATGAACAGCAAGTACCAGACCAGTCAAGGCTACTACAAAGACCCAGTCTCAATAACACTTCTTAAGATTACATTAATCAAAGTGATTCTGCATAAATTCTGTCCTCATTCAAAGATGCTTACATTTCATTTAGAGCTATTCTAGCTGCTGTTTTGATATGGCACATCATATTTCAAAATGAGTTGCTTTTGGTTTGATAACCCTATGTAAATCTGTGCCACATACTGCCTCTTCCTTGTGTCTCTACTGGCACATCATTTAAATCCTATAGTAGTATAAATTTTGTTTTCAATATAAATATGTATAGCAATAGTACAGAAAACTCACTGGAACTCAAACCATCACCTAAAACATGGCATACAAAGTTTAAATTTCATGCAAGTATTTGTAGTTCCACAATCTAAAGATCAAACCAGTAACCTCCCATTGTATCCACTATATTATATTGCTAGCTAATTTTTCATGTACTTAATGCCATAGTTGTAATGAAGCAAAATCCTGACTCTCTAAACTACATACAATAGATAAAAAACATAAAAGCATAAACATTTCAAGAGTATTCTAAACAGGAAAGTACACAGAAGGTGGTTTCTGTGCTCTTAAGTTTTGTTGCTTTTAGTATGATCAGAGATAAGCATAATCGAGCATACCACAGCAATACGTATGTACACACAGGGAAACTTTTTAACTCACTACCTGCAGACAGGAAAACACCAATGCAATCCATAGCTGGAGATGCTGACTTGGGTTTAATATTAAGAAGGGGACACAGTTCATAAAAAGTCCAACAGCAAGTCATCTGGACAAGCAGGGACTATCTCAAAAATGCTTGTCTTTGATACTCTGTATAGGGAAGGCTATTCTTGTCACTCCAGGTTCAATCCCTTCCCCAAGACAGCAATAACTGTTTCAGTGAAGTTTTGTTTTGTCAAAATGACCCTATGTTGCCCATATCCCCTATCTCCACATTCTGATACTGTCTAGTAAGTACATCTCTACAAGTTGACATGCATTTTCTATATTCCATCTTTAGAGCACAAAACTTAACTAAGACTAATGCCTTAATATTATATAAAGTTAAATAGGAAGTTACCGACTGGCAGACTTCAGTCTGACAGAAATGAGAGAGCATGAAATCAATGTTCAAGCGTGGCTGCCACCACTAAGAAGGTCCAGGCATTCTCAACAGGAATACACAAACCCACACTGCCTCCAAGAACATTCGTAAGAGCAGGCAGCCCCTCCTTACAAGCTGTACCGAGTCCCACAGCCCTTTGCCCACTGATGCAAGGCAGCCAACAGGGAGATGGGCTTTACAAGTAAAAGCCAGCCTAAACTGGTTAATTACTTACCTCTTCACGTATGGCCCCGGTTGCTCCTTTAACTTTTTGTTTCCTCTCTTGTCATAGCTCAGCGCCAAATGGTTGTGATTCAGCAGAAGTTTGAACCTGACAGAAAGAAATTTTCTTCAGAACAAACATTCAAAATTAAAGTTCCCTCCACTGTTGTCTTCCCTGCCTGGCTCTGGGTGTGTGTGTTTCTCCTTGTCCCTCTGCAAGGCAGCTACGTAGTGGTCTATAAATATTGACCCTCACACTTGCTCAGAGCTCTCCTTGCTCATGGCACAGGTCTGTGTTACTGAACACCGTGGTAATACTCCGGCGAGGTTCTCAGCTGCTAGGACAAAGCAGTGGATTGGCTCACTACCCAGCAACCCTGTGCTTGCCTGGAAATACCATTTCGCTGCCAGCTTTACAGATGCGACGGGCCTTTCCTGAGCCCCAAATCAGGCACAGAGGGGCAATTATGAGGCTTGTCTGAAGAAATACAGCTTTTCTCAAGCAGGTGGAGAGAAGAGGGCCAGGAGGAGGGGAAGACAAGAAAGGAAATACTGCCTTTGTTCTGTCCAAACAACACCATCTCAAACCTTTATAAAATTCTTACCTAAATGCCATTCAATTAAACTTTGCAAAACTTGGCTATACATAATATGAATGACCTAAATCACAGGAAAGCAGTTTTATAATTGTTTTAATATTGCTTCTTATTTAAAAGGAAAAAAAAAGCTGCGGGGAATGAGTAATTGGCCACAGAGAGATTTTTTTTTGACATATGTTCACTTGCAGAATGATAGAAATGCATTGGAATGTATTATATTAAACAGATAAATTATGCATTTGGTGAAAGAAACTAAAATGTAATCTAAACATTATGTGAATCAACATGCTATGTTAACGTGTAGATGTATAATCCTGACAATTTGAATTATTTTACTTTGGACTCTTAGATTAAGGATAAACTAAGCCATCCCTATATGTAGACTGTGGGTAATATAAATTTCCTACTATCTATAATATGTAATATTCACATTATAAATGATTAGAAAATATATCATTCTATATTTTCATGCTTTTGCCAATAGATAATCACTTGTTTGTTTTGTTAAATTGTATCACTTAATTAAATCAAAGATGAGGGAATCTTCAGAAGTGATCTGGTCCTGCTCTTAAAGATCCACCCTCATCTAGTCTGTTAGTTTATTCAGCAGGTTCATGTGGCAACATAATAGCAGAGCCAAAACCAAAACCACAGCCCTTCCTTACTACTCAGATGCTAGGCAACTTTCACCAGGATAGTGATTCTCAAAACTCATCTTTAGCTTCATCTCTATGTGAAAACTTCCTGAAAGTCTTACCCATAAGAAAATATATTCACAGCCAGGTGTGGTGGCACACCCCTTTAATTCAGGTGCTCAGGAAGCAGAGGAAGGCAGATCTCTGTGAGTCTGAGGCAAGCCTGGAGTACATAATGAGTTCCAGGACAGCTAGAGCTACAAATTGAGATCCTGTTTCAAAACAACAAATGAAAACAAAAATTCATAGGCACAAAATTAGTGTAAAGGAGACAATCTGTTATAAGTAAACTGCCTAAAATTGTTACATACAATTAAGTTTCTAACAACTGAACCACATTGCCCATGCTTAATTCGGTAATTAATATTTTCACTAAGTTAACTCATTGCTGGGAGAGGCATACAGCTAGATACAGAAGCAGCAGCATTTCTGCTCTCAAAGTCCTTATAATGTAAGTTAGAGGAGTGGCTAGCTGCTAGCCAGTGCATGAGCTAGACAATGAAGAGGGAGGGGCAACTGAGCAAACGCAAGTAAGCAGACATGCAGCTAGCATTCCCTACCACAGAGAGCTTGTCATGTGATACCCCAGGCAAAGTTACTGAGGCACAGACAGGATAACAAGGTAAAGAAGGGCAGGAAAGGGATGGTGCACATGTGCACATGCACACAGCTCCTTCTGATTGGGGTACAAGCAAACAATACAAAATGTTTAGGGAAAATATGCAGTAGAGAAAGAAGTATGGACTCTAAAAGTCACGTTAGCAAACTTGGGGTTTCTATTTAGGGTAGGCTCCAAGATTTAGATATTTTTCACATATATACACAAAGAATTTTGAAAATGATGTAATTCTCATGCAATCACCAAGCTTATATCTTTAATTTTTAGCAGTAATGACATGATTACTTGCAAAGACCTGATTTTCTACTCTTCTAGAAATAATGACATTTTTAAAATAAAATTCAGCAAAAATACACACTCAATCCATTGTAATTTAAAATAACCATTGTCTATTTAGAAATAAAAAGATCTATTTAACAATTGTAAATTTTGGTTTTTTGTTTGTTTTGGTTTGGTTTTTTGTTATGTTTTTAAGCCATATTTAAGCACAGCATAATTTTGGAAAAAAGTGTTCTGATGATAATTAAACAGTCCTGTGTGTACAACAAAGCTTAAGACATCTTTACATTGAAACTCTTTACAAAGTACATAGGGCTTCTTCCATAAAGATGAGTACTGTTGACTCTGAAAGAGTGCTCACACTTTAGGGTCTAGGGAGAATGACTGAGGTAAACATAACGCTTGTGGAAGTCAAGATTGGCATGGCCATAAGATAGCATAGAAATCACTTGGGCTATTGTAAAGGACAGCCTATAAAATTTTGTTTTATATTTTATTTTATTGACCTTTTCACCATCTCATTTCTTCATAGAATTTTTGTGAAATACATATAACAAAACATTACTAATTTCATACATTGCTTCAATAAAATTTAATGTATCGGATTTTTAGTTATTAAATATCCCATGACTGTGGTGCACACACCGTGACACCACAGTATGATTTGGAATGGATGAGGGTTTCTTTTGCAAAAGAAATGCTTCCATTAGTAAAGCATTGCTCTTAACAAGATCAATATTAATGGAGTACAAGTAGATTTTGAGAAGGTAGACACTCCAGTGAAACTATCCATTCAGTTGCTAAGAGAAAAGAACTAGTGTTAAAAGTCTCCACAGCATGTGATTCCAGCTGCATGACATTTGGGAACAGGAAACAGTTCCACGGGTTACAGGCTTTAGGGGTGGGGGAACAAAGAGCACCAAGGAGGATACTACTCATAGAAGCACAACCACATGGAGGGATGTAATGGTGGCATGATGTCATGCATGTGCCAAATATACAGACGTTTTTAACACAAAGAATGAAGCCCTGAGCTGGAGAGATGGCTCAGCCCTTGCTATCCTTGCAGATGACCAAACTTTTGGTGTTTTCATGATAAAGAAAATAAAGCTAGGTTATTAAGTGGTTTGACAGAAGTCACATAACAATTCAGTCATAGAACTGGGATTGAACACCAGTCTATGACTGGACTATAGTACCACATAACACCTAGCTATCACTTTGTAAAACTAAGAACAGATACGACTCAGGCTAGAAAAAGAAAGGAACATGCCAGTAAAGACCAAATGGGCCTAATGAGCTTCTCTCAGAGAATGGAGAGAATTTTAATACTGAGTACTGAAAAGTGGCAAAAGGAAGGGACTAGCCAGTTAGAGGGTGGCCAAGGAGCTCAATTGCCTTTTCTTCAACTTGGCAAATGGGAAAAGAGCCTCTGAAAAGTCAAGGCTGGCTCTTCTTTGGGAAAACTAGGTTGTTGCCAAGCTAGGTTACAGGAAAAGTAGCAAGTTCACAATAGGGTGCTGGGAAAAGAGGGTAGTTTTAGTTTTAGTCACAATGAACTTGATATGTGTTGAATCCTAGTACATGATTAGTAGATGTTCAAATATGCTGGTCTATGATACAGGAAAACATCTATTCTTTTGCAATTCAAATACCATTAGCATATAGTCTCCATCAGAAACCATACAAGTTACTTAAAATACCACCCAGATCATACATTCATCATCTGATAAATATTTGTACTGTTTCCTCATTTTACTCTGTAGAAGCAATGGTCTGTAAATCCGTTTGTTCTTCTCCATCAGTGTGCCTTAGACAGTAGCAACCACACCTCTCTGTCTCTGCAGCAACTCATTTACCCTTTGGGTTTTCCTTACACACCTTTCCCTTGATAAACTTCTATGTGCATTCACCTTTTTGTATGTTCTTCCTACAGACCCCTTCTCAGCAAATCCCATTACTGCAGTACTCCCTAAAATGGGAAACTTCCTTCTCTGCCCAATAAAGAACAAGTCAGGTGACAGCACAGGTTTCAAGTTTCTAAAATGAGCCGTATATAATAAATACACAGTATTTGCTGGACACATGGCTGGAAAGACAATGGCCAGCTGTATGCCAACACAGTCATGAGATCTCTCAGTGTCACCACGTATAATGAGAGTCAGCCAAAATTGGTATCTTAAGGATCTGCTAAGGAAGAAAAGTCTAAACACACTGAGAACCTGAGAAAGAGAAAGGGGCTCATGACTGGAGTAATAAGGTGGGCGAGGTCAGCAATGCAAGAGCTTTGGACAAATCCAACATGGCAGGAACTGAAAAGAGCTCATCACAGAAAGTAGAGAGGTTCATGGCACGGAAGCCACTAGCATGTGCAACGTAAAAGCATTAACATGCTACATGGGCTATCTTTTGTGAAAAAGCTATAAAAGAGGAAGCATTGGAGCCTAAGCTGTTTTCCGAGGGATGGGAGGTCAGTGTGCAAAATTAGACAAGTGAAACAATATTCTTTTAAAAGCTTTCCCCACATGGAGGAGGGAGAAGGATGGGGTGATGTTTTAAAACCGCAAACAAGCATGGCAAAGGAAGCAGAACTTCCTATGGGGGGGGTGTCAAGTCTAGGGTCACCTCTCAAAGTGGATGGTGACCTACACACACGCCTTTGCCTCTTCGTTATTAAACTGGGATTACCATAGTGTGAGAGTCATTGAGATCAATTCATATTATTAAAGAATAGTGTCTCATTATACAGATATGCCAGAGTTTATATAACCATCCCTTAGCTGATGGACTTTTGAGCTGGATTCCATTTGGGCACCATTATGAAAAAGGATATTATAAACATTCAGGTTCATATTTTCTTGAACTTAATTTTTTTATTAATATTTGGTATATACCAATGAGTGAAAATGTTGTTTTGACTTTGGCCCAGTGACCGCACCTTAATCTACTACTTTTTCAACCACCAATTGCAACTCCATAGTTAACTAGCCTGCCCTGGTCACTCAGGCTGCAGTTCGGCCTGAGTTCTGTTCCCACAGATACTGGCTCTGTCTCTGCCACTAAAGGTAGCTTTAACTAAATTTCTATCATTCTATTTATAATAAGACTTGAGATTCAAAGGATGGGGTGAAAATCTGCTAGCTCAGAGAGGTTGAGCAGCACCTAGCTGACCTTCTCTTCTTGCTGGCATCTGTCAAAGAAAGCATCATTCTGCTCCACCAAACCAAAAATGTGCCACTCCAAATCCCTCCCTCCCCCTTCCAGTACATCTCTCTCTCTCACTCTCTCCCAGATGCCTCTGACGCTCTATGATTACTTTGTCAACTAGTTGCTAACTCAGCCTCCTGACCCAAGGTTAATTTTATTTAATTAATGCAAGTGCAAACTCCGGGTGTGATCGAATATCCCCCAACATTTAAAATGCTTGAGGGGAAAAAAAACATCCTGTGTGTTAGAACAAATATGTTCTAACATAAAAAAAAAAAAGTCAATTTGTTTTCTAAATAGTCTGTATCATTTCACAGCATGGTCAGGAGCTGGATAAAGGTTTGAATTTCTCTACACCCTGAAAAGATCTGCGGTCATCTCTTGTTTTTCATAGTAGAACTAGTAAATTTGAAGTCCAATCTCCTTGTCATTTCTATAGGGCTAGTGATAATTGAGCATCTTTTTCTATACTAGACATCCACTACATTTCAGGTGATACAGACCAAACAAGTGTATTTTCACGGCTCAGCAAAGCTGACCTTGCACAGACAGCACCACTCAGTTGTTAACTAAATAATATAGAAGATACACCAAAGATTCAACAATTAGAATTTTTTTATTTATGTATCGCTGTGCAATTTTTAAAATAAATTTAAATTTATCCACAGTTGCAGTAGACTATTTTGTAAAGGACAAAAGGAAATCTAATCTTGTTCAAAAATGTCACATTTACATGCTACTAAAAATATTTAATAGAAAAAAACTGTGATGAAGATATGGTTTTATTTATTTGAAAGTTTATTTATTTATTTGAAAGTTTTTTTTTTCTTTTACACTAAAGTTTATGGAAATTGAGAAGAAAACAAATACAGAGAAAATTAGTTAATTATATCTTCAGAATTGTAATGACCTATATGGACACATTTGGTTTGCTAATACACTAAAAGATAATGCTAGGAAACAGGTATTATACTCTGGTTGTACTAACACTTAAATTTAATGTTTCCTTAAAGTTAGAGGCTAGAAAAACAAAAAGCTAAGCCATGAATAATTTTGAATTATTTTGTTGACAAACTTAATCGGATATGAACAATACAAGTTTTCTACCCTACATAGGAATGAAACATATCTCAGGGGCAAACAGCTACAAGCAGAACATTAGTAATCCAAGACTGTACTCATTTTACACCTGAGAGAGTATGAGACTTTCAATATAAATGACAGGAAGAAGAAAATGCACAGTATACTTAGTTAAAAGGAAGGTGTGAGCTGTGTTCTCCTTTCTCTTTCCTTTGGGGACCTATTATTAGTCATATCATATACACTGTGACTTACCTTGAACTCTAAGGTTCTTTGTTCTCAAGTAATAAATACTTTGTGCTCCCAGGACCCCACAGGAAAATCACACATGAGTCTACTAACCTTTACTGCTGTCCTTTATTTGAGCATTTATCCATTATGAGTTGAAGAATTATTGGCTGCACAATTGGTAAATAGGCCATTTGTTCCTTTCAACTGGAACCATGTCATACATAAACGGAGATGGAAGAATATCCTAAATATGCAAGCCATAGCAAAGAAAGTGTGCCCTTTTCACTTTCGTTTGGCAGCACACCAAACTCATGCCAAATCAAAATAAAGCACCTTGCCATTAGCAAACAGAAAATGATCTAAACCCCACAGTGGAGAGAACAAACATAACCAGAACCAAAGCATATGCTCAACTGTACTTAGTTTAGCAAATCTGTAGCAGTAAAAACAATCAGCAACATTGTTATTGTCATGTTACAGTTGTTGCTACTTGGCTATGGTGCCAATTTCTCTTCTTACTTATTAATTGTACGTTAGGTATCTGTACCTAAGCTTCAAGCTGATATGGTTTTCTGTTTTTATATATGAACTTATAGAATACAAAAGGATTAATAAGGAGGAGGATCTCAAAAAGTGTTGTTTAACATAGTAAGCATTTATCTGCAATATAATTTCAAGCAGTTCCTATTTTTAAAATTTGCAATTATTAAAATATAACAAAGTAGGCATTTCATAAGAAACTATTAAAATTATTCCATACTAATTCAATATTGTTTACAACGATTACAAAATAGAAATTAAGTCCATGTGACAATAAGGCTCTAAGAAGAGTTTTAATATCCAGATGGTGATGGTGATCTGGCCTGACAGTAAGCTGTTTCTTTTTATCATAAGGTGAAGCTCAACTCTTGATATTGGTTTCTTTTTTTAAGATTTATTTTTATTATTTTTAATTTGTGTGTGTGTGTGTGAGAGAGAGAGAGAGAGAGAGAGAGAGAGAGAGAGAGAGAAAGAAAGAAAGAAAGAAAGAAAGAAAGAAAGAAAGAAAGAAAGAAAGAAAGAAAGAAAGAAAGAAAGAAAGTGTGTGTGTGTGTGTGTGTGTGTGTGTGTGTATACATGAGTGCAGGGGCCAGTGGAGAACAAACTATCATATCCCTTAAAGCTTGAGTTATAGGTCATTGTGAGTTGCCTGACATGGAAGTAGGGAACTGAGCTCAGGTCTTCTACAAGAGCAGTATGCATTCTTAACCATTGAGCCATATTTCCAAACCTGATGCCTTTTCTTTAGAAATGACTCATTTGAAGATTCTTTCATGTATATATACATACCCATCATTAGAAATGTACCATTAATCTGTTTTTCATTTTTTATTTAAAAAATATATAACATGCTGTGATTATATTCTTTCCCTACTCCTCAACTCTTCCCAGGTACTTTTCACCTCCTTAACATCCATTGACTTAATGGAATATTTATTTTTTAGAAAAAAAATCTGCACTTTATAAGGAACTGCAATCAAACTCAGGAGTAGCACAGGTGTCCTTTTCTACAGCAGGAAGGTCACAGAGGTCATCCTGAAGCCACCCATAGAAGACAATCTATATCAGCTCAAGGAAAGAAACAATGCTGAGACACTCCCTAAGCCAACTGGCCCTTCCTCCTCCAGCCAGGAGAGAGCAAAGACACCAGCTCAGCAGGGAAGGCCCATCTACAAAATTAATGTTGACTTTAAAAAATGTATCTATTAATCACCTAGCAGTACCTCATAAAAATATCACTGGATGATTAAGTTCAACTAGGCAGTGAAAATGGCAATGTAAATTAAGTCTAATAATTCATGAACAAAATTAAAACAAAAACAACAATGGTTTATTTTACTACTTCATAATCAGCATGCTTTCATTTGGTGGGATTGAAAACTACAAAATGAGAATCATCATCATTCATTTCAAGGCCAGTTTTTTCTAATCAAAATATATTTCAAAAAAATGAAGAGGAAGAAAGAAAGAAAAAGAGAAAACCAATTTTAATAAGAAATGAGTGAGCCACACTCTACTCTTTTTGATTCATATACAAATGTAATCTTCTTTTAAATTAGCTGCCCTAATAGACAAAAGCTGAAGCAGTCTTAGGTGTAGACAAAAATGACCAACAAATAATGAAAGGACAAAAGATGGAGAATCTACCTTATAGATTCATTAGAGCTGAAGGCTGCTGCATATAATACTGCTGTATATCATACATTTGCAAGAACTAATTAGGTTATGAGGTAAGTTGATGTGATCTTTTCCATTTTCAAGGCATTTGAAGACAATTTTGGAAGTGTTCACAATGTCACAGAGGTAGATGAATATGATGGAAAAATACACTCGGGCCTTTTTTTCCCCTGACCTGGTTGGTTTCATCATGAGGGTCAACCTTAGCCAACAAGAACAGTGCTGACACTGGCCTGAAGGCACGTGGCTAGAGGAGCACATGTCAGATGAAGAGTAGGATTACACTTAGTTTTCCATGACCCAACTAGAGACAAAATAACACATCTTATTATTAATTAGCTTGTTCACATTTTTGTTTTGTTTTAAAGGCCTTTTATGTCCAATAACTGAATAAAATAGTCATTTTACATAAATATTTATATCTAGAAAAATAAACAAACTGCATCCCATACTTGATACTTTAAAAACACCAGTAGAAAATATGAGAGAATATTTCCAAGTACAGAAAACACAAAATATGTTCTTAGGTTAATGAATTACAACTTTTCTGTTACTGGCCAGTTCCAAGTGGTGTAAAATTCTAGTAACTCACAACTACAAAGCCCTATATGTGTTTAAGAGGTGTAGTCCCCCATATCATCTCATTTTATGTTCATAACCAGCATAGTTGCATGTATTTCTATTTTATACACAGAGAAACTGAAGTTCAAAGAATCAGGTAAGCTAATAAATCATAGTGTCCAAGATTGAAAGAAAATCTCAATTCAGGCAGTCTCACAAAAACTCATGGCCCCTATAAATCTTCTAGTGTAGGAAAATATCTCAGTAGAAATGTTTTTCCTGTGATATAATATTCTAATTTGAAGCATGCTGAGCTTGAAATTGGCAACACACAGGCTCATATATCCACTGTTCCCCATTTTCAAAGAGAATCCAGAAAGTCAGGCTTCCCTTTCACATAATCTCAACAACTGAAACGATCCCCTTCTAGTTCCTGTCACCACTTCCCTTTTTTCCTTCCTCAGGCTTCCATTCTGTCGCTAAGCCTCCTCTGACTGACAGAAGGGTCAGACTTCTCAGTGCGGCGTACAGCCAGCCCTCTCCCTGATCACAAATGGATCCTACACTTTCAGCTTCATTTCCTCTGTGCCCATAACAGAAACCCCATGTTACACTCTAACTCTCCTCCACACTCTGTATTCACTTGAAATGCCACGTGCAGCACTGCCACACTGCTGTGCCTCTCCACATCCCCTTCCTACTGTCCACTCCTACGGGCTGTATTTTAAGCCAGAACCAAGACTAGCTCCAACTACATGTTAGTGCAGGTGCAAATTAGAAGAAAAATTTCCTGGATGCTCTGACTTCTTACCAAGGTTTCTCGCGTTCCTCTGAGGAATGTGGCAAACTGCTTGGCTTGCACTGATGTACTGTCTCCTGAAAAATCAAAGAAAAATATAAATAAAATTTCGTACATCTCACAAGCTCCCAGGAGCAAAATTCTAACATCACTGCACCTCTCAGTATGCCTTTGTGGAACCTAATGGTATAAAAAATAAGGCAATAAAAATATGACCATATGGCAGTCTCTGAAAAATATTGCTGCCACATAAAACCATGCATATAGTGCTTCTGAGCTTTTGAAGCGAAGACCAACTGTTAAGGTGATTCTAACAGGTATTTAAGTGCCCAAAGCATAACAACTGTACCTATGAAGCTAACAAAGCATCTTTATAGAGAAGTTTAAGTATTTACGTGTCCAAAGGTTGCTGCCTTTTTGGGGGGAGGGTGAGAGAACAGCAAAGTTCAAGGTACAGTGCTGAAAGTCGTCATGAGCTTATGAGTAATCAATAGCAATTAAAAGCTGCATTTTAAAACATGTGTCAGGTGTTACCGGAAAAGACATCTGTCTGAATAGCAGTTATTGAAAAGTTTATCAAAAATAGTAAATAATGTATAAAAAGTCCCAAGTGAGTGCTGAAAACCTTATTCAGATGACAAGCTGCCTATCAGTCGGAAGCCAGTACTCAGACTCATTGTCTCCAATATTGTTTCCACAATTTCCTAAGAGTACATAACATCACACTTCACTCTTTGGCTTAGGAAACCCTATTTATTGCACTATACTATTAAAAACTACTTTGACTTACTTATACTCCCAACAAATACCTTTTTGCAATCTTAATTACCACTTCTAATGCTTCTTTTTTAATTTTTTATTAGTTCCCTGAGAATTTCTTACATTGTATTTTAATCATAATCACCCTCCCCAACTCCTCCCAGGCCCTCCAACCTGCCAGCTTTGTGTCCTCCTTTATTTTCTTTATAGCCATCAAGGATAAGTTGTGCTAAGCACATATTCTTGGAAGTAAGGCCCTCAACTGGAGTGTAATCAAGTAATAGGCTTTAAGAAAACATTTGTGTTTACTGGATGCTTTCATTCAGTCAACATCGCTGAGTACCTGTGATGGGGTTGGTCACAGAGATACAGTCTTCTGACTCCAGTGGGTTTAGTAAGGGAGAAAGATGATGAGCTAATTCCAGCAACCACCATGATGCAGCAATATAAGTAAAGATGTAGCACAGAAAATATCAAAGTACTGGAGACAGAGCTCAGAGGTGACGTTTTTGAAGAGAAAGTGATTATCTGGATTCTGAAAATAGTGTCAGATAATCAGAAGCCAGGGAAACTTCCAAACTTTAAACATGCTGCAGGTGATGGGAAGACTAGGAATGTGGCCATTGGAGAGAGGAACTCCTCCAGGGGCAGTAATCAATCCAGTCATGATCACTGCCCTTAAACTTCCAATAATGGATCCATATTTTCTAGGTTTTACTCGTCTCTGCCTGTTCACATTTCCATTCATTTTAATCTAGATCTGTAACATTTAAAGTATTATCCCATGCTGCTTTTTTAGAGGAGTGAAAATATAATTATGCGTGTTACCATTATCACTTCTGCATTGGCATTTATCTTCACCTATTCAGAAGTATTTATTGACAACTGCAATCTAACAGGCTTTGTTTTAGACCTCAGAAAATGACAGGGAGCTAGTTGTCTGCCTGAGTTTGTATTCTAGAAAGAAGTGAGAATCAAAGAATATGATAATATCTCATAGCAAAGTATAAAACAATGAAAGCAAAACACAATACTGTGTTTTGAAAAGCATTATCTTAAGCTGAACCCATAGAGGTTCATGAAGGCATCATCAGCTCTGTGATGATATCAAGAAAGGACATTCCAGACAGAAAAAACTGCCCATGGAACATTCCACGGGAGAGAATATTCTCCCTCCACATGATAAGAAGGGTTGAGGTGGCAGGTGGAAGAGCACGTGAAGAAGTCCAATACTCGAGGCTGAAAAATGGAGTGTTTCCAGCTAGTGGTTCCTAAATATGCAACACATTAAAACCACCTGGAAAGTTTTCACAAATGCAGATATCTGAGTCATACCCATAAATGAACAGGCCCAGAGTCACTACAGTGATCCCAGATGCTAGCACTCTCTGAAGCTCTCCAGGGGATCCAGATAGATGGCCCAGCTGAGACATACTAATCTAAGCCAACATAAGAAATTGAAATTTTAGTTGAATGACATAACTATCCACTGAAAGGCAAGTTTCACTTAAAATTTATTGTTCACCAAATTATTTAAATTCCATCTAGACATTTAGTTAAAAGGAGCATTATACCTTAGGAATATATTTCTTTCTAAACTAAATTATCATTCAGAATAAAAATGACAGAAAGCATTGACTACTTTTCTAAATAATCAAATAATTTGGGTAAATATAGTTCCTTTGGATTGCTCAATGTAACTACTGGCTTTTATATATTCTTTCTGTAGATTTCTAGAATATACTGGCTTGTAATTTGTAAATAACTTTGTATCTGTTGAGAAGGATACACACAAAAAAAATGTAAGATACATTTTCCTTACTATGACTTTCTTTTTCAGAAGTGGTATCTCATTATGTTGCCCAGGCTAGCCCTGATAGCCTAGGCTCAAGCAATCCTGCTGTCTCAGCTTCTCAAATATCCAGAACCATAGGTACACATCTGTTGTAGAATACTATTTTAAAGTGTGTTACTTTTGTTTACGTTGCATTTGTTTAACTCTGTGAAGCTATGTTACTGTGTCTGTCTAAAACACCGATGGTCTAATAAAGAACTGAACAGCCAATAGCAATGCAGGAGAAAGGATAGGTGGGTCTGGCAGGCAGAGAGAATATATAAGAGAGAAATCTGGGAGGAAAAAAAGGAAGAAGAAACCAGAGAAGGAGGAGAACTCCGGGGGCCAGTCACTCAGCTACATAGCAAGTCACGGAGTAAGACTAAGACTTACAGAAGTAAAAGAATGGGAAAATCCCAGAGGGAAAATGAAGATGGGATAATTTAAATTTAAGAAAGCTGGCAAAAAACAAGCCAAGTAAAGCTGAGCACTTATAATTAAGAATAAGCCTCTGTGTGTGATTTATTTGGGAGCTGGGTACGGCCTCCCAAAAAGAGCAAAAACAATAACAACACACCTCAGTATCCAGAACTGCTTTTTAATTATTCATAACTGCTAGAGTAAATCTGCCATTGTGGGTTAGGTATATCAAGTGCAGGTCACATCCCAAGAAAAAGACCTATCAACTAACATCTGCTTTCACTACTACAAGTTCCCAGTGCCGCAGCTCCTAGATCTATTACTATGGCAAAATACATAACTACCTGAGGGAACATAATTAAAAATTTGCCCACTCAATGCAAGATAAGACTATGATACTACTCTTTACCCACCAAAACACATTTTACTCAAATTGCCTACAAGCTTGAAGATAATTCAAAAATCTTTAAAAAATCAGTTTGCAATTAATAAACAAACCACATGGAAAATTCCACTAGCATTCATAGTACATTCACTAATACCTAGGTTTCACATTACATCACGGAGCATGAACTGTTAAGGCAAGTTGCATCCATGACCTGGACTAAACAAATAAATTAAATCCTAACTTACTGCACTAGATCATACATTATTCCTTCTTTAGAACGCATTAAAACTACAGCTGATTATCTTAGTTTTGCTAGAGACATTGATTCATTTCTGATATGGCTGAATTATCATTGTTAGTAGCCATATCAATAGCCAAGAAAAGTGACTTCTTCAGTAAAATAATCATTGTGAACTAAGACAATTTACCCTGATTTTCCATTAATTTTTGCCACATTTGGTTCATTTTAAAGGGCTTTCCAAAACATGGTCCCTTGGAAGCTCAGAGACGTTCTGTACACATTTCACAAGTGTAGCCATTTTCTGGATCTTGGATCTTAAATGCTGTTGTATTCTGGCTCTCCCTCATAGCAAGCTGGGTGATGCTATTGCTGAAAGTGGAGAGGAATCCAAGGTAATAATGCAGTGAAAGGGCTCAGCCTGTGCAGACTAAACATCTAAAATAGCCCTAAATTTGCCAAAGCACACGTAGCCCACACACCCCTAGGGATAGAAGACCAGCTAGGCTGGCGTGGCCAAGAGTAAAGAAAGGCACACAGTTACAACCTCATCAGCTAAATGAAGGTTTTTGTGGCTCACATTCATGAAATTCAGTCACATGCCTATTGATACTTTACAAGATTAATTTTAGGAATCACAGGGACCTACCACAAAATAGCAATGCATATGTAGATTTTAGGAAGAGAAATAATTTTTCTTCTTTTTGAGTGACATTTTCCCTCTTTTCTTAAGGTTTTTTTTTTTTTTTTTTTTTTTTTTTTTGTTTTTTTTTTTTGAGTAGCTAGCCAAATAAAACTATTACCATTCATAAATTCTGTGTGGCTAAGAACTTAATGTAATTTAAAACATGTGCCACCCACAATCATTATTTTTGCTTTGGCAAAAGAAAAACATAAAAGTTAGGATACCATTAGATGCTATAAATAGAAATTGAATGTGTACACAACAAGATTTGATTGTGAAAAGCAGAGAGTTTTTCTTTTAACACAAAATTAGGTAATCAGCATTCTAAAAACTTTAGTTAACTTGTAAAGTGGATATTAAGAAATGTGGAAGATTTTTTATATTCTTATTCATTATGAATTCATGTAATGTATTTTGATTATATCCACTTCTCTCCCCTAACTCCTTCCAGATCAGCCCCCACTTCCATACCCACCCAACTTTATTTCCTCATTTTTTAAGCCTATCACTGTGGCAGAGTTTTTTAAAGATAGCTAAAATGATTTCTCCCACCCAGAACATTCTTACAGCATGTCTTTAAGGCTCCTCCCATGGGCAGGTGGGGGGGGGAGGTGGTGGGGAGACTGTCAGTTCCTTTTCATTCAATCTGGGAATTTATTACCAAGGCAAATGTGACATTCTATGACTTTCAGGCTAGATCATAAAATTTGATTGATGTCACACCTTACTCAACAGAACACAGCTCTGGAAAGTTTTAGCATTTGAACAGCACCCCACCCCAGAGGATACTATGCCATTACAAAGACCAAACTACCAACATGCAGAAAACAGCAAGTACCATGAGTCACAGTATGACTGGACAGCTCCTTGCAGCTTCAGGCCCTCCTGGTTCTGCCTCCAGACTACATCACTAGAAGGTGAAGTGTGGTGATAATTTGTGCTCTCACAAATAAAGCTTGCCTGTAGATCAGAGTGTAGAGCTAGCCACTAGAGGTCAGGCAGTGGTGGCACACACCTTTAATCCCAACACCTGGGAGGAGAAAACAGGAAATGATATGGCTGAGTGGAGAGAGGAACTTTCAGGCTGAGTATTCAGTAGAGGTAAAAAGTCTCTCTAGTAGCTGGTTCCTTTACTTTTCTGACCTTTCAGCACTCACCCGGATATCTGGCTCTGGGTTTTTATTATTAAGACCAATTAGGATTCATGCTACAGTGAAGTGTTTTTTAGAGTGGAAGAAAATTTAGTAATAAGTGCAGCCTAGTGACATTTGAAACAGAATATGTACCTAATGGGCTCTAGATATTCAGCTGAGGAGATGCAGAAGCAGAATCTGGGAACATTTGATTTCTTTTCATTATGTCATGGACAGAGCTGGGTAAGTTAAAAAAAATAAGCTGTATATTTTTTTCAGCAAAACTTAGAGAAACTATGTAAAATAAAGACAGGTTTGTTGGGTTAAAAACCACACTCTTCTGCACCCGTTATCACACTAGAGACGAAAGTGACAGCAAGTACCGGTGGCATTGACAGAAGACAAATAAGGGTGAGATAGTAACTCAGACAGTGCTTAGTACACAGGAATATGAGAGTCAAGACTAGGGTGCTGCAATGTGTTTAAAAGGTCTCCTATGACCCTTAAAGACACAAGAGCTGACTTTCTCTACTAAACAGGGCTACTCAGAATCCTAGGGTGCTGTTAATGCACCATCCTCACAGCAAATAATCCCGATAAAGAAGTAATTACCTCTAAATTAGGGGTGTGTAGCTTTTGCTAATACAGTTAGTTGTATTATGGTGTATATGGTGATTTATAAATTGACATATAAGAAACCCTAAAGATTGTTAAAGAATCATATTTTTTGGAACTTAAAGGCAAAGGAAGAAACAGAGTCATTGGTGGTAAACACTGGCCACACCTTCCAGAATAAAACTGATAACCCAAAGGATGGAATCCAGAGCACAGAGGTAAGAGCCAAGAGTCATCAGGAACAATTTCAGAGAAAGCCAGAGCCTCACTAAGCAAATGGCAATATGGCCAACAGGGTGGTTATTGGCTCTTTTCTCCTGTAAACAGGAAGAACAATTGGGATTTCCATAGCTGTCTAACACTGAATGTATGAGGAAGACAGGGAATTTTTCGTGTCAGCTCAAAGGTAGTCACAAGCCCCATCAGCTCAAAAATTTTCAGCACTCAAGGGCGCTTTACCCCTGCTTGCACCTTCCCAGTACCTTGGACTGAAAATGCATCTAATCACAGAAAGAGCCTGGGACTATGAAACAGAAACAATGACGTTTTGTCTACAGGAGAACTGTGAGTAGACGTGATCAGAGGATGGAAGATCACGCTTTCCAAAGATGAACACAGTAATACCCCTGTAATACTCCTTTACCATATGCATCCCTCAACTGGAGTTCTTGACCATAGTGTAGGTGAAGTTCTCTGATTTCATGAACTAAACAAAAGGGCAAGGAGTTTGCACCTTGTTCATTGTAATGTTTTCCCTGAATCAGTCAACTACTGCATTAGCTGCTGACTCCAACACTAGGGAGTAACCTAAATTAACACAGTAGACAAGCCCAGGTTCTACACAGAAAGAAATTCCAGATTGTTAGCGATCCACCCCCACCATGCACAGCCTCATCTGCTCCATTCCAATGCTGACCAAATAAATGCATGGGAAACCCTGACCAGATGCAACAGCCCAACTCTCCACCAATTCCTACCCAGCAGAAACTGCGAGACCAACATATAGGTGTAGATCTGTGCCACTATGGATTGCAACAGTCTGTTACATAGCTAAAATAATAGATGAACAAAGCAAGAGAGAACCTACCATTTGGGGCACATAGAAAAAATGTCACAGAAATTGCTAAAAATAAATATTCTGATAGAAAGTTTTCAAAGACAAAAAAAATTGTGATGGCTGATATAGATTGTCAACTTGACAGGAGACAAACTTATGTGCATGCTTATTAGGGATTATCTACAGTAGATTAACTGAGGTGAGAAGACCCAGCATAAGCCATCTATACACAAATGGAGACAAAACTAAGCATCGGCACTCATCTCTAGCCACTTCCTGGCTGCACACACAATGTGATCAACTGCCGTGAGCTCTTGCCACGACCATGTCCTGCCAGTATGACCTGTAAGTAAAAACAGAGCCCTCCTTCAAGTCACTTCTGTCATAGCAACAAGCTGGTTAACTACTATACCTGCCTATCAGTCTTTAAGTTAAACTACTAAGTAATATAAAAATGAGGCCATGTATTGAAATCATGTGATATCAGAGAAACATGGGCCTGCATAGCTTAACAGCTTTTATGCACTATTACCATCAATAACATTTCTACCTGAGAAGTCAACTAGGGGATTTCAAATGTGAACTCCCAGTTGTTTTTTTGACATTTATAGATATTCTTTTTTTTATTTAAAGTACAACTAGAAAAACAAAATGAAGAATCAGATATAATTGAAAGTCTTGTAATTCCAGAACACAGAGACCTGAGGCAAGAGGATAGTAAGTCCTAGGCAGGCTGGCATACTCACTGAGAAACTCCCAATAATGGATGGACAAATGACCACAACGTAATAAAACCCAGAATATTTGTTCCAAACCAGCCACAGAACGGATGCATGAGACCAGGAATGAGAAACCCTGGAGTTTAAGTGTAAAAATGCTGGCAGTCAATGCAGGAATAAATAAGATTCCATGGGGGAGAAAAGATTTCAGAGTTTTTCTATAAACCTTCTAATAATAAAATTAATTCAAAACTATGAATATATTTATAAAAAGGTGAAAGTATTAACATGCTTAATATATGAAGAAAATATACAAATTAGTGAGGAAAAGTGCTTCATAAGCAAAAAGCATGAAATATACAAGAGAGACCAGCAACCATGGCATTAATCTCAATCTCAATGAATGTGAGAAAATGGCAAAGGTCACATGAGACTGACTTGAGAGAATCAATACTAGCTGCAATAGTGTTCAGTTCTAGAAAGGGCTGGGAAAGAAACTCTCTTTTACACCACTGCTAGCAGTGTGAACTGACACAGGAACTCTGGCCAATAACTTGGGTGTATGACTAGAGTATTTATAAGGTCAGTGTCTTGAAGAACTTTTTCTCAGTGATTATATTTGTGAAAGTTTATCATGACCAACAGTTATAATATCAGTTTAAATTTTGTATCAAGTTATGCCTAAGCAAAGAGTAAAGATAACCAATTACTATCATGAAACTGACATTTATATAGAATTTACTGAGTTCTTCAAAGATGTGTGACTATTTCTAATGTATTAATACTTCAAAGTCACTAGCTTCTCTACTTTTTTAAACAGAGAGATTATAAACTAGTAAGTCCCCCAAAATATACCTAGGATAGAATCCTGCATAAGTCTGACTCCAATGTTTCTGCCCTGTCCAGTATATTTTTATTCTCATTAATTATCTGTATGTATCTGTAAACATTCCTGAACAGCATGAGATACAGAATGAAACCCTATTTCCAAACACCAAAACTAAAGTACATGAATAGATCAGACGTTTTAAACTCTTGAATTTTGTTATTAGACAATTAATAGCATCCTAATAGTGTTAAATGTTGACAGCAATAAATGTGCCATAATAAGCCGTGAACAGCCTTGGATCTGACTCTAGTGTCACTACACTCACTGAGACCAGGAATAAAGCAGGTGGGATAATGCCACTGTCTGCAGCTGATATTAGATCCACACTGTGCACTTTTATTGACTTAGTCCAAAATCAACTGAGATCTCAAATACCAGCAGTCCACAGATTGTGTGCAACCAACTACCCAATCCATGAACTGCTGTCAAGTTTCAACACAATGATCCCAGCTACCACCGATGGAGGAGAAAAGGCATGTCATTGTCCTGTCTCATAGGCACTCACATGCCTGACAAAGAAAAATCCCTAATTTTCTAAACAATAACTAAAACATTGTCCAGAACTCAATACATTATTATTCTTCTTAACTTGGCACTGTATTTTTTCTAAAAACCACTGCACTCTAAATCTTGAGGCAGAGCCTTACAATCCTCTCCCAGGTGGAGGCTCAGTTTCATCCAGGTCTTGTCAAGGAGAGGACTGGGGACCTGGGACAGGGTGCTGTCACCATTGCCAGCAACTCCTAATCATTTCCATTGTCAGTTTATTAACTGCCTGAGCAAAGAAAGCAAAATAAACCACAGAAATATAATTAAGTGGCTGACTGGAAGGATTCCAAAATGTCTGAAGGAAAAAAAGAAAGCTCCCTGAATGAAAGGCCACACGTGTGGCGTATACACATGTCGAAGCATGAGAACTACCAGCACGCTATCACCACCACCTTTTGTTGATACCTTCGAGTAACACACAAAAAGACAGTGATTGTTTAAGAACATGTGTGACCTCATGTGCTCGGAGCTATGCTCACAACAGTTTATACATTCTGTTTTAAGAGCTAGTCAATAGGACAATCCCTTGCTCTACAAAAATGCTATGCAATTACTAATGCAAATAGAACTAGTGTCCATTATCTGTAATGAGAGAGCTTGGTCTGCAGCAATCTCGGCTTTCTGTCTTGTTCTCTGCAGCTTCTCTATTTAATTTTTTGTCGTCATTACTCTGAGAAGATGTCAACTGTGTTTCTATTCTTATTTAGCAGAGTTAAAAAGTATATGATGTATCTTAAAAGGCTTATTGTTGGTGAGAAACATAAGGAGGGACTACCCTTTAATTCAATGCCCACCCCCAGCTTACAGGGTTTGCATGCAATACAACTTAGAGATATTCTGTCATGGATCCCTAGCTCCCTCCAATGTAGATACATAAATACAGTAGAGATACTCAAGTCTTCTTGCCTCCTCCCGTCACCTTCCCAGATAAAATAATTGTTCCATTCCAAGCTGGCTAATAAATCTTCAAGGTCCCTCTCTCCCTTCATGGAACTTCAACAATCAGCCCTTTAACTCCCCTAAACTATCTCTTTGGGAACAGCTGGCTCAGTTCATGAAAAGTTTCCAATATAAATCTGCCCTTTTAAATAGTTTCAGTAACTGGAAATAACAAAGTTAGTCATCAAACTTTGAGGTTTTCAACTTTTATGTCCACTTTAAATTTAACTAATAAAATGTAATACTTTTTCATGCATGAACATCAAATCATAAATCCTACTGAAGACACCTATGTCTCATATACATAGCCAGGGGAGGCCCTGAAATTACCTAGGTTCTGGGAGATTTTCCACATCATCCCACTAGAGTTCACTACTCATGAAATATACACTGTATAAAGGATGATTAGCCATTGAAAACATAACATTATGACCAATTTAAAATTGAATTTTTTCTACAATTTAAATATGATGATATGTTTGTTTTCATGCTGTGTGCATGTGTGTGTATGTGTTTTAGGAGTGCTTAAGTGTTGCATTTTCTTATAAAACTTAACTGTCGTGCATCACAATTATTCCTTTTTCTATGATTGCAGTTTTTCTGAAAAGAAAAAAAGGACAAATCTCTACATTCAAACGCAATTTAAAAACCCAAGCAATTATAAGTCAGAAATATCAGATGTATTAGGTAAGCTGGAAGCTAACTTTAGCTCCAACATGTGTCATATGTAATGTCTGCCTCAAACGAGAAAAGTTACCAGGGTTGTAAATCAGGAAAAACATGGTACTGGTTATCCAAAAAGGTGGTGGTGTTGCGACTTAACATGTGGTGAGAAAGATACTGCAACATGGCACAGATCAAATTTCATCCTCTTTCAAAAGTCAATATTTAAACTAAAGAAGCCCAAAGCCAAGATTTTGTGCTGAGAGACTGTTTGGGTTTGGTTTTTTTCTGCAGCTGTGTGGTCGCATGTCATTCTCTAAGTGCTCTCCTGGCTGATGCTTCCCCTAAGTGCCAAGGAACTCACTTCCCAATGTCCCTTTGTGTTCTCCAGCTCCACAGATGCTCCGTTGTTGCACCACAGGGCTGTTGCTTTATGATCAGAGCTGTCCAGTGATGTCAGATGTGTTTGCCATATCAATACCCCGGTGCGTACATGTAAACATGAAAACAGACACGCACAATTTGTTCTTTCAGTCTAAAGGACAAATCAGAATATGTTTTCTTTGAAACACATTCAACAAGAAGAACACTTCTCCAGTGTGCCACCAGATAAATCCAGAAAACTCAGTCTTGCAAAACTGGACCAGCTTTAACCAAAGTTACTGTATCTTTGATTTTTTTCAGTGTCTTTTGATGTGTGGAGCCAGAAGAATATTTGTAGAATTAGAAAAGAATAATATCCTGTAAATTTTGCAAATTCAATTCAAAATATTTTACATAACTCAGGTTAGAAAATAAATGGATTCGTATGGACTTTAAATATCTACAGTAGATAGTGCCCACCACCACTCAAGCTTAGAGAAGGTACTACAGATTTCTTGTGTTTTAAGAAATAACATAAAATAATCAACTCTGGTGCAGTTTTTAGTATAAGTCAGGTATCTAATACATGTTAGCTCAACTGATCTTCACAATAATACTGAGAAAGGGGTCCTTATTCTCATTTTAAAATGAAGATTTTCTTGGGATACTGAGGCAGAAGGATCATAAGTTAAAAGCTAGTCCAAACTATAAGCAATAACTTATCTGAAAAATAAATAAATAAATAATAACAAGAATAAGGAGTCTACACATGAACATGGGTCACACATGTAATCCTAGGCACAAAAAGAGGAAGGTGAACCTAGGTTAAATAGTAAACCCTGTTACAAGACAAGTGAGCGTGGGGGGGCAGGTATGACTAAAAGTGTGTAGACCTCCTTCCGATTCACATGTTTACATTCAGATGTCTGACTCCAAAAGCATGGCTCTCTTCTGCTCTAACAAAGGTAGCTAAAGAAGAGTCTAGTGAGTTGTTTGCTGGATACAAACTGGTCTACATTGCTATCTGGTCACAAATGTTCTTTTTTTTGTTTTTGTTTTTGTTTTTGTTTTTTCAAGACAGGGTTTCTCTGTGTAGTTTTGCGCCTTTCCTGGAACTCTCTTTGGAGACCAGGCTGGCCTCGAACTCACAGAGATCCGCCTGCCTCTGCCTCCCAAGTGCTGGGATTAAAGGCGTGCGCCACCACCGCCCGGCCACAAATGTTAAAAGCATACTTTCCTCTCTTTTCCATAACTTGAGCAACTCAAATCAATCAACAAGCAAGCAGTCAATGAGAGGCAGTACATAGGAATACAAGAAGAGGTTTCTGTAGTTCAGCAGATAAAACTATCAAAACCATCAATAAAAGAACTTAACACAAGCCAGGCAGTGGTGGCACACACCTTTAATCCCAACACTGGGGAGGCAGAGGCAGGCAGATCACTGTGAGTTCAAGACCAACCAGGTCTAGAGTGAGTTCCAAGATAGGCTCCAAAGCTACACAGAGAAATGAGAAACCATGAACAACACACTATTACAATAGATCACAAATAACTATCAAAAGGTCAGTAATAACCATATAGAAGAACATATTTTAATATTTTGAAATAATATTAGGAGCTTACACGGTATTCAAAATTGTATGGGATGAGATCTTCCTAGTTGCTTAGTAAAATGTGCACTGCTAAAGGATTTGGGGAAGATCTGTGCACCAGGGCATAATTTCCATCCTGAGGACAATAAACATCCATGCTAAGAACAACAAACACAAGCATAAAAGATGTCCTGGTGAGGTAGAAATTAGTTTGTTCTTACGAAATATTTTAGTATTAGAAGGAACAGAGGCAAGGCCCCACTAGTGATAAAAATGTGTAGCCTAGCTTCGATAACAAGGCTCGGCAAAACTGGAAATATTTAGATACACTTTCAAAACCAGAAAGAAACATGTAGAATGAATCTCTTATTCCAAAGATAAGGGAAAAATTAAAGTGTTAAATGGTTTGCCCAAACTCAACAGCAAAGTCAGGGCATGTGCCACCTGCCATAGCAGCCAATTCTGTATGTACTGTGATGTCCCACACACTCTTCGTCACAAGGGATCAGGGGTTCTATAAGTCATCGTAAGGGCATCATGGGTAGCTGGGGCATAGACGTTCAGCTATGGCATTTCTGCTCTGATCACTTTATGCACTGAACTTCTGACAGCACTTATTAAAGAAAAGAATACTTCCATATTAAAAAATAAACACTTCCTGGCTACATTAATTATGATCAAAATTGCTGACAACAGAAAAGAAAGCCTTTGCCCTCAACAAATTAATTAATTCAACTATCAAGTAACAAATGTTCAGTATAAAGAGTACATGTCAAAATCCCAGCTATGCATTGGGTGAGTAAAAATTGTCAGTCTGTTTTAGGGTTAGATGGAGGTGAACTAGAAAGTAGAAATCATTAATCAGCTATTAACACACACACACACACACACACACACACACACACACACACTGGCGTCATCATGAGGGGAAGTTACAAAACCAAGAAAATATGGTGTGTGAAGATGTCAGTCTAGTAGAGCTAAAGTGACTGCATGAAGCAAAATCCAAAAATAATTAAAAATGTCAGTGCCCAACAACCAAGCTGAGTCTGCAGAGCAGAGCCCATGAAGAACTAAGCAAGAGGAGGCAGGGTCATCGGACAGTAAAAGTAGCATGGGTATCTATCTAGGAAGGCTTCATAAAACACAGTATTATGGCCGAAGAAGTTTGACAGGAATAGTAGGGGTAGGGGAGAAGACTATTTCAGGTAAGAAATATCAACAAAGAAAAAAATCCTGGGTAGAAATTCCAGAAACTGTGAGTCTATTCAAGGACAGAGTAAAACGTGACTGATTCACAAAAGACATGTTACAGGTGGTTGCCACATCACACAACAGTGTTATATGGTGTGCCAATAAACTGATATCAATCCACATGACCTGCAGGGTGGAAGACTAGGAGCCACCAAGGGCTACAGTTGGGAGTGGCAGAACGGACCTGCCTTCAGAGAGCAGAAATGGGAAGACAGCTCCCAAAGCAACCTGGCAGAAGCTACTAGTTTGCAGACAAAAGTATTATATTTTTCTAACACATACTGGGATTTAAAAATACATCAAATAAGCCTATAAGATGAAGAGAAAAACATGTTGGCATGCTCGTATAGAACAGAAATACTAATAAGGATTTGTGAAGCAACCAGCTGAGCAAATAGAGGCACTGGCCATGCAAGCCTGTTGAGCTGAGTTCAGTGCTGTGAAGCCATAGGAAGATGGGAAAACCCGACTCCACAAAGTTGTCTTCTGCTCTCCACACTGTGCTGTAACAGGCATGAATATGAAAGTGTGTGTGCACACACACACACAGACATACACACACACACACACACACACACACACACACACACACACGCATACAATGATTACTCAATATGGTTAATTTTTACAAATATTAAAACAATTGAGAATCATAAAGGCAGGCAAAAACATACTATAACCTACAAGTGTAGGAACCAGGAAGTCACTTGAGTTTTTAATTTAGGAGTGACATCCTGTGAATGATGCTTGAGAGAGTTGAACATAATACAGTTTTTCACATCAAATAGGGATAACATTATGAATGATTTAGGAAAGCTTCTAATCAAGCAACTGAAGTAGTTTAGGTATGATGTGGGAAAAAAAATAGCCTGCTAAGAAGTAGTACAAACACAAAAGAAGACAAGATTTTTAAAAGGCTTTTCAAGGAAAATAAATGAAATCCCTCAGTTGACCACCCCAGGAATAATGAAAAATTTGCACAAGTCTGTAGCAGCGACAACACAGAAGTTCATTTTTCTCTTCTTCTAAACAAAATCCACAGGTAACACGCTGGTTTGGTATGGCTTCTCCTCAACGCTAAAAAGGCCCACACTCCTCTGTCATCATTGATTTGTGAGACTTCTGGCCCCTGTAGAAGGGTGTCTCTTAGCCTTTCCACAAAGCAAGGACGATTGGTGAGGAACCAGACAAGCCCTCTCTTCAGGGAAAACTCCAACTCACAAAGCCTTCCTACTTGCTTAGCTGTCTGCTGCCACATAAAACCCAGAAAAAGACCACACTTGTTAAAAAGTGAATGTCTCAGTATCTTAAGGTTTTATCACCCATTCTAACTACAGAAAGAAATATTTTCATACACCTCTTTATTGTTGGCCTGTATAAAATTTCTCACTGACTGAAAGGTCCTTCATAAACTTTCTCCTTCTGTCTGTAGTAATAAAACTATACAACACTATAAACATTTTCCATGTTTAACTCCAAGATACGTGGTTTTCTGGCTACAAACAGTGGAGCTTTTGTTTTTTTTTTTTTTTTTTTTTTTTTTTTTAAATTAGAGCAAACCCTAAAGCCCAATTTGTCTCAAAATGCCAAATATTTTCTCTTCTTATGTTCTAATGTGACTATTTCATATTCCAAGAATGTGTAGCTGTGAGAGATACTCACTGCACTCTATCTCTGCTAGAAATGGTTCCTTGACTTAAGGAATAAGACAAACTATTCTGCCCATTGAGAAAGACTTTAAAAATAAAGTCCAATCCAGAGGCTGTATATGCTACAAAGAAATGTCTACTAAAGCAAGAGTTAGAGTACTTTAGCTATAATGAGGAGACAGTTCTCTTAGAACTAGTAAATGCCCAAATAATGTTTACTTCTATTGGGTCATAATTTGACTTTCAAAAAAGAAAATGACATAAAGGACTGGAGAGATAGCCAACTGGCTCAGATAATACACGATGCCATCATGAAGATGAGAATTCACACCGCAGCACCTATTAAACAAACCAGGCATTCAGTGAATGTCTGTAATCCCTATGGATTATTGTGGCATCTAGCCTAGTCAGGGGGAGAAAACCCGTGAGTGCCAGGTTCGAGAAGAGACCTTGCCTCAAAATGAATAGGCAGAGGGTAATAAATGGGGGCATCTGAAACTCTCTTCTGATCTCTGTGTACACACACATATATAGGTATGCACACTGGCACACATGTACATACACTGTCACACAGAGACACACACCATAGTAATAGTAGTAGTAGTATTTAGTTACATGACTACAACAGCCATTAGTGTTTGTTAGTGTTATTGTGTTGGGTTGTATGAGGTTGTACTGTGCTTGAGATAGGTTCTCTCTATGTAACATAGAACTTATGATCCCCTTGTCTCAGTCTCATGAACACATTCAGCACACTACCCAGCCTAAAACTGATACCTTAAAGATTTGCCTCATCTCTAACCCTTCATATTTGCAAAAGAAAATACAAATTTAGCATTCTAAACCATTTTAATGAGGTAAAAGAGGTTATTGGTTTTTATAACCCTGCAATACTTCAACATGTAGACACTAACCCTCCAGTTAACACTACTTCAAAGCCTATTAAGCTTTTGACATGGAAAGCATGCAGACAATTCAATTAACATTTAATTCTTTGAAAATGAGTTTTTAAATTATCTTTCATTTTGACCTTTTCATTTTTTTATTTTTAAGAAGACTTCAAAAATAATAAATTCACAAAACTTTTCCAAGCTGCAACTAAACTCATACTCTCTACTCTAGATTTTATTGCAGATAGGTCTCAACTCACATAATATTTTTATTACCTGGCATTTTAATCAAAGATCAAAAACTTCACTGGCCAAAACATTTCCAAAACTCTGTGAAGTAAATTAACTTTATGAAATGGAACCCAACTACATATTTTCTAATGAAATTTTATATTACATTTCAAGAAAGAATGTTGTCCCTTATAAAGATAGCCAATGTGGCTCAGACAATAATAATGACAAAAATATTTAAGAGAAATGTGAGAAGTAAGAAATGTTTTAATACACCAATCACAATTTCAGAAGATTCCATAAAATGTTTACAGACTCTCTCTCAGGGGTTACTGGGGTGCAAAATGACAGGGTCTGGAAGGGTCCTCTGATCCTATGTTGTCTCTGAGTGTACAGCTGGGCTGAGTGATGACTTGAGAGATTCCTAATACCATAAATGCCTCTTAGCATGGGTTACCAACAAGATCATTTCAAATGTGGTGAAAGACACTGGTTTTAATCAGGTTTGCAACAGATGAATGTAGAAAGTGTATGCCAACCACACAGAAGCCTGTGGACTAAGGAACTGTGACTCCCTCAATTTTTTTTTCCCAATAATTGTCAATAGATGCTTCCTGGAATGAGAAAACCCCAGCCTTTTTCTGCAGAAAACAGTGGTGTTACATACATTGCTTGTTTTTACACCAAAAGCATGACAGAGTCTTCATATTAAGCAATAAACACTTTTTTTTTTCCTTTTATTTTATTTTACACTACCATTCAGATCTACATATCAGCCATGGATTCCCTTGTTCTCCCCCCTCCTGCCCCACTCCCCTTTTCCCCAGCCCAGCTCCCATTCCCACCTCCTCCAGGACAAAGCCTCCCCTGAGGACTGAGATCGACCTGGTAGACTCAGTCCAGGCAGGTCCAGTCCCCTCCTCCCAGAAAGATAGCTAACACTGCAGACCTGATGTTACGAGCTGAAATCTCTAAAATTCTTCTACTGAAATCCTCAGTGCCTCCGAATGTAACTGGGTTTGGAGGAAGAACATTTTAAAGGTAATCAGTTAAGATGCCAGTGGGGCTCCTATCAATATGACTGGTGTCTTTATAAGAAGAGACCTCACCAGGGATGCTAGAGAGATACAAACGCAAAGCTCATAGAGGACCACTCATGTGAATAGGCAGCAAAGGAGCTTCCTTTTTCATGGCAAGAATATGCCCCTACTGACACTATAATACTGGATTCCCACCTAGCTACCACAAATGTGAAAGAGTAATTTATTTTTAAAGCTCCATGCTCTGTAGTATTTTATTTTCTTTTTTAAATCACAGCCGTTGTTTTTAATTGAAAAAGACTTTCATGCAATATATTCCGAACATGGTTTCCCATCCCCTAAACTCCCTCAGGTCCTCATTCAACCACCCACAACTAAACAGTGCACAGAGAATGAAAAGTTTGAGAACACTCAGTCCTAAATGGGATATCTTCATCAAACTCCTCCATCAGGGCTCAGGGAGCTACGAAGAAGAGGAGGCAGAAAGACTTTAGGAGCCGGACAGCAGGAATGACTGGACGGAACAGCGTCTTCCGGACACAAGAGGACTGAGCACATATGAACTCACAGAGACTGTCGCAGAATGCAAAGAGCCTGCACAGATTCAAGTAAGGCAATGTCTCAGTGTTGAGAGGGGAAGTGGACATGGGCTACTACCCCTAAACAAGAGGCTATCTCCAACTGACATCTACTTATAGCATTTTCTTATGTCAGTACGGGAGTCTCAATAAATGAATATATAGTACCACATACTCATATAAATGTATGTATATGTATATGTGCATATATATATGTGGGGGGTATATATGTGTATATATAAGTGTACACAGACATATATACCATGTGAGTGTGCGTGTGTATATGTGTGGGTATGTGTGCGATGCTGTGGATCAAACCTGGGGTCACACACATGACAGGCAAGTCACTCTACCATAGTTAGATCCAAAGCCTTCTATTCTATATTACAATAATTTAATTCCCAACATTGCTCTGTGAATTATATGCTTGTCATAGGATGAGAAAACTGAAATAAATTATTTCATTTGTTAAAGATCTTACAAGTAAAAACTAAACCTAGGTTATGTTAAACTTACTACATGCAAATTCCCTAAATAGAATATTCATATTACTCTTACCAGTAATGTTTTTTTCAGAAAACTACTGAGTGATAATTGACTGAAATTTCAAATATCTCCCTTCTTTTTCTTTTAACTCTGTTTTCAAGAACATGGGTAGCCATATCAAGGAAATTTCTCTTTGTAACAGATAAAGACCGTTACAGAAAACCACAACCAATCAAAATGCAGAGGTGTTGAGTTCAGTCCCAATGGACACATCTGCAATACAACTCCTGCACCTAGGGCTCGGGGATCAGGCACATGGGTAGAAAGACTGTAAGAGCCAGGGGAACAGAGAGTGTGCTGGGAGACTGTGTCGCCTAGGAATGTCAGAAACTATACTCAAAAAGTTTCACCAATGTGACTGTCTAAACATGGACTGAACGAGGACAACAACAGACATGCTAAGCTCAACTGGGGAAAGCCTGCTCAGAAAACGACAGGAAACTAAGGAATGCTGAGAGCGGGAGAAACAGTCTTCCCCAGGAGGAGCACACTCAATAGACATGGTCTGCCCTGACAACATACGTACAAGAAATACACACACTGAGCAGGTTGTGTTTATGTACTTTGGAATGTGTATGTGTGTATGTACATATATTATGTTTCAACAATTACTGCAAAAAGAGGTCATGAATTTGAAAGAGAGCAAGAGGGAACATAGGTGAGGGCTAAGAAGGAGGAAAAGGAAATAGGAAAATGATGTAATTTCAATCTTAAAAATAAAAGAGATATTTTTTAAGGACATAGGTAGTAGCTACATAGCAAACTACTTCTGGATGTTGACATTCACGTGGTGACCTTGGCCCTATATATACTTTGTACTTCATCTCAAATATCAATATGACCACACAGTACCCAGAATCTAGTTAAGTTTGGGTAAGTTACCAGAATTTACTAATGAAAAAAAAAATCTTCACTTTGGCACATTTTAGCATCTTTTGGAAAGAGCTATCTTATAATTAGTCACACTGACCATGATCTTAGGAAAACTATAAGACATCTTCAGTAGAGTTATGAAAATTTACTACACTAAAGTTACATGCTACTTCATAGATTTAACATGAGTGCTCACAAGTTCATCTAGGAAGCATACATGTGATGGGTGAAAGAATACGGGGGGAGGGGCAAGACACAGAAAAATCAAGGAGCAAAACTAAGCGGAGCAGCACAAGGGGAAATGCCATGGTCGTGAGGAGCTGGACCCCAACATCCTCCAAGAAAAGAGATAAGAAGAAAGAGCCACAAAGAATTCCTCTACACACTCTTGCACATGAACAGTGAAATAGGATCGTACCTCTCTGGAGCCAGACGTCATACAGTATGTCCATAAAGTGGAATCAGTCTCACACTTCGCAATCACACCTCATATACCGCCAGGGAAGGCAGGCCTCCTAGGCGAGGCATCACGTTTCACAGCCACACTCAAATACAAGATTGTTAACACTAATCCACAGAAAGATCTGTGAATGAGCAGGGAGAATGATAGGCAAATACTCACATGCAATAAGGCCCCAATTAGAGAACTCACACTTGCCCTGTTGATTATCTGGTGGTGTGTTATGAAATGAATACTACAGTAAAAATCAGAGGATTTCAAGTGTATGAACACAGAAACCCGTAACTTAAAAGCCTATCTACCAACTTCAATCATGATAGTCAATATTCATCTTTAGTTATTTCTTAAATAATTGTTATTTCTAACAGAAATGGTGATTTTTCTTTGAGTCCACAGAAAGTACACCTACATCACATGAGAAAAAGATCTCCCAGGGGGCTGTAGAGATGGCTCAGTAGTTAAGAGCACTGGTGCTCTTTCAGAGGACCCAGGTTCAATTTTCAGCACCCATATGGATCACAACTGTATGTAAACTCCAGTTTCAGGGTATCTGACACCCTCACAGAGACATACATGTAGGCAAGAATATCAATACACATAAAATAAAAATAAATTAGAAAAACAAGATTTTCCTTCATACAAATCCGATTGAAACTGACATAGCCCCTTTGAAGAGTAAAAAACCCATACATTAAATCTTTAGTGATTGTTATAAATTTTTCATTTTAGTAGCAAGTATTATTGGAGAAAATGGGTTTCATTATCCATAGTTCACACATGTATACAATAGACTTTGATTATCTTCAATCCCCTATTATATCCTACCCCCAGATCATTTCCCTGCCTCTACCTCCAAGCCCTCTTTCATTTTCATGTATTATTTCTATTTAGCAACACACACACACACACACAAAATGTTTGTATTTTGTATTTCCATCAAATACTGCCTCCAAAAAGTTCAGATATGCTAAAAACCCTGCAGTTTACATGTTAAAATGTTTCACAGGATCACATTATCAGTCATTACAAAGAGAATTCTGATTTGTTACTGTCACCCAGGAATGCTATAAAGCCATCATAAAACCATTTTGTGAACTTGGTATTTTGTCATTTGCCATTTTTTAGAATGTTGCTCCATACAACCCTCCTAAGAACTTGATATCCTCATCTCTCCCCTTAGCCAATTTCCTGGTTACCACTGCATTGATAAGCACATAAATAGCATCAAGATAACCTGGAATTAAAAGACATCACCTATTTGTTGTATTTGGAATTTCTTTCCAGGTTTATTCAGAATATGTGTCTTACTTAAGGTTTCTATTGAAGAGACACCATAACCACGGCAACTCTTATAGGGAAAACATTTAATTGTGGAGGCTCGCTTACAGTTTCAGGGGTTTAGTCCATCATCATCATGGCAGGGAGCATGGCGGTGTGCAGGCAGACATGGTGCTGGCTACATCTTGATCACAAGGCAACAGGAAAATGGTCTCAGACACTGAGCAGTATCTTGAGCATAGGAAACCTCAAAGCCTGCTCCCACAGTGACATACTTCCTCCAACAAGACCATACCTATTCCAACAAAACCACACCCCCTAATAATAGTACTCCCTATGAGATCATGGGGGCACATCACATTCAATCTACCATAATATGCATCATTAAATCTCTAATTTCCATTGATGATCACCCAAATTTTAATCCCAAATTACTTTGTACTTTGTTATCTAATGTTAGGACTTTCCCCTGAATCTGACCCTTTGAATATGATGGCAAAGCTATAAATATTAATTTCAAAATAAATCATTTGAAAATAAGCATTTGTTTCCTAATGTTGGCTTTTACTTGGCTAACTAAGTTAGTAACTGGATCTGAAAATTATAAAACTGAATTAAGGCCTGCCTGGTAACCTGGGTGAGCAGGCGCTACTATGATGAACAAGTATGTAGTGGGAGAGGAGGAGCAGAGTGGTTCCTGCAATGTGGAAAGAAGAAAAACTTAAAATGAAAAGGTGGTAAGAAACAGGCTGATATGGGTGGCCTACGCTACCACTTTGGGCCTCATGATGTCCAGGTCTGTGCTGCCATAAGGGCCATGTCTGGGTATGTGGCCATACTGCAGCTGGGGAAGATATTGATATCCGTGGCCTGTGATACCACAGAAGGCTATGCAGATGCCAAGGATCTGGACTGCCACCTAAGACCATGTTGGTATCTAAGGGCCACGTTGTTGCTGATGCCATACCAATCTGAGTGGTCTGCACTACCACCCAGGGTCCATGGTCCTACTGATGCCAGGTTCTGTGTCTAGGTCTGTGGCCAGTGTTAGCACCTAGGGCTATGGGAGAGCTGATGCCAGTAGACTAGGCACCCAAGAACTAGTCCCACGCCCCTAGATGGCCACTTCAGAGGGAAAGCTGCCCATCCATTCCTGGGAGATCTGGTCCCAATGGCATGGGCTTGGAGGAGCTAATCCAGACCTTTGACAGCCCTGGGAGAACTGCCTTCCTCCAGGCTGCCACAACAGGAGAGCTGGCCCCACCCCTCACCATGTGCATGTCAGAGCTGGCCAGGTTGTCTTGGGCTCAGGAAAGCTGGCCCTGAACAATGCCTGAGGCGGGTGGTCCCAGTGGAGGCCCAGACTGACCAACTCGGCTACCACCCAGGCCCACATCCAGAGCCTTGAGTTGGCCCACCCCAACATCTATCCCATCTATCACCTGCTGGAGCGCATGAAGGAAATAATCCTGCACAACCATAGATGCAGGATTTCCATGACTGGGGCAAGAGCAGGATATCAGAGACAAGTTTCAGTGAAGGTCCAATATTGATGGTGTACCAGAAGCCAGAGCCTTGAATCAGACTAACCACTCATTGCAATGAACATTTGCAGGTAAAGCTGTTTGGGCAAAAGGGTATACTGCATGACACACAGCAGCTCCTAAGGCTGCTCAATAAGTGATGGAGAGGCAAGAAAGTTAGAGAAGTAAAGTGTTCTTCTTTTTTTTTTTAATTTTCTATTTTAGGGGAAGCCTACAAGGGTGAAGGGTAAACATGGAAGGACTGAGGAATGAGTGAGATTTGGGTGCATGTTGTGAAATTCCCAAGGAATCAATAAACAGAATGATGTGTTGTGGGATACTATTTTAAGGTGTGTTACTTTTGATTATGTTGCATTTGTCTAATTCTGTGAAGCTGTGTTACTGAGCCTGTCTAAAACAGCTGATGATCTAGTAAAAAACTGAATCACCAATAGCAAGGCAGGAGAAAGGAAAGGCAGGGCTGGCAGGCAGAGAGAATATATAGAAGGGGAAGAGTGAGAGAAAAGGAAGGAAGGAAGGAAGGAAGGAAGGAAGGAAGGAAGGAAGGAAGGAAGGAAGGAAGGAAGGAAGGAAGGAAGGAAGGAGACAGAGAAGGAGGAAGACATCAGGGACCAGTCACTCAACTATACAGCCAGCCACCGAGTAAGAAACAAAGAAAAGTATACAGGAATAGAGAAAGATAAAAACCCAGAGGCAAAAGATAGATGGGATAATTTAAAGTAAAGGAAAGTTGGTTAGAAACAAGCCAAGCTAAGGTCAGATATTTATAATTAAGAATAAGCTTCCATGTGTGGTTTATTTAGGAGCTGGGTGGCAGGTCCCCAAAAGAGCAACAACAAGCAAGTATGTTAATAAAAAAAAATAAAACTGAATTAAAAATCTTAAGCGCAATGCTAAAGTATCAATTCTCTATGGCTTATTTAAAATATGGCAGAGTGCCTTTTTTTAATAACACATTTTTTTCTTTGAGTAATTTTTTTCCTGGGTTTTAGATGTCTCACCTGTAATATCCTTACTTCAAATCAAGTGACATACAACAATAATGAACAACGGATACTAGTTTAGACCCATTCTTCTCTAATATGCTTGAGATTTGTTGGTCTCAACCTTATGGTCCTCCTGCCTCTTACTCCAAGTTAACCATCTGGCTTGGATTTAAAACTTGATGCTTTCAAAGTTACGATTTTCCTTTTATTTACAATAGAAATCTGAAAAAGAAAAATAAGCATTTTATATTCTTTAACATAGTCAAAAAGAAGTAATCCTCGCCTAACAAAAACAGTAACAATAGTCAATCAGAGTACATTGCGAAAGATTGATTAGAGGCAATAAATGTACTCAGCTACCTTTCTGTAGGAACACTCACTATATTCACCAAGGACTCAAATAACAATTGGTGAGATCACTCTTACTCCGAGTCTAAATTTATAATTCAATAGGCAATTACAAAAAGAATTCTTCTAAGAATTTTCCAATCTTAGGAATTTTGATCTGTTTAAAATTTTCAGCATAATTTTAAATGCCCCAGGAAAAGATATTAATACAAAATTCTACTAGACTTTTTCCACATGGATGGTATATAGCTTATACCACAAGTCACACTATTATTTAAAAAAGAAAAACTTGATGAGACAGACCTAGCATGCAAAGAAATTTCCAGGAGGTCTATAACAGCTAAACAAATTTCTTGGATAAAATATTTATTTTTGCTTTAATATAATTCAAAACAGAAACAGGTATGCCCCTTCTTGCATATCTAAATAATCTATAGATGTTGAACCAAAAGATTATTTCCCCATCATCAGAATAATAATTTTTTTTTTTTTTTTTAGTTTTTCGAGACAGGGTTTTTCTGCGTAGCTTTGGGCCTTTCCTGGAGCTCACTTGGTAGCCCAGGCTGGCCTCAAACTCACAGAGATCCGCCTGGCTCTGCCTCCCGAGTACTGGGATTAAAGGTATGCACCACCACCGCCCTGCCAGAATAATTATTTTTATAATAAGAATAAGTATGGTGCCTCCTCCAACATAGGAGGAAGTACCATTCTTATTCTGCTTAAAAGAAAGCAAATGAGCATTAATATGTAAAGAACCTGATCAAAATTTTCAAATTAAATTCAGATGAAGATATACCTCATTCAGGTATGTGTATTAGGACATGGGCACAAATTGTAATCCAGTATTATTTTAAGAAGGTATACTGAGCAAGAGGGAAAGAAAAAACTTGTTAGTCAATGTGATAACTAATTACTTCCCACTTCCACTGGTACATTGTGACATGTTCCACCCATGGAGTCATTTCATTACTAGATATGTTAATGCTTTCATAGCTCAGAATCTGGCTTCACTTGTTAAATATCAAGCTACCCCACCACTTACATGGAGCTAAGCAGTTGCTATGGTTCAAAGTGTAAAATGCACACAAGTGCCAGCTGTCTGTTATAATAATGATGTCATGGAAAAAGGCTCCAGTCTACTGCATGTCCCAGACAGTCCAGCCATTCAATGAATACCTCCATTCAGTGGACGTACATAAGTTGCACCATAAACATTATGGTAGCAATACAATAAGTTAATAAGTTCATTTAAACAATTGCTGTAGGCAAGTGATTGGGTTCTCTCAATAACTGCCTTTAACAATCTCCCTGGACACTACTAATGCCTCAAAGTAAAAACATCACTTCCCATTGTCTGATAAGCTACTGTGACAAGCTATGCCAAACTGACATATAAATCATTAAGCTTTTGAAAGATGAGTGTTTAAGGTCATCTGAATACATTACCTATATATAGGAACATATTATTTCATTATATATCTACATAAACATAATCAATTGAATCATGGTCTCCAAAGAAATGCAAGGTAATCATGCACTATTTCTTTCAAGAGCATACATCTACGTATTAAAAACCTACTAGATTTTAATACTACATCAGACACTGATGTAGAAGAAGAGTCTAGTTTTCTTTTTCTAGATTCTTCCATAAGAAACCATTGTCTGAGTTCCTAAAAAACTTTAAAAATACAACTATTAAATATTTTTGAAGATTTAATTCATATTTAGCTCTGTGTATTTGTGTGTATGTGAACAGGTATGTGCCCATGAGTGCTGGTGCCTATGGATACCAGAAGATGGCATGGAAAGATTCTCTTGGAGCTGGAGTTGGAGACAGTTTGTAAACCTGATGTGGATGCTGGTACCTTCACTCAGGTCCTCTGCAGTCTACACTCTCAACAACTGAGCCATCTCTAGCCCCTAACCATTTTATTATATACAAATTTGAAGAATTTTAGCTATACAAATCAGAAAAGGAAGAAATTTTGACAGCCAAATATGTAAATCATAACTGTTAGAACTATGGTGGTTTTATTGCAATAAAGATCTAATATATTTAAAATAGGCTAAATCTTGGTCTCAAAATTGATTAAAAAAAAACTAGTTGTTCGATATTCTGAATCAAGAGTAGATTAACTATGAAATTCCATTTCCATTGAACTTTCAAATGAAGAGCATTTTTTTAAAAGCTATAAAGCCTTGCTCTTCCATCACGGTAATTACAACTGATACCTGTGGTCTCAGTGTGGGAGGACCAAGCATTGTAAGGATGACGATGATAGCTAGGCTTCATCTCATTAAAGTGGGACAATTCTCTAAGCATGGCAAACATACTAATCCATTTCATCTTCAAGTAAACAAATACACCGGCTGCCAATATTATCCTCATAGCTAAAGCTCTCCCATTGCCCCACAAGTGGAAAGTGGAAGAGAAAGACACAAGTAGCCAACAGATTCCACTACCTACTAGCCGGACACTATACTAGACTGTGCACCCAAAAGGGCTGGACCAGAATTGGTTCACATTGTGAAGGTCTTCAGATTTTGGAATAAATGCATAGAATTTTCAAGTGATAGTTGTGGTGGTTTGAATTAAAAAAAAAAAAATAGCCCCCATAGGCCCATAGGCAGTGGCACTAAAGGGAGGTGTGGCTTTGTTAAAGAAAGTGTCACTAAGAGTCTCAGAGGTCTTTGAGGTCTCAGAAGCTCAGGTTGGCAAGTATATCACTTTCACTTCCTGCTACCTGCTGATCCAGACGTAGAATTCTCAGCTACCTCTCTAAAACCATGTCTTCCTGCATGCTGCCATGCTTCCTGTCATGATGACAATGGATTAAACCTTTGAATTACAAGTGAACTCCAATTAAATGCTTTCCTTTATAAGAGTTGCAGTGGTTATTGTGACTCTTTACAGCAATAGAACACTAAGACAATGGTATTCAAAAACTATGAGATGTGGTGATATTGTGTTCCCCAAAATATTGTGTGCCCTAATGAACTTATCAGAGAATAGAACAGCCACTAGATATAGAGGCCAAAAAATGGTGGCACACACGCCTCTAATCCTAGCATTCCAGAGGCAGATATCCCTCTGGATCACTGTGAGTTCAAAGCCACACTGGAAACAGCCAGGCATGGTAACAAGAGCCTTTAATCCCAGGAAGTGATGGCAGGAAGCAGAAAGGTATTTAAGGCGTGAGGACCAGGAACTAGAGACTGGTTAAGCTTTTAGGCTTTTGAGTAGCAGTTCAGCTGAGATTCATTCTGGATGAGGACTCAGAGGCTTCTAGTCTGAGGAAATAGGATCAGCTGAGAAATTGGCAAGGTGAGGTGGCTGTGGCTTGTTCTGCTTCTCTGATCTTCCAGCATTCACCCCAATACCTGGCTCCAGGTTTGTTTTTATTAATAAAACCATTTAAGATTCATGCTACAATCAGATTTGGAAACCAGTGGTGTAACTCATCAGCGGAACACTTGCCTACAGAGTACAGATGTGCAAAGTTCCCTATATCCTAAACTGTTAAATTGTGTCTACAAAATGCAAATATCTCTGCAACTCTCGAATAGACCCTAATTATCTGACTAGTTGTACTCTAGGTTTTGCACGCAACTCTAACACAATGTTGTTTAATGTGTGATATCACTTGTATTAATTATAAAATCAGAATTCTGTCCAATTCAGGTTATGTTACAAGGTAACAGTGATAGTTAACCCACCATAAAATGATATTTAAATATGGCATCTCTTACCATGTTTGACTGTATAACTACAGTTTAAAAATAAAATGTTCAAGTATGCTTATTTATAGCTGAAAGCAAGCCCTTTTTACCAGCAAGAGAAACAACTTTTATTTGGTTTCAACTGAGAATTGTTCTGTTGATTAATTACAAGCAAACAACAAAGTTTTATCGCAGTAGTATGAAGCATAAATATCCAGAAGTTCTGACGTCTGCTTTAAAACTGTGACAAAAGAATGATACATTCATAAAATTTCCTACTTTCTCCCAATCATTCAGGATTATAAACCACATAACTTTGCAGACAGAAAATGCACTGCATGTTTATTTCATCAAAGATCAAAAGTAGAAGAAATCTATATTCCATTTGAATAGACCATATACCTCTAAAATTTCTGAAAACTCAAGCTGTCTTTCACTGTGTCTTCATGCAGCTGTGAAAATAAAATTATTCTGACTCCTTTTAAATTACTCCTTGACGCAGCATAAACACTCCTGCCAGAATACACATTTTTTAAATCCATTTATCAGGACCAGCACTGCACACAAGGCAATCTCAGCGCCTCTGCTTCCTGCTTCTGTAGAAGCACTGGAAACGCTCAAATAAAGCTCAGCTGGCCTCACTCTTCTGTCTTTGGGGCTTTTGCCTTGTGTGTAAGAACCATGTGATCAGAGAACTCCTGCCATAAACAACCACAATAAAAGGTTAGTATGAAATAGACTCCAAACCAGTGGAAATATTTGGACAGGGCTGGCATTGACACCTTTTACAAAGAGATATGGTGATTGTGACACAAAACTGTAGATGGACATGTGAACATAACTTTTAGTACACATTAAAATTTTTATTTAAATGACTAACTAAAAATAGATTAGAATTAGATTCCAATTTTATTTTTCTTCTTGAAAACACACAACCATCCTTTAAAAATAAGAACTGAGAGGCTGGAGGGATGATGGCTGTCTGCTCTTCTAGAGGTCCTGCGTTCAATTCCCAGCAACCACATGGTGGCTCACAACCATTTATAATAGGACCTGATACCCTCCTCTGGTGTACAGGCATACATACAGATGAAATACTCCTACATATAAAATACATAAACCATAAAAAAGTAAGACCTGAGAAACAAATTTTTACCAATTCAACAATCCCACTCATGTTTAAAAAAAAAAAAAAAAGTCCTGTAAGACAGCAGTAGTCAGGCTAACATGGAAGAGGGACTGCTTACTAAACTTAACCCCAGACAAAGAACGACAAGCAATAAGGAAGGCAGAGAGCAGGAGAAGAGCTTTCCCTGGGGAAGAGTACACCAAATGGTTTTCTAATACCAAAGTTCAGCCCTGAAAACATACACATACAATTAACAATATGCAGACAGAGAAAGCTGCACTTATGTATGGAAGAACACACAAACAGATACAGATTCATATATAGGCATGCTCATATATGTAACAACAATTAAAGAAAGGTCATGAATTTGATAGATAGCAGGGGATAGAGGGTACATGGGAGAGTTTGGTGGAGGAAAGAGAAGGGGGAAATAATGTAATTATAAGCTAAAAAATATTAAAGTTAAAAAAGTGCTGTAAAAAGAGTACTTTTCTTTTTATTTGTTTATATTACCCGTACAACCTACTACTCTTTTATAATAACTTTCCTAATTTTGAATGTCTAAATATATTTCAAAAATAAATTAGAAACTGAATATAAAGGAAATAGTAATTTCAAGTCAATACTCTTTAACTTCCCAGTACTGATATACTCTAAGTAATTACATAAGTACTTGGTACTTTTTTGTCTTTTCATCATCTGTAAGATAGCAAGTGCTGGCCTAAGTACCTACGACAGCCTAAGTACATACAGTACACAGAGAAAGGACCTCAAGGGTTGAATAGGACTTCTCATCAAACCAGAAAAATGAACCAGGCCATTAAAATCCTCAACATCTCAGTAAAGTATCCAACTTTCTGACCCTGGGTACTCATTTCTAACCACTTGATAAACATTTAGTTCATCCTTACAATATGCTATTATCACACACTTCAAAATTCAGTTCAATTTTCCTGCCAGAGAGAAGTAGGAAAAAAAAATGGAAGCAGAGAAAGCTGTCATAGGCTCAATTGAACATCAGAGGCAGGGACAAATCCAGAGCTTGTGCATTGCTGGAGACAGATACAGAAACACTGAACTGAGTAACATGCAACCTGACAGCAATCCAGTGGATTCGCACAAGCACAGCCTGTAAGCACAACTCAGTGAGTACCACTTACTCCAAGTTCAACAACTCTCAAATGGACCCAAGCTCCAAGACCTTAAGCTCTGGCAAGATGGTAGAGATATGTACACCCAACAACTATAACATTTGGAAAATTCCACAAGCAATATTGAAAAATCTGAAATTTATGACTATGTCAGGTAAGACACCAACTAACCAAATTCGGTGTCTAACTGGATTCTGACAGTTCTTGTTTTATGAGTTAACAAATAACATTTGATTTCTGCAGCATAATAACAACCACAAAGGCACAGGGCTGTTGGTAGTTCATAGATAAAGTGGGGAGGGCATAGAATAAGATTAACATGTTCTAACATCTGATGTACAAAACAATTCAAGTCAACAGCACTAGCCAAGGAAGTCAGTTACTAGAACACTGCTGAAGTCCACCAGCTAATTCCAGAAGTTTGCTTCAACTGTAGAAAAAAAAAAATGTATTAACATGGCTCTAGTTTCAAAATCTGCAAAAATAAAAGGAAAATATCCCCTAGATCACACCTGGAAAAATTGGTAATCGAATCATAGAAATCAGGACATATAATCTCTATCATTAAACTTGGAGTATAATAAATGAAGCCTGCTTAGTGACATGCGACACTACAGGATTGTTTCGTAAAGGTTTTAGCAGAAAATCCTAACAAAGCTACAGTGGGCTATCGCATAGCCATCCCCATCAGTTGTCTCTGGGCCCATCTTTCATTAACAAGTTTATGTACTTTGCAAACATGACACATCCAACACAAATTGGCACCAGTTTCAAAACAGACACACACAATAGGCGCTGGAGCCTTTTCTGTGGACTGCAGACTTAAGTGTCACATCAGCCTGCTGTCAAAACCATTAAACTGTGTGGCAGAGTTTGGTTATTGTTACGAATTTGACCCCTAGCCTTGGACTGCTACTTAACTACAGTAAATTAATTCTAGAAAATTAAAAATTGCAGATATGCCTCTTTTTGAATCACAGAAGTTCTGAAGCATCTAGATCCTGTTGTATGATAGTTTGTGTTCTGAAAAATAAAGCTTGCTGGAGATCAGAGGGCAGAACTAGCCACTAGTTAACCATAGAGGCCAGGCAGTGGTGGCACATACCTTTAATCCCAGCACTTGGGAGGAGGACGCAGGAAGATCAGGAGTTCAAGGCCACCCTGTGTTACATGAGAATTAACCAGTCTAAAAGAAACAGAGCTGGTCAGTGAAGGCTCACACCTTTAATCCCAGCCCCAAGGAAGTGGAGACAGGAATATAAGGTAGAGACAGGATCAGCCCATTCAGTCTGAGGATTTGTAGAGACAGGATGTCCCATTAGGTCTGAGACTTCATAGAGGTAAGAAGAACTCTAGTGGCTGGCTGCTCTTACCCTGATATCTGACTCCGGGTTTTTATTGTTAAGACTAATCAGGATCAAGCTTCAAGATCTATTCCTGGTTTCCAGAATCTGTTGGTGGAACTGGGGATTCCCAGTTGGAATAATAGAACCACAAAAATAACAGATTCGCCAAATGGCACCAAAGACACACGACTCAACATTCCAATTATGGAATCAGAAAGTCCAAGACTACAATTCTCCAAAGAGACAGCTCTATGTCCATTTTATATCTATGTCAACTTCATGGAGGCTGTTCTTAAAGTGCCTTAGAAGCCCAAGAGATGCTGGCTCACTTTGCTTCTGCTTGTCTATTTTCTCTAGAGCATAAGTGATGTGCTAGCCATGGCCCTTCTGATCTCAGTATGTATTACTCACAGCTATTGTTTAGAAAATAGTCAAAAACAAGTCTGGACATCGTATAATATTCCTCTAACAGTCACCTATTCCATTTCCTGTTTAGAATTTTTCTTCAACATTTAGTCATTTATCACTGTGAGTTCATCTCTTTCTAACACATAGTATGAACTCTGCTCATATCTCAGTCATAACGTTACTTGCTACCTTAGTTCCCTCATCTCCCACAGGAACACTACCTACTCCACAAGGCCTATTTGCCATTCCCCACCCATATTAGGTGTGTACTTGTGTGTGTAAATGTCCACATGAAATTTCAGGTTGCAAATGACTTACTTGTACATACTGTACTGTGCTGTGTTTTGTGACTGCAGGTTACTTCATGTGTTTAAATCACATATGCCAAATGAAAACACAGCCTTACTGAGAACAGAAATCAACTCATTCTTATGATTCTTCTTCACACTATAAATTGGGTGATGCTAATCATACAGAGTAGACAATTTATTCATTCAATGCATGGTAATTAACTCCCCACCATGAATGTGCTGGGATCTAGAGGTGAAAAGGGAAAGAGAAGGCAGTGTCTAATAAAGGGTTTGGGATGAAAACACTGTGAGCAACTTCTAACAAGACTCTCCACAGAAAGTCAAACTCATTATTAGTTCAGGAAAAATTGTTTAATTGTTTTTCTCTCTTTAAAATGGTACTTCTCAATGTGTAAACAAGAAACAGATCAGGATTTTAAGGCCTAACCTGGAAACCACTCATCTACCTATGATCTTGGAATGTCTTTCAAACATATTAAGAGACAAGAAAATTCCATGTCCCTGACCCGTCTCTTCCCCTAAACCCCATCAATACAGAGAGAAGGCAAACACATCTACTCATCATGCTTTCTTTGAAGAACAGAAACAAAAATGTAATCTGAAAGCAGAAAAAGAAAATCTAACTGGGTCATGCTGTTTCTGTGGCATTTAAATTCCTGACCTTCTCTTGGAATCCCTTGACCCTGGAGTTCAAATTGCTGTTTTAACACCTCACCTGACTTTTATGAGCAAATTGCCACAGATAACTTAACATGCAAAATGGTTTCATGGCTTTCCATCAATGTCATGTGTCAATATCTTTGAGCAATATTCACACAGCAATGATTTAGATTATCAAGGAGAAAAATACTCGGATATCTGCAGCATCATATGCTGTAGTAAAAAACAGTCTTCAGTCTTTTCTTAGTTTATTCAAGTGACAGGCACACTAGGAACAAACCCTACTCTTCTATACTTCGAATCCTATACGTTCAGAAACAAATGATGGGTAGTGGGGAGTCAAGTGTGATACCTACATTGCAGTTTAAAAACAACAACAGAAGGAAGTGTATGTGAAGTCCATATCTCTCAGTGTGTTACAGGAAGCAAGACAGAACCTTCAGAAGGGCAGGGTGTTTTCTCTTTAAGTCAGATGCCCACATTTATCTACAATGTCCATCCTATAGTGAGAAGCATGTGAAGTCTTGCATATTCTTCAAGTAAAGTTACTACAGTAACTGCATTAGATCAACATGTACCCAGAGGCTCCCATCTCTCAGCTGAAACCTCAGATATATTTGACCACTTAATTTGACACCTCTAGTACCCTCACACACCAGTTACTCTATACCTTTGCTCCATTTCACTGTTTGAATTTTATGCTTCATTATTATGTGTCTTGTTGGTGTGTGGCTTCCACTATGCAAGCCTCAGCAGATGTCAGTCTTCACCACCGTATCCACTGTACATGGAGGAGTGCCTGGCATGGGCTCAGCAAACATCTGTGGATTAGTGAACATTTCTAAACCCAAAAACTACTGAAATGTTAAGGCACTGTTCTAAATAAAATCCAAACAGTAAAGTATTTCATCAATATAGGGAGATACAGTTTCCATAAGAAGACAGGCTGATTTGAATAGATTTGTTCAATTTAGCTGCCATCCAGCAACATGAATTCTATGGCCTTCAAATGTCAACTGCTTTCAACTACATTTAAAGTATTTCTAAGATGGAGAAATGAGGGAAAGAACATGAAACAAAACCAATCTCCTTGCTGAGAAAAGCATAAATTCCATGATGCCATAGTGAGAAAATCATCACACAACCACTTTTAGAGGTGTCCATCAAGCTTCCTGTTCATATTTTTCCCCCTGAGTTACAGTGGTTGTTATGAGAACATACCATATCAGAATAGATGATACAGAAATCATGATATTCTGATAATTGTGCTCCCCTGGAAGTCAACACCTTATTCATGTTTAGATCATAAACATGACAGTTTTATTTGTTAATATTGTAACCAGTAAAATAAGGGAACTGAAGCAACAACAACAAAAATCACACAGCATCATACAGCACCATACTTTCAAAAGCATGCAATGGAGGCAAGTTCCTTAAAAACCCATTTTCTAAAAACAACCCAGTATTCACTGTATGTTGGTAGAGAAAGAACACAAAAGTTGCATTTTCCCTACTCTGGATCCCAGGCTCTGGGTTCCATAGTATAGGCTGTTGTGTGTAATTCCCAGGTCAGGGTGCAGTAGACAAATTAATTAGTCTATTAAGTCTCGTTCATATCCTGGCACTGATGTTTAGGTTAGCACCTTCAGCTACACGTTTCTAATGCTTAACTGTGCTGCCATTTGTTCCTGAGAGAAATTAGGAATGAAAGGAAAAAGAAAACATGGCTGGGACAAGTTCCCACTGACCTAAAGGCAGAAACATGCATGTGAGTCAGAAGCAGATCAGTGTGTGCATAAAATGGAGAAAAACTCCAGTTGATAAGTTGGTGTTACTTTAAGTGATTAGGGGAAAATAAATGGCTTCGTATCTAAGGAAGATTTAAATGGCACTTAACACTCTATGAAATCAACCTGAAAAGGATGAAATAATTTGCTGTGAATTAGCACCAAAGTGAATGAACAATTTCATATGACAAACTCTGGAGCATTTCATGGGAAGATTATACACTATATATTTGTGGATGGTACAAATGACTAAAATGAGCCAGATCGTGTTTATAAAACATCCATATACACATAAGCTTACACACACACACACACACACACACACACACACAAACACACATACAAAAAAAATTAGGGAGGGATGGAACTCAGTTATCATGTATCTCACCAGTCACCACTAGCTACTGCATGTAAAAGAACCACATACCATACATAGCTTAAAAATTTAAAACTCAAGAAATGCAATGTTTGTTGACTATCATACTACACAACACCTTTGTATCAGCAGGCAGGCAGGTTCTCTTAAATTATCCCCTTCTCTTTTGTCAAGGGAGGGTATGGTACAGTGAAATGTTTTCACCATATCACTGACCCAGAAGTACACAAAAGATCAGGTGCTCAAAGCCAGTTTACGCATATGAAAACTGGGTGTTTAAAGATTCTTGAATACCTCTGAAAGCAGCAGTGAGAAATAAATAACAGAATAAACAGTAACTCAGTTTACAATGGCACTATCTCTCTCTCTCTCAACAAATATCTGTTACACAATAGAGTGGTTACACAACATGAGCACATACTGTAAAGTGATCCCAAAGTCTAAGCCACTTGAAATCCACCCAACATGTAGGGTTGCTCACCCAACATCAGGTTGCTAAAAGGCAGCTGCAAAAATGACAACTCAAGCTTTCTCCTGAACAACCTATGTTGGTGCTCAAAAGCTTGAGTTTATCTAATGTTCCACAGGATTAGGTCCATTACCTTGAAGATTGCTAAAGCATAATTTCTTGAGTTTCTTTTTCATAAAAAATCAGAAACACAAAAATAAAAAGTAGACTTTCAAAGACATTTAACACTTGAAGTGCCACAAAAATTAAAGCTCATATTCTTCTAATTGCTCTTCACAATATAAATAGCATGATGCTAAACATACAAAGCAAACAGTTCATTCATTCAACCATGATTCATTCTCCATCAGTTAATGTGTTGAGAGCTAGGGGTGGAGAGAAAAAGAGAAGGCAGTGTGTGCCCATGAAGAGTTTGGAAAACACTGCAAGAGAGCAATGTAGTCAGTACATTAAGGTATTAATGGAGAAAGTGGAACTGTATTACAGGAATTATGGAAAGACAGAGAAAGTGCCTAACTTTGCCGGAGAAGCTATCACAGAGAAAGAGGCATATTCCTGTAAACAGAATTATGGAGGGAATAAATAAATAAATAAATAAATAAATAAATAAATAAATAAATAAAGTCTTTGCCAGGGAAACAAGGGAAATGACAGAAGTGGAATTTAAGAAGCAGGAGGAACAGCAAATGCCAAGTAGATGAGCTTGCAGACATTTTTCAAAAACATGACATTTAATTAATTTAATATTCTAATTTACAATTTACTGAACTCATGCTTTTGAGAAATACTTACAAGATATATAATTTAAAAAACTCTTAGATTATGCCAGGCACACAAAGAAGTGTTAAATGAAAGAAATAAAAATATAGTTTATAAACTATACACATAGCTTCATTCCAATTTTAACATCTTGTGTATATTATATAGAAAACTTTTTGTATACAACATGAACACTCATACAAAGAAGAGAGAGAAAAATCAATCCCAAGTTGCCACAAATATTATTTGCATATAGAACTACACACAACTAAAGCAGTGGCTTATTTTTATTATAAAGCCAACATGTGTACCAGTTTGGACCAAATGAGGTTGCCGTCATTGAAGGTAGGGTTTCTCATGTTATCAGTGATAAGAGAAAGGGTGCCTTTCTCACTAATTGCTAGCTAAGACTCTTAACTTTAATCAAATCCAGCAAGTCTTCATAACCCCCAGGTAAATAAACATACCTCCTCCAGGCATAATTAATCTCTGTCCTAAAACTACAGTTTCTTAAGCCAGACGAGTGCTTTAATCCCAGCACTCGGGAGGCAGAGCCAGGCGGATCTCTGTGAGTTCAAGGCCAGCCTGGGCTACCAAGTGAGTTCCAGGAAAGGCGCAAAGCTACACAGAGAAACCCTGTCTCGAAGAAGAAAAAAAAAAAACAAAAAACTACGGTTTCTTAATAACATACATATTAATGCATTAGCTTCTTATATATGATACACGCTATTAAAATGTCAGTATTTCACTATCTAAGAATCTGGATTTTTTTTCCTCTGAGGCCAAAAAAAAAAAAAAATAGTAAGAGAGTGTGTGTGTGTGTGTGTGTGTGTGTGTGTGTGTGTGTTTGACAAACTCATTTATTTATGACAAATTGCCTTAAACCTGTTTCACATATGGCCATGGGTATTTTTACAAGCTCTGTTGAACAGAATCCCATCATTCAAATTGACAGTTATAGTTTCCCTAAAATATGTCATTTTGAAAGTTGGTTTTTAAATAGCATTTTGAATCAACATCGCCAACTTTCTAAACTGTTTCAAAAGATGCATTACACTCCTGAGAGCAAGGAGCATTGTTACATCTGCTTTTATAATCCAAACTGTTTCTTGAGCCAAGGCCATCCCTGTCTATTTCTCAGAGACACATTTCTGTACCATTGTCTCTCTACCTGTCTGTTTCCCCATTTTCATCCATCCTGATGAAATCAGAGCAAACAGCTCTTCTTTCTGCTCCATTTCTGTGGTTACTAGGGTAGTGACCTGAATTTTACCCCTAGGCTAAGCTAATTAAAGGTGGCAGAGAGAAGTAAGGCCCTATAGAATGCAAGAGAATGTTGAGGCAATGGTCAGACCTCTAAATGTTTATTTCTCAACTGAAACAGTCTTTTGGCCAAAATCTACAAAACTCTGACCTGCCTCAGGCGTCCTGATATGCCAGCCATTGGCATTTTGATGTAAACCCAATGACACTGGCAACACCCCAACTTCACCCTGACTCTATGAAGTGTTAAATTTCTGCTTCCCACCAGCCACCAAGTCACTATCTTGCATTCCCCTCATCAGATCTGGCTCATAGCTTTGTTCATAGACATGCACCATTCTGTGGGTGCTGGCATTTGATGGAAAACAAGTGAGATTGTACACAGTACATGGAGCTTGCCAAGCTCCCACGTATCTTTGAGTTAATTCCATGTGGAAGTAAGGAGAGAAGCAATAACAAAGGAGATACACACTTTCTATTTCTGTGGGTTTTCTTCGTTGTCTAAAAGGTAACTTCCTTGAATATCTGCACCAAGTAAGCCAACAATTTTCAAAATCATTCTTTTAAAATAAGAAAAAAATAAGTATCTCCCCTAGGTGGGAATAAAGCAGCAGGTATGCCTACAGCTTCAGCAAGATCTTCTCCACAAAGATCCCCAGTGCCCTGAGGGATGCCAACCATTTGCCCTGAAAACACACATACAAGTAACACTAGGCAGACTGAGCAGGTTATAGTTAGAAATATATATACATATACATATATGTATGCAATAACAATCTTTAAAAAGAGACCATGAATTGAGAGGAGAGTAGGAGAGGTATATGGAAAGTGTGGAAGGATGAAAGGGAAGGGAGAAATGTTGTAACTATATTAAGCTCAAAAAAAAAAAAAAAAAAAAAAAAAAGGTTAAACAGTTAAATAGAGGCTGTCCTGGAAGTCAGGGTGAGTGTGCAGTGGTGACAATGATAGCTACATCACACTCTCATTTGTAATTTTAGTGTCAGGAGTCACTAATTATTGTTAACATCGTTTTGACTCTAGATTATGAAGACAATTATGCCACAATAGTGTTTAATAATTGAGAGTCCATGAAGTTACAGGCCCAAGTTCTTAAGAGAAGTTTTTCTCCTAAATTGCTTTAAAGGGTAAAAAAAATATATATTTGTGATTAGCTCTTAGGGAATTAGTTAGAAAAGAGGAAGTCCAGAGATGAGAATTACTTGAAACTATTAGATATAGAAGTTGTTTTGAGAATTTCTTAACTGAAAAGAAAAAATAAAGTCTCCAATTTCATAACCTGATAAATGGATGTTCAGACACATAATGTATCCTACCTGGCTTTTATTTTAGGTTCCCCAAAACTAACAAAAAACGGGGCTCAGTTTTAGAGAGTCAAGGGACAGGCTTTGAGATACCAGCATTCAACCCTTTCCTGCTGGAACATGAGTTTTAGTGGCTTCTACCACACTATTTTGCACTTGTCTGTTGGTGGCTTTTAAAATTAACTTCACTTGAAAAACTTCTTACTAGGCAATGAATTTGCTTGAGAATAAGATTCAGGCTTTACTGATCTTTGTTTACTCATTAATTTATTAATTTATTTAACATTTCCACAGAATGACAACTAGCTTTATGCTAAATACTCATGATTATACATATATATACATATATACATATATATATATATATGATGAAAAAAAGCAAAAAAGGTCACAGTGCCTAGCCATAAAAAAAGTGTGATGCAAAGAACAAGAAATAGAGGGTTTTAGAGTCCAGCAGAGCAAACCCCTGGAGCGGAGAGATGAGAGTCTGCTCACCTGCACCAGCAGGCAATGCAGTGGATTCTTGCTATGGCGGAAGCTTTGACTAGCTTCTGAAGATGCTAGGAGTTACCCCTGGACTGCGTGATAGAATATACAGCAGATTCCAGTGGCATGACAGGTTTAGAAGTTGCATGCACTCCACAGAGAATGTTGGATTTTATTCTGAGTAACCACTCCAAAACAAGGTTTGGAAAGCTCATTCTTAACTATGAAACAGAGACTAGAATGCCAGAGTAAAACCAGGACAAGGAAAAACTGCTAGGAAGACATTATTGTGATCCTGGAGCCCTAAATAACCTTGGCTGGCAATAAAGAGCATGGTAAACACACCTAAGAAATACTGAGGAGATGGAACACAAGGACTCAAACTCCAAGTGAGGAAACAGAAAGCAAAGAACCGTGGGTATGAATAGGCTCCTCCTCATGGAAGATATCAAAACACCAGTGCAGTTTACCCATCATGCAACACAAGAAGAGAAGGAGCTCTGATGGAGAAAGGAGAAATATGTTTATTTCAGAATATTACACATATCAAGCTTGGCGCTACAGGACTTGCTACATGAGACGTCCTTTTCATGACAACCAAGGCAGACCTAGCCAGTGTTGTCACAAAATAGTCAGAAATTTAGAGATTTCAATTCAGATTTGCTTAGTTTAATACAATTTAAAAGTCTGCCTTTCTGTACAATAAACACAGGTGCTGCACAGAACTCTAGGAAATCTGTAAAGAACCTCCCATATTCATTAGAAAGACTTGCAGATGCTATTAAACACATGCTTAGTCATCAAATGAGACTTGTGCTTACTAGAGCCCCTGGTAAAATAGCACCTATGATGTCTTTTTCACTGAATTCCTACATGGTCCTCTCCAAAACAGCTACTTGCTCTGATTTCTTAATTTCTGTTAAAATTACAAAGATATTCAGCCTCCAAATCCCAGAATTATCTTTTAATTCCAGCCTCCCTGATCCTCTATATCCCATGAGCTACTGAACATAATGGATTCTACACACCAAATGAGCCACACATTGGTCTTTTTCTTTATGGACCTCTTTGCTACATACTCCTGTGTATCTTTTCATCCCAGGTCTGCCAAAGCATAGTCCCAAAGGGTCTCCACAAAAAACTCAGTACAAGTAACTGCTCTTCTTCTCTCCAGGCAGGCTAAGGGAATATACTCAGGACAGTTGTTTAAACCCCATTCCATGGCATCTTCTTCATGTGTGAATAGAAGGCCTGCTATTCCAGAGTCTCTCTCTGCCACCTCCCAGTCTCTGACCCTTTAACAGCATCCATACCATTTCTGCCATTTCTCTATCCCCTCTCACCCACATACTAATTCAACTCTCATAATAACCACAAACCTGGGTCCCTTCATAATCTCAGACACTGATTCCTTCATGATTTTATTTTTCCTCTTCTATCTCTGGCTCTGTATATCTGAATTCTCACACAGATGGTGCTTTATATGCTCCCTGTGTTATGTCTCAAATATTGTTTATTTTTGCTATTGCCTTATTTATGCATTAGTAATCTGGTCGCTCTACAGAAGAGAAAAATGTGCCATAGTTATTTCTCATCTAGAGGTACCCAAGAATTTGATCATAGCAAACACTCACTGTTTATTGAACTTAACCAAAATGTTAATGTGTTCATAGTTTTACAGCCAAATCAATTCATCAGTGACCCACTAGGAATGAACAAACTGGTCTGTACACAAGAGCTGTAAGTGTCCCCTCCATATTGCAAGCCTGTGATGTGCACTTATGTCCAGATCATTGATTTCATAAATCACTGTTGATATAACTTAAGAATTTGGGGAAATGGACTATATAAAATATAAAAATATATATTTAAATATAAAATATTTATATATATAAATATATAAAATATTATATATATATCTATATAAAAATAAGTTTTTGGATCTTGGGAAAAAATACATTTTTTAAAGTAAATCTTACAATCCTACCAAAAGTGAAAAATACCCTTTAACTTTCAAAGTAATGTGAAATAGCTTAATTGCACTTTATAAATAAATAAATAAAATATCAGAATGTAAGTTAATTAGAGATAATCTGTCTTCTCTATGTTATCTACTGGATTTTCACCTATGCACACCATTCAAAGGTACTATTTTTCACTATGTTTTTAAAACTGCAAAAAGCAAAGGTAGCCATTTATAATTCACATGCATACATAAACAGAGAAACACAATAAATCAATATAACACCAAAAGCTTCAATGAAAATAGTGACAGTTTTAAAATATGCAACCTAATATATAGCCAAATAACTCACAAAACTCAGCATGCATTGCTGACTTTGGACATGATCACCAGATTTAACAAGGTGTTCTTGAGAGAAACAAAATAAGGAAGGTCCCTGGAGCATCCACTCAAGATGGCAGATGCATCTGAACTCGAGGGCAAAATCCTCTAGGCTAATATTGTGCTTGGCACTAAATAAAAATTGTAACATTTAAATATCTTATTTAAGTAATACTCTAGAATGTAGAAAAGCACTTCTCAAAATGCTGAGCATCAAATATAAAAGAAAAAAAACAAAAGAATCCAATGCCTAGAGATGATTATACAATTGCTATGCATAAGAAAAAGTAGAATATAAAATTTGCAAGCCTATAAAAGATCTATGTAGATTAAGAACTATTAAGTACAATGTGATGAACCTGCAGGAGCACACCTATCTTTCATCAATAGTGTTTCCCAAGCATTCATCATGAAGCCATACTTATCAAAGATGTAATTTTCAGAAACACAGATGGGAGGAAGAGAGGAATTTGTGCCTAGCAGGGAATCTCTGCTGCATGAAATCAAACTGCCGCCAGCGACATTCACTGAATCATTCTAAAGTCCTGAATACTGCCAATCAACATCTGGAGCAACTGAGAAAAGCTATTTCCACCAACATCCATCACTATCACATAATTCACCTTTTAAAATCTTGGAGTTTTTTTTTTTTTCCTGTATCTTTTTGAACAGATGGATAGAGTCCTTATAACTACCCAAACTCCCAGTAAGACATCCTAGTACATGACCAAGTTGAAAAACATTTCTGTGATTCTCTTTACATCTGAATTTGATATGTGCTCAGAATGTTTAAGGCATCAGTTCTAACTTGTTCTAACACTGGGTGAAAGGTTTGGTTGGTCTGTGAAACTATTCTCAAACGATGTTGTTAAATAAGAAGCACAGGCTATGGCTGGCTAATGTTAGGAAACCAGTACACAATCAATAGAAACAACAGTGAAGCCCAGCAAAATGGCTCAGCAAGCAGAGGCACCTGCTGCTGCCTGGCCTGAGTTCACTTTCCAGAACTGACATGGTCAAAGCAGAGAACAAACTCCCTCAGCTTGTCTACATGCAAGCCATGGCTAGTGCAGGCCTGAACATAAAAAATAAATGTCGAGAAAAAAAATGGGGATAGGCGAGTTCACCAAGATAAACACTTATCTTCAATGTCATTTATATTTGTGCCTTATTCCTGGTTACAGGTCAATGGGAGAAGGACTAACCAGCACTCCTTTGCCTCCCCCCTTTTTCACAATGCCTATCATTAAAAGTCATATTTCTCAGGGCCGGGATGGCTCAGTTGATAAAAGGCTTGCTGCACAAGATTGAGGACCTGAGTTCAGATAACAACTCTCATATAAAAATCAGGTGTGATAGCATGCACCTGTTATCCCAGAACTATAGGGGGGGGGGGCAAAGACATACTGACCCCATAACTCTACAGCTATCTAATCTAGCTAAAATAGCAGTTCCGAGTTCAGTGAGAGGCCTTGTCTCAAAAAGTAGAGTGGAAAGCCAACTGAGGAAGATATCCCAGTCATCAACCTCTTGCCTCTATACAGGGCCATGTGAGTGAATAAACCCACACACACCCATGTGGTACATGCACATGTGTACACACACAATCATGCGCCAATTATATTTCTGGAGTAAAGTGAAAAAGAAAAGGTAGATATGGACTGTGAGAGATTCTAAGTGTATCTGACTCCTATGCTGTTGGTACTGGAAGGACAGACATCTCTAAGTTCACTGGGGTCTGGCTGATGGCAGTGTTATTAGGAGGAAAAAGTATAGTACGTTTCTGACCTAATAGATATGATGGGCTTGCAGTTCTTTGAATCACAGTGAAAAACAGTGAATTGTTCATCCAAGAGTAAGGCAGTAGACACTAGGTCTTTCTTTAGGTTCTCAACTCCTTACAGTCTCTTAGGGATGTAAATGCTGAGAAAATATTTATAATACAAACACTTTGTTATTAATACTGGTTTTCTCCAATATAAGAGCAAGATCTGCCTAGAATTCTAGGTGGAAGAAGTCACAATATAAGGCGCGGTTCAGGCAAAGTTCTAATTTACCTTGTGTATCTCATGAAAACTGAAATCAAACAATTAAAGTTGCCAAATAGGAGTGATCCATGTATGTTAAATGAATGTTTTGAGTGCCTAAGGGTAGAGAGAAAGAAAAAAATCTCAGCAAAACTTTCAGCTGAGGCAGGTCCAAGCCCTCCCACTGCATCAATGCTGTAAAAGGTGTCCCACCAAAGGCAATGGGCTCCAAGAAGCCAGTTCACACACTTGGGGTATCTCCTACCTTTTTGGAGAAGGGGATGGGGGATGGGCTGGGGCAGAAGGCTGGGGAGAAGCAAGAGAAGGGATGAGGTGGGGATCTGTAGTTGGTATGTGGAATGAATAAAAAATTTCTTAATAAGGAAAAAAAAAGTTCTTAAAGGCTAAAGAAAAAAAGTCATTCTCAGAAAGGCCAGGAATTTCTTCCAAAACTGAAAGCAAATACCTGAACCCCCAAAACAGCATATGCTAGTCAAGACATAACAACTTTAAAGTGGATGCCATAATAATAGGAAGCAACTCCATGCCAAAGGCAGTTTACTCGTCCTTATATTAACTGCATACTATATATTTTACCAAGACCAAGTCTGAACATGAGTCAGACCTTTACAAGATTACTAAAATCTAGAACATGAATTATCTTTGAGCTGAGTGATAATCTAATCAAGTACATTTCAGACTGTGCCTAGGGTGTGGTAACTAGAGACACCCTCTCCTACTATCCCAGGTCCAAGGAGAACATATCTGATTTTATCTATTATGTAAGCATAGCTTCTGGAAATCTTAATGAAGATGACTTCATCTGAACAGCTTTGTGACTAAAAGAATAATTGAACTAAACTCATGATTATTCAGTTGGAAAACAAATCCAAGAAGGTGCCCTCATCTAGTGGAACTCCATAACTTGAACTCAAGCCGTATAGTTCATTCAACAATTATTGACCACCTACTATTAGCAGGTACCACCTAGAGAGGGGTCTGAAGACACCAATAACCAACAAGCTCAGCATCAAAATAATGTCTTCAATTTAAATACTTCCTCTCAGGCAGGAGAATTGACTCAGCTGTTAAGAGCATGTACTGTTGTCCTTGCAGAGGATGCAGGTTCTGTCCCCAGCACTCACATGATATCTCATAATCATCTGTAACTATACTGACTTGACATTTGATTATAATATAGGTATCCAACTGTCTTAAAACTCAGATTTCTCAGGGGAGTCCTTGCTTTGGAGGTGGGAATGGGGTGGGAGAGCAGTGGGTGAGGAGAGAGGACAGAGGAATCTTTGGCTGATAAGTAAAATTAAATTAATTATAAAATTAATAATAATAATAATAATAATAATAAATAAAGGTCAAAACACACAAAAAAACTCAGATTTCTCATCTACAAATAGGAATAGCATATGCTACTCCTACAATACTAATAGAGATAACTATATAAAGTAAATTCATGAAGCTACTGTATATGTACAGGCATGTGTATTCATCACTGAAATCATATTATCTTCTAATTAATAATTTTAACTGAAGATTTTTATGCATTCAGATACTAAAGACACGAAGTTTTGTATTCATCATAAAATTTCACCACCATGTCCATAAAAATACACAAAAATCCAGTCAGTAATTATAAATCCAAGTGAATAAAAATTAGTTATACAGAAAGCTAAATTGCAAAACTATGGCACTCTAGAAAACCATGGTGGGAAATGTATCAATATCACAGCATTTCTGGTGATCTCATTGGGATATAGGGACCAAACCACAACACACAGCTTTGTGTGTGCTCTTCAATTTGTCCTTCAGAAACCAAAATAGAGGGGAATTTTTAGCATAGCCTAAATAAGTCACATAAAACATAAAGCAAGGCATGAGTTGGGTTTGAATCTTTAGCAATTTAAGCTCACAGAAGTTGGAAAGGTAGCTTAATGTTTATCATAATAAAGACTATTAAGTTTCATTTTATGGGCCATATTATAAAGTTACTTCTTATTCAAATAAAGATATATCAAGGAACCATCCAGAGATAAAGTGCTGGTTTCTAGTACTCATCTACTATACAGTGAAGAAGAGTATGCCATCTAAACATCAGAGTTTATGCTGCATAATATAACTGAGATGTAAAGTTCCCTACAGCACAGTGATGTATCAATTACCACCATGACTTTCTCCCTAGTTCAGATTCTATAATCTTAGATCCAACTTTGGAAGGACAAAAATGATATTTAGGCTAATAGAACAATAACAAACCATTTAAATACATTCTACAGTCTGAGGAATCAAACTAATTTAGCCCTTCACATGTATCATGTTATCCACATCACTCATTGCTGTTGAGTTAGTTGTGTAACAGAACAGCAGACAGGCAAATCACCAACACACACTGCACACATTCCAGAAAGAGAATCTGTTATGTACATATATAAGGGAGAAGGCAACAAAATGCCAATGACAAGTGTTTTTCATAGCTAGTATCCAAGATTTATTTGAAATATTAGAATTTTTTAAGATTAGCCTATATCATCTACTTTAAAAACTGTACTTTTCTCCTGTACTAATTTCCTCATATAATACATCAAACTTTGCAAAAAGCATCAATGTGTAATTTTGTTTGAATGCTAGCATTCTATAAGGAGACTGGATGTATTCCTTCTTCTCTTAGAAAACAGCATTACTATTTCAGATCTACTGAGGTGTAGCACTTAAATTCTGATCACATTTCAACATTAACCAAGCCAACAACACCATGCTCCACCTTGAGAATATCTGTCCTCAGTGGATAGAGGACAGACAGGTTTAAAATGCCAACTAGATGCCAAGATAGCCTGGAGAAAATCAATGTTCAGCTGGGTCAAGTAGTATAAATTTCAATTTGACCACCACAACTGTGTCTTAAAAGTTCAAGAAAGTTACTTTTAGAGTGGATTGTGGAATAGAATGGTTAATAACTCAAAAATATGCTTCCTTAACCTTCTCTGAAGAAAACGATAAGGAAAGCACACAAATTTGAACACATTGTTCCAGGACTAAATGTTCACAGATATCCACAGTGAGTTCTCCCTCCTTGAAGGAACAGATAAAAATATTAGTTAGTTGCATTTTTTTCAACCACTTGGAAAATGGTAACTCACCAGTACTAAGCATAAAGTATATCACAGTTTCTGATTTCCCCAAAAATGTAGTCCAGAGAGTCTCCTCTCAAAGTGGAGTCACTGTTTAAAATCAGGTGGCATCTGGCATGTTTTGTGGCTCTGCTTTCACTCTTGGCAACAACACTAGCGCTCCCTAGGATTCTCTAAAACTTTCTCTCTGTGTTCGATATGTCCTCACTCCCCCAAGGCTCTGCCATAGGGCTTCCCTGGTCAGGGATGCCGATCCCACATGGAGCCCATAAAACAATGAGTGGGAGGCCTTGGCACTGCATTCAAAGATCTTTATAAAACAGCATAGTGCACTGTGTGAAATGTGACATGTGGGGAGCCCCTGTAAAATACTTTAATAGAAACCCAAGGCTTCTCTGGAAAAGGCAGGAAAACAGGCACTAGTTTGACAATTACTGGGGCTAGTTAACAAGAGACAATAAGCATTTAAAAATAATCAGAAAGCAATAAAACTCTTAAAAAAAACTCTAGGCAATAAGTTTATGTTTGTAAAAGACAATAAAAACTACTCATTGTAAAATGAAGCTTTCCTTATATATTGAACAAAAGTACAGTTGTTTTTTGCCTCTATTTAGATGTGTCAGAATACCATAAAAGTCACATAGAAGAAAAATGCATCTCCTTTCTCTACATCCATCACATCTGTTTTTAACTTCATATTAGACATAATTGAATAATCTGCCCACTACGAATAGTAAAAACATGAAAATGCATATTTTCTCCACTAGGGGCGCCATAATCCACCATGACACTACAGAAATGTATGAAACTTTTAATATCTTAAAACAAAAGACTATTAATGTCAAAGAATTAAACTAACAAATGACAACACTATCTCTATTTTTATTAACTACCATTTGACAGAGCTGAAAAAATTGAGTCAGGAAATCTTATTATAGTAACACAATCTTAACCTTTAGCAGGTAGCATTTTTAGAATATTAAATAGTTTTATGTCACATGTCCTCATCCCCCATTCCCATGTCAAGGGCTTGATGTCTGTATCACATAATTTATTGAGAGAAAAGACAGTAAACTAAACACTGTTCGTCGTTATGGAGAAAGGAAGGCTGGGTGTGCAAGAAGGAACATGGTCATGGGAATCTGACAAAGACAGACAGAAAAGGAAATCGAATTTAAGTGACCCGACAAAATCTTCCTGACAAAGCTGAACCTTTGTAGGGACTAGAAGACTGTCTCTGAAAAATATCTAGCTTTTGTCAAATTTATTATAATAGAAGATAAAAAGTTATGCCAAAATAGCAAGGGTGAATCTGTGAATAATTTATTTCTGCTAGGTTTGTGTACAAGGCTACCATGCTGTATTACAACTGGAAATGTTTTATCATTTATAATCATTTCTGAAAATCATATTCTGAAAATAATTGTCCTAAGAAAAGACTGAGTGTCAGCACAATTCTTTCCCTATAGGACAGGGAATGTTAATGTTGCTTGGAAGAGGGGCATGACAGAGTATCTCACACAATATATCTGAAGGGGTGACTTGGGTATAGATTTAAAGGATTTAGAATATCTCTTGTGGCCTCCTAGAGTATAAAGACATGAGAAAGCTGTCAGGTCTCAGAGGCACAAGAGCCAAAAGAGAGTGGCATTTTTCAGGTTTTCAAAGCTAAAAACAAAGAGCTAAGATCATGGGCTTCAGTATTATGTCCCTTCATGATGATCCCAAAGATCAGATAGGACCAGGTTCATTTCAGCAGACATACCTAAAATCCCCTCAAGCCATGTTCCCAGTAGCAGGGGAACTGCATCAGAAAGAACACTGCAAGGACTCACTGCAACACAGGTTCCCTCTGATAGGTACAGATGGCAGAGTACAAAATGGCACGAGAAATGCTAAGAGAAAATACAGGATGAGCATTTTGCACCTAAGAAAATTAGCTACACAAAAATGGCTTGATCCTAAAAAGACTAAGCTACCTAGCCAGTAAAGTTATTATTTGAATAATCAGCTGCTCAACAAATCAAGCTTGAGGGAAGGTAAATCCATTAATACAGAAGTCTCAGTTCTTCACGTGAAATAATGAATGAAATTACTCTTGTGGTACTCACCGTTTAAGATGAGTCTATATGTGAGAATAAAGAACTTGATTTCTTATTGCTACTGTGATGCAAGTATATTTCTACAGTTTTTATAAAACGGCTTCAAGACTTCATACCAGACAACAGGAACTGACACTCCCCAATAATTTAATTGAAAATCCTTCTGCTGCTGCTATTTGTAGGTTACTAAGAAAGCAATCAGTTGTGACTACATAGAAATACAAACAAGTAGCAACTGTGAAGTACTAACTAGAATTTCTAACTGAGAATTGGGGTTGTAGTTTGTATCATCCCTTTAATTGCTTCATACTGTCAAGTAAATGTCTTGATTTCATAAGTAGCCATTTAAGAAGAGGACATAACATTTGTCAAACTGAGTAATTATATTCAATTTTAAAATAAATTTTGAAACTTGTCCTAAAAATCAAAGGTCAATCTGGGTATACTTTTATGCACCATGGAGGAAGGGATAAGAATTAGTTACAATGACTCAAAATGATTGTGATAGCTATCTATTTTTCTGCAGGTATTAAATTTTCAGTGGCTTTTTCAGAACAGAAATCAAATCACTCATGTTCTTTCCAGGCTATGGTTTTAGTTAATTATAAAATGAAGAAGGAATAATGGCAACTAGGAAAAGTCAATGATCATGAAGGATGATGAAATACACAGTTTTAAAGATTTCAAAGCATGGCAGTTAATTTTATTTCTAATGATGCCTTTGAAGCTACAAATGCAAAAGTCAAGACATTTCACTATGGAAACCTGTCAAGGTCAAGAGGTCACACATATTTTTAAATGTATGGGTTTACTATCATCAATCATTTTTAAATGACCTTCTACAGCAAATCTTCCAGTTTTGAATAATCAAAATCTTCCTAAGAAATATGTGATCATTAGTTTTACTATGCACCATAATAAGAGTTTTGTATAATGTATTGCAACATAAATATATGTGCACTATGAAAGTCATCTAACACTTCACAATGCTAACAGAACATATAGACTTTTTTTTCAATTACCTTTTCCCTAAAAATAAGATTAAATATTATTTTCACTTTAATTATTCTATGTTGTCACAGTCCCTAATCTCCATACTATACTGTCAACTTTATTTGATCACTCACTCTAATAATCAGGTCTAAATCTTATCATCAACCCCAATGTTCTACCATTTGCATGAGACAAAATGAACTTATTCCAATATATTATTCCAATATATTAGAGAAACCATCATGTCCTCTCATTACAGTCCGCTCATCCAACTGTATCCACTACGCCTATCCATTACCCATACTGGAATCTTGGGTTTAATCCACCTCAATTCTCACCACATCCATAATCTTTCTCCTTCCTTGTGGATTTATCTGCCACTAAGCACCAGCATTCTTTAGCTCGTTACCAGGACCTCTGATCAACTAAAGCTAAGTAAGCATATCACTGCTAACAGCTTCAAGTTACCTAAAGCCTACGTCTGAACAAGATCTGTCTCCTGAATTTTGGGCCTGTACATTCTAAACCAATGTGACAAGACCTAAGTCATATGTTCTATCTGAAAACCCAGGTCCTTTTTCAGTGTTCTCAAACCCCTAGCTCCAACTCACTTTTATATTTTTTTTATTATTAAGAAATTTTCTGTTCATTTTACATACCAACCACAGGTGCCCCTCTCCTCCCTCCTCCCACCATTTCCCCAGCTTCTCCCACCCCAACCATCCCTCATTCCCACCTCCTCCAAGGCAAGGACTCGCATAGGGAGTCAGCAGAGCCTAGTACATTCAGCTGAGGCAGGTCCAAGTGCCTCCCCCTGAAACAAGGCTATGTAAGATGTCCCACCATAGGCACTGGGTTCCAAAAAGCCCACTCATACAGGAGAAATAGATCCTGATCACACTGCCAGAGGCCCCTTAAGATCAAGTTAAACAACTGTCTCGCCTATACAGAGGACCTAGTCTAGACCCATGAGGGCTCCACAGCTATTGGTCCAGAGTTCATGAGTTCTGACTAGTTTGGTTTGGTTGTCTCTGTACATTTCCCCATCATGATATTGATGCACCTTGCTCATAGAATCCCTCCTCTCTCTTTTTGACTGGACTCCTGGAGCTCGATCTGGTGCTTGGCTGTGGATCTCTGCATCTGCTTCCATCAGTTACTATATGGAGGCTCTATGATGACAGTTAGGGTTTTCACCAATCTGATTACTAGAGTAGGCCAGTTCAGGCACCTTCTTCACTATTGCTAGCAGTCTAAAGTGGGGTCATCCTGTGGATATCTGGGAATTTCCCTAGCACCCTCTTTCTCCATGTTTCCAGAACATAAGTGTGACAAGACCTAAGTCATATGTTCATTCTGAAAACCCAGGTCCCCGAAAATTTGTGCACACTAATAAATTTATCTGGGGTCAGAGAACAGAACAGCCACAATATTAAACATAGAGGATAGGCAGTGGTAGCACACGCCTTTAACCCTAGCATTCCAGAGGCAGAGATCTACATGGAACTCTGTGTGTTCAAGGATAAAGCCAAGCATGGTGACTCACGCCTTTAATCCCAGAAAGCGAGCCTTTAATCCCAGGGAGTGATAGCAAAAAACAAAAAAGGTATATAAGGCGTGAAGACCAGAAACTAGAAGCTTTTGGTTGATTAAGCTTTTAGGCTTTTAGCAACAGTTCAGCTAAAATCCATTTGGATGAGGACTCAGAGGCTTCCATTCTGAGGAAACAGGATCAGCTGACGAATTCGCAAAATGAGGAAGCTGTGGCTTGTTCTACTTCTCTGATCTTCCAGCATTCACCCCAATACCCAGCCCGGATTTGTTTTTTTTAATAAGACCTGTTAAGATTCATGCTGCATAAGGGAATGGGATGGTTGAGCTGGAACAGGGACAGAGTGGGAGAACAAGGAAAGAGATACCATGATAGAGAGATCTACCTCATTTTAAAATGACTGCTATGTTATATTTTAATATCTCTTTATTCTCAAAACAGCAATTTATTTCCATCTCTATCATTCTAAGCCTTTAATGATACCCTACAGATTAAACCCAATAAATTCCTATAGGTATTTAAATTTTTCATATATAACCATTTTGGAACACTTGAAACTTTAAATTTCTGTAATGTAATTATTTTCTCACTAGATCTGCACTATCCCATAAGATTTCCACCAACCACATATAGCAATTCAAATTAAGTAAGACAGCTGGGTATTGTGGCTTGTGCCTATAATCCTAGCACTCGGGAGACTGACGCAGGAAGAACACCACAAATTCAAGACCAGGTTGATTAGTAAAGAACAGGAAAGTACTCAAAAGTCTTCTGTTTCATTGTGGATGCATCTAAAGTCCCAAAGCAAGCACTGAACCGTACTATCACCTGAAATACATACTGTAGTTTTACCACAGGGAGAAAACACTGCAGATAATAATGTAAAATGAGACATACGTTGAAGTAAAAAAACTTTAAACGAAGCCAGAAGGCTCTCAGGGGAGAGATGATCCTGTGTTCTTGCTTACCTCAGGCTTCCTTAAAATATACTTATCTTAGTGTTTAATGTGAGACACGCAATCTAAACGCAATTCCAAAATGCTTAAAGAAGTCACCAGGAGCTGATTTCAAGAAAAGGTTTACAAATGTAGCCAGCTTTGTAGAGGCTTCTAAAAATTACAAGGAAATTTTAAGTACAGGGCACTAGTGAATAAGAATATAACTCAAGGGATTAGGTCAAAAGTTCATTTTTCAAGCCAGAAAAGTAGCTTGAAGACAAATTTGAAAATTAACTAAGATTCCAAGATTCTCAGGTACCTGGAGCCATCAGGAGTCACAAGAGGCTCCCCATTCTATAACTATTCCATTATGCAAAACTTCTAAGTGGGTCAATACAAAATCTGTCAGTACATCTACGGTGTCTGCTCTGCCACTATATGCTCCTTGCAGCTCTCACTCATGAACACAGTGAGAAAAAGAAAGACCCAAATATGTAAAGTCAAGAAAAGGAACAAGAAGAGATGAATATGGACAAAGTTTTCAAACATCTTTATGAGCCTAGTAAGCAAACCGAATGGGTATGACAGCAGATGTCTTCTAGAAGATGTCATCTACATGTTTCTGTGGAGGCATCATGCTATACACAGAACACACATGGGATTCTTTTCATCTGGACACTGGTTTCAATAGATGGGTACCCTTAACTATAGGAAGCTACAGCATAGGCTGATAACTAACTCACCCAAGGCTACACACACACACACACACACACACACACACACACACACACGAAACAGAATCTGGGAACTGTTTTTTCCAGATTTTACCAGGGTTATCCACTATACCTGCCTCACATGCAGGGCACTTTGGGAAGCATTAACTTAGAAAGTATAGTAGATCCATTCTTTGGTTGAGTGAGATAACCCAGACTCAGAAGGATAAACAGGGTATGTACTCACTCATAAGTGGATATTAGGTGTAAAACAAAGGATAACCAGACTACAACCCACAGCTCCAGAGAAGCTAGCTAACAAGGAAGACTCATGGATCACCCTGGGAAGGGGAAATGGATAAGATCTCCAGGAGTAGACTGGGGTTGACAGGGGCAATGGAGGGTAGGGGATGGGGAAAGAGAACATAAGGGAACACGGTGGTCGAGCTGGAACAGGGACAGAGTAGGAGACCAATGAAAGAGATACCATGATAGACAGAGATATCATGGGGATAGAGAGAAACCAGGTGCTAGCGAAGTTCCCAGGAATCTACAAGGATGATCCCAGCTTAGACTATTAGCAATAGTGAGGAGGATGCCTGAAGTGGCTTACCCCAGTAATCAGATCAGTGAATACCCTAATTGTCACCATAGAGCCTTTCTCCAGTAACTGATGAAAGCAGATGCAGAGATCCACAGCCAAACACCAGGCTGAGCTCCAGGAGTCCAGTCAAAGAGAGAGAAGAGGGATTCTATGAGCAAGTGCATCAAGATCAGGATGGGGAACTTACAGAGACAATGAAACCAAACTAGTGGGAACTCATGAAATTTAAATCAACAGCTGTGAAGCCTGCATGGGACTGGACTAGGCCCTCTGCATAGCGAGACAGTTGTGTAGCTTGATCTGCTTGAGAGGCCCCCTGGCAGTAGGATCAGAATCCATCCATAGCATATAAGCAGGCTTTTTGGAGCCCACTACCTATGGTGGGACAACAGGCACAGCCTTGAGGCAGGGGAGGAGCTTGAACCTGCCTCTACTAAATGTACCAGGCTCTGCTGACTCCCCATCGGAGGCCTTACCTTCTTGAAGGAGAGAATGGAGGGTGTGTTGGGATGAGAAGACTGGAGGGGTGAGAAGAGGAAAGATGGTATGTAAAATGTATAAAAAAATTTTCTTAATAAAAAAAGTATAGTAGAATAGTGTCGTCCCCCACCAAAGGTTGAGTCCACCCAGGACAATGAAATTATGGGGTCTGCAGATACAGTTATCTCAGATGAGGTCATATTGAATAGTGTGAGCCTTCAATTTTTCTTCTGAGAAGAAAAGAGAACACACAGGCAGAGACTGGAGTACTTCAAGCACAATACAAGAAAAACCAAAGAGGGCTGAGAGCCACTGAAGGTAGGAAAGGCATGAAAGTGATCTACTTTAGGGTCTTCACAGGAAGTGTGGCCCTGATCCTGCCTGGGCTGCATACTTTCAGACTCAAAGACTGTAAGAAATGTCTGAGTTAAGCCCCCATGTTATGGTAATTTCCCACTGAAATCCATGACTGTAATACAGAGTAAGGTCGTGAAGAGCAGATAAGAACTATGAACAGTACTCAGCTGATAAAGCAAAGAATATGAGGCTTTCATAATACTGTTTAGAAATTCCTGACAGGAATGTATTAATGAGGCACTACGGAAAGTGATGAAAAGTCCTACATTCAGTCACAGAGATCCATCAGTCACCTTTACCCATGACCAAGCTTTTTGAAATGAATCACTATCTGTAATCAAAAGACAGAGCTGAAGGTGAAATGTTGGGATCAGTGATGCGTGGATGGCACAGAGGCCCTAGGAAAGGATGATGATATTAAAGATAACAGTACAGAAAAAGAGGAGAGGTTGATCTTAATATAACCTTAAGGAGTTCTGCCTTAGTGATGAGGAGAGCACAAAGGAGGGAGGGGCTGGATGTCAGCTAACTGGAAGAGAAGAAAGCCCCATCTGTTTGAGCAAAGCAGATCAAACGCAATCATGTTCCCCAAAGGGCTTAGTAAGAGACTTCAAATGCAGTGTGTAAAATATCATACAGATACTAGGAAATGGTAACTTCATTCGAAAGGATCTGGACAAACTATTTCAATCGAGAAAATGTAATTCTTATAAAAGGCACCCTGCCTATTGTTAAAGAACAACTGAGATTTCTGTAACTTATTCCAAGAAGACACTTCCACAAACCTTTTTTAACCTTTTAACTTTTTAACTTGTGATGACTCAGACATGCATTCCCATTAAGTATAATTATAAAGGTTCCATTGCCCAGGGATAACAGCGAACCAGGCTAGTAAGTCACTAGCTCTTCCCTGAATGAGTTCATAAGGTTAATGATAGCCAAGTAAGTAAGTCATCACAAGCAAATACACACATCATACATGACACACAGATGACAGCAAAGAGCTATGGATTCTAGAGTAAAATAAAAGTAACCTCTAATTTGACCTAGATGTTCTAATATGTTGTCATTGAGACAGTTGTCACTGTCAGATGAGTTAGGAAAAGAAAGTATGGAAGAGAGAGATGGGAGGAAGGAGGAGAGAGTGAGAGAAGGGAGCAAGCATATGCACAAGAAATCACCTTGTAAGCGGCCTTAGTACTCCTGAGACATAAAATGAATAACAAATAAATAATTTAATTTCCTGTTAACATAGTGTAAATTTCCTTTCACCACTCTGTGCAATGTGATTCAGTCAGAAACCACCAAAGAGGCTTTCCCCTCATGTAGAATAGGTGTGCTGCCAATGACATCAGTTGGCTTATGGCACATTCAAGAGTTGTGTGAATAATCTATCAAACAGGAAGACTTTCCTGAATGCACATGCCTTTGGTTCTGCCTAGATGGACTGCTTGAGACCTGAAGAGGCAGGATCAAGAGTTACCTTGGAAAATTTCAGTATCTTTTGTCATACACCTTTAACAAATGCATACTTTTCCAAGGTATGACAGATTACACACCCCGAGAGTCAGTGAGAACACTGCTCCAAGAGGTCCTCAAATGTGACAGCTACGAAACAGTCTGAGCTATTCACCTGGAGATGAGTAGAAGAAGCCTGGCAGAGATGAAAAATCTAAGAGCTGCTCTGTAAAACCCACCAACGGACCAGGTTACAGCAGACAATACAAATGATCTTTTGTAAATGAGGAGACAATGAAAGCTATATGACTTCACAGTAGTTATCAGGCCAGAGGGAGATGGAAGATGAAAGGAGACATCTTTCTTTCAAAAATCATGAAATAATCCTATATGGTTTGCTGCCTCTGAAGTATGAATATTTGCGTGAGTTTTCACTATATAAGATATAGACTATATGTCTGGTCTCAGTATTTAGAATGGCCTATTTTATTTAACAAATACCAAACAAGACAAAAGCTTTAATTTTAATTTGTTCTTCAAGAGTATTGTCAAAGCTTTTACAAGGCATTTGGGTTCTTAAGTCAACCACACTTTACCATAAAGTGATTGATTTATCAAAACACCTACAAGAATATATCAATACAAGAATTGTTTGATGTTCTCAGCCAGGAAAAATTAGAGTCACTAGAAAGGATGTGAACTACATCCAAACACTATTCACTTGGCTGAACAGAAACTGAGTATCCTAGATAGGAACAAACATCAACTATGAACCACCTCTTTAAAACTCATCAACACCACTTTCCCTATCTTATTATCTATTAAGCATGCCTTTGTGATAGGAAACCTCCTCAAAAGGGAAAAAATATCTGTCACTATTACAGAAAAAAATCTATTTAAATGGTAAAATACATCATGTATCTCTCAGTAAATATAAAACTACCAAATTTAAAACCAAGACAGAGCAAGTTCAAATAGACATGGAACTGGTGTGCTCAGCCTGATGGTGATAACTCAGGGAGCAGTAAGGGATGGATAGCCGGCAGGACATAATTCCTGGGCTTCTGTAAGAGAGACATCGGTACTGCACCTGAGGGCAAAGGATGGAAGAATCTCCAACATAACCACAGTGACTATCATTAGGATAAGATATGAACAAAGAAGGGAAACTCAAGGAAAGATAATGTAGGTGTAGTATTTGACGGGTCAAAGGAGAGTTATTTTCATAAAACTCAAGCCAACAGGAAACAAAAGCTAAGTGTTTGCTAATTAGATGTAGAATAACATGGATGTTATCACAAAATTTAGACTATCGGTTAACTATAAAACCTCTTTGAAAACTATTATAACTTATTCTACATTAGTAACCATGTCTTTACTGCAGAAGCAGCCATAAAAGAAAGTCTATAGATCCTAAAATCAATTAAAAATTAGCAGGTCACTGTCCATCTATCCAAAGCATTAAAATGAAAATGAAAAAGATATTTGCTATTTAATAAATAAATAGTGAAAAAGTCATTTATTTTATCCTGTGCTGATCTCAGATAAGGAATTCATGGTGACAAATATGCTCACCTTAGACTAAAGAAAATATCACCATCTTTGAACAATGTGCATAAAGTGATTCACAAACTTAGCATGACTCAAGTGAAGAAATCCGTTCTAAAATAATTTATCCAAAATAATTCATATAGTGCCTGCCAAAACATGAACTAAAAATTCCAAGGTTTTCAAAGCTGAAAGCTATTAAAAATGAGCTATTTTAAACTTAGAGTAGAATGTGCCATACAAAATACTGCTTTTATTTCTCTTTTAGCGATGACCCATAGAATTGTGTATGGGGGGGGGGGTGCATGTGAACATGTGGGAAAACTAGCCATTGCATACATATGGAGGACAGAGCAGGATGGTGGGTGGCTGCTTCCATCTTTCTCTGTCTTGTTGTTGTGAAGCAGGGTACCTTACCCATCCAGAGGCTTGCCATCTGCCTTGGCTGGGCTGGCTGTCCAGTAAGCTCTCGGGATCCTCCTATGTATACCCTCCAACAGTTGGCTTGTAGGCATCTATTTATTACCATGCCCAGTTTTTAGATGGGTCCCAAAGATTTGAACTTAGGTTTCATGCTTGCACAGCAAGCTTTCTTACCCACTGAGCCACCTCCTACCCCTCCCACAGAATTTTGAGAGGGAATCATGTAAAAGAATGTAATAATCCATGTCCCATTTCTTTGACATTTACTATGTAGAGGAATAAAAAAAGTCATTGCTAAAAAGACATTTCAAAACAAGCCTTTTACATGCTTAAGTTTTTACAATGTAATTACTTTAAGACATCATGGTAACCATCTCCATATTCACTGCCAGAGGAAAGGGTTTGCAGTGTGTTCCATTTTGAAATAAGCTAAAGTATATTTCATAACATCGAATTTTCATGGGCTGATTTTTTCCCCTAGAAAATCACTACAGAGACAATGCAATGAATTAGACTAGCAACTTCAGCAAAGACAGGAACTGAAACAGTTTTGTTTTTCTAAATCACTGCTATTATTTAATATACACTGTTCAAGTTTAGCAGAAGGGGCAAGTGCTGGGAAAAGGGGGTTTGAAATCATCGCCATAGGCACAATTGCTATGAAACCGCATTGCCAGGAGCTATGTGGCTGCATATTCTGGGAGTTCCCATGAACTGCAGTCATTCTCAGGCAAATAATCACTGTCAGATTGTTATCATACATGATACATGATGATTATGCAAGACATAGGGGATTCACAAATATAAAGGATTACTACACAGAATATACATCTAAAACTTCTGCATTCCCTTGATGTGCATTTACATAAGATAGAAATGACAAGTGGCTATATATTAAGGTTTCTAACACATTAATAGAATTGTTTTCATAGACAATAATGTTCCTGTGAAGTCTGTTTCTCTTAAACAACAAAGGTGATGATTGCAACTTGATGATTAAGTTTGTCTGCTTTTCTGCAAACAGAACTGACTACATTTTAAGTTCATTAATATTCCAAAAAAAGTCTTAACAATAGCACTAGATGGCATGAATCAGTATATAACATAAGTATGTAATATAATATTTCTGACTTCACTATGTGACAAAAAGGTACAAAAAAGGGTTATTCATTTCTCAATGTCAACTGCTTCCTGAAAACACGCAAATCTGTAAAGCCCTCCAACAGTCTACTGTCAAAGCAGGAAAGAAAAATCTCAGACATGTATACATGGATTTTTATATGCCCCATAACTGTTTCATAAATAATATACAGAAAGGGAAGTAAAGTTGAATACTCCTGTCCAAGTACTCTTCAGTCCAAGCAAGAGAGATTCTCCATGACAGATGGAGACAAGACAAGTAGTCATGGACATCTTAGGTCTCAGACTGCACAAAGTTTCTCGACTTTTCCAAGAACATTCAAAGTTTTTTCTCAGAGAAAAATGATTCCTCTTTTTGCATATTCTGAACCCAGTTGGAGAGAAAAGATATATTTTATAGATAAAATAAATGGATAATTCAATGCTGCTTTAATTTCTATTTGTGGTATTAGGGACAACTTTTGTAGCTAGCTGACTCCATAATTTCATGGAATTGGATAGTTGGTCAAGAATAAAAATGGAATCTCTCAGTCTTGGTGAATGTGTTTTTGTAGCTAGAGTTTTCCTGCCTGGCCCACAGTCAGGACAAATCTCTTCTGCCAGTCCCATAGCCGCTCAGACCCAACCAAGTAAACACAGAGTCTTATATTGCTTATGAACTGTATGGTCATGGCAGCCTTCTTGCTAACTGTTCTTAAATCTTAATCCATTTCTATACATCTATACCTTGCCATGTGGCTGGTGGCTTACCTGCGTCTTCACATGCTGCTTATCCTGGCAGCGGCTGGCAGTGTCTCTCTTATTCAGCCTTCCACTTCCCACAATTCTCCTCTCTGTTAGTCCCGCCTATACTTCCTGCCTGGCCACTGGCCAATCAGTGTTTTACTTATTGACCAATCAGAGCAACAGATTTGACATTCAGACCATCCCACAGCATGTTTTCAGGTTCAAATCTTTCTCTACATGCTGTTCCTATATTCATTCATAGAAAAAAAAGCAGTCATATGGTAGGTTAACCTTTTCAAAGATGCAAACATAAAGGCCTGGTGGTACATGAGGAACTGTGTCCAGAGTAATGAGCTAGTTTTAAAAAGGTATAGATTTTAAAGCATCATTCATAATATAAAAGATCTTTAAAAAAAAACACGCCCCTCCTTGGTGGAGGACAGTAAGACAACATGGCCCACCAAATCAACTAAGCAGGACTCATCTAAGCTCACAGAGACTGAAACAGAAACCATGGGACCTGCATGGGTCTGCACCAGGTCCTCTGCATATATGTTAGGGCTGTTAGCTTGGTGTTTTTGTGAACTCCAAATAGCAGGAGCAGCTGTATCTCTGACTCTTCTGTCTGCTCTTGAGACTCTTTTCCTCCCACTGGGTTGCCTTGTCCAGCCTCGATGTGAGAATTTTTGCCTTGTCTTACTGTATCTTGTTTTGGCCTGTTTGGCTATAGTCTTTTGGGAGCCTGCTCTTTTCTGAAGAGGAATCAGTGTGGGAGTGGATCTGGAGGAGAGGGGTATTATGGCGAGGGAAGGAGGAGTGGAGGGAAGGGAAAATGTGGTTGGAATGTACTGTATGAGAGAAGAATCTATTTTCAATTAAAAAAAAATTAAGAAAAACTAATCCCACATATATGTCACTGCTACATTCTATTTTATTTTGTTTTCATGTCATTGCTAGTTGAAACCCATTCGATGAATGCTAAGGTATAAGTAACAAGTCTCCTTCCAACACTGAGAACATGGGCTCTCTCTCTCTCTCTCTCTCTGATGCTCAATGCTTAGGAAGGGGAGAGCTCTTTTGAGAATCGCCCCATAGATGAGGTCTCTACTTAGAGCACTGATGGCAATGTATCTAAGCAGTCGTCTGCCTACGGCCACCGAGTTCTCCATGGGATAGACAAGCAAAGTTTCATAGAAAATTGAAACTCTTTGAGTTTTCTAAGGGTTATTTTAGGTCTTTGGGAGGGTTTATCTTTACCTTTTTTAGCTTTGGTGATGGAAAATAAAATCCTATTCCAGACGTGAACGGGCCAAGAGCATATTTTTAATCTCCCAAGAAGCATACCCTATTTTGTAAGGTATTTGAGTTCCCAAAATTTTTATGTAACAACATTTTGACTTCTCCTGAAAGTAATAAAACATCAAGTTACTTGATGTTCCTGTTATTCAAATCATGTGGTTTCAATGCTTCCCAAATATTGTATTAACTCACACAGACAGGTTTAGGATATCACTCATTTTAAATTGTTTTTGTTAATTTTTCTCTTCTGAGACATCTGCCCTTGCTTTTATCACATTTCTATTATACTGAGTTGACCCAAACCATTGAAAGCATGTGACATCATCCTAATCAAATATATATATGAAAAATTAAACCTTTACGATTTTACATTTATAAGTAAAGAACTGAACATTCCAGTTAATACTGCCAGGGTTCTATGGCATTTCTGCCCGTCTATTTTTCACTAGTTGTTTTGTCTTTTCTTTCCATTTTACTGGGTCCAATATAAAAACATACAAGCCAGCCAATTGACGTCTTAAGTTCAAGTGAGACACAAAGCCAGCACTGAAGCAGATTTGGGGACCTGGAGCACTGCACTATGGTGTCTTTCTAAAAGTGTGCAGCACTCAGCATGGAATGTTATGATTGGATACATTACAGATTTCTAAATTAAAAAAGTAACACAGTTTTCATTCCAATCTTGTTTATGTAAGCCTTCATGTTGCTTCTTGACCTTACCTTTCTCCCCTTTCCTGAGTTCCTCTTCACATTGGGTGTGCAGAAGTGACAACCTGCTTTTATCTTCAACTCTACAGTAGCAAGTCTAAGAGTAAACTCTGGGTCTGATAGAGACTGTCAGAAAAAGAAACCTGAAACTCTACCTGTACCACGCATGTGTGGGAGCCTGCAGAGGCTTCCTAGTGAGAACTTACTCAGGGTCAGAGTCTCTGAGCTTGCTTTACCCAGCAGGGCTGCATAAGAAGATGATTTGACCACAGGCGTGTTTACCAGGTGTTTAGAAGGGTCCACACTTGGCTGTATGGTGTGTTTTGATCTTGCAAGGGGGAGGTCTTTTGCCCCTCCCCTTGGCATTGTCACAAAATGCCCTTTTGAATAAATGAAGGGGTTGTTGGGTATTACCCAGCCCTCCTAAAGCTATCCTGTGTTTCTTCTCATCATCTAGGCCTCTCTTTCTATCTGATATTTCCTCATTCCTCTCTCCTCTACTTAAGAACCCTTCAAAAGGTCGGAGCAGGCTCCCACACATGTGAGCAAGCAGGGAACAACAGAAGAACTCATTCTCATTTTAATTCCAGTAAGGAATTCCCAATTCTAAAGGACAACGGTAATATGCTACTTAATGGGAGAAAAACTATAATGTTCCTCTCCTCTATGTAAGTTTTTTTTTTTTGTTTTTTTTTTTTTTTTCAAGACAGGGTTTCTCTGTGTAGCTTTGCCTTTCTGGAACTACTGGTAGTCAGCTGCTCGAACTCACAGAGATCCGCCTGCCTCTGCCTCCCAAGTGCTGGGATTAAAGGCATGCGCCACCACCGCCCGGCTCTATGTAAGTTTAAATTAGAAAATTTTACATTTCTAATGAAAAAATTTTGTAAACACACATGACAAACTATGGGACTCTCCTTTGGTTGTATCTCCAACATACATATTTTTATTTTGATCCAGTTCTGGGCTTCTCACATGCTAGAGGCATGGTTTACCACTCAAGACTCTCTATACACCACCTTTAATAGAATATCACATAATATTCATAAGAAAGAGTTAATAAGAGATCAGAGGTCTTTATGTTCCTATTATCCTATCTTCAATTGGTTATTTTACTCTAATGGATAAGATTTTTTAAAAAAAACTCAAATGATTATTTGATGTAATTTAACTATTATCATGAACAAACTGTTAGAGCAACCTGCCTACAAAGACCCTGATCCTGCATTCTGTGAGTTTAACCTTACCTCCAAAGATATATTCACTGGTGTGATCAGATTAAGGATGTGGGGACAGAAATATTATTTATGAGATTTTTCTAGGTAGACCCTAAATGCCATCCATGTGTCTCAGGAAAGGGAGGGCAGATGAAGACTCAATACACAGAACTGGAACCTGAGAAGTGGAAACTGATGTACTAAGTCCTCAACTCAAGGAATGCCAGCAGAGGTGAGGGATGAGCTGCCTCAGGGAATACCAGAAGCCAGCAGAGGTGAGGGATGAGCTGCCTCACCAAAAAGGAGAAGCCAGGAGAGGCGAGGGTGAGCTGCCTCAGGGAACACCGGAAGCCTGGAAAGGTGAGGAATGAGCTGCCTCACGGAACACCGGAAGCACAGTTTTGAGGACATTTTGACTTTGACTCAGAACTAGCTTTGAGCTTCTGTCACACTGAGAGTGTGAGGTAGTAAATCCTTGCAGCTGCCTCAGGAAACAAATACAAGTGCAGCTGTTGCCATTTCAGAATACCACACTGAAATTTTAAATTAACAAATATGGTAGAGGCAGCGCCTGGAGAAAAATAAAGGATTCCACTTGAGTATGTTGAAAAGCCTGGGAAGTAGTTTTGAAAGATTTCGATATAGAAAAATGTTTAAAGTGTGAAAACCAAGAAAATGACTAGTCCAAAGGGCAAGTTTACAGTACCATAGATCTTCCAGGAAATAGTTTGCCAAGAATTATCAACAGTACTAAAGTACTTCTCTTCTTTTGTACATTAATTTCTCTACTAAGGCTTAATACCAGGATTTGTCAAAATCAGATCAAAGTCTATGACATTAGATGCTCCAGTACCACTTATCTATAATTTCAAAATCCAGAAATAATCAAACTATCAAGTATAAAAGAGGAAATTAAACAATGTGTTTCTTTAACTTTGTCTTAAACATCTAAGGAAAATTTCCAAAAAAAAAAATTGACCAAAAAAAAAAAAAAAAAAGAGTTGTGCTTTGTAAAAAGGATCAAATAAAGAGTATGTATGCTAGTGTTTTTAATTCTTATTTAAAATGCAATGGGAAAAAAGAGACACATGAAGCATTATAGCTGGCATTTTCTTACAATTCTTTGAGTAGTTTTCTAAGACATACCAGCCACTTTGGGTAGGGGTGGGAGGATTCTATAAAAGCGGCAAGTTGACAGATACACAAGTTTTCTCAGTGTCTGGAAGATATAAGAACAACATCTTACTGCCTAGAACTCTGAGTTGTCTTCATGTACCACATTATCAATAGTGACGTTCAATGTCCACTGATCACACAGAAACAGATATTACTAGCATTAGCTTACAACTGGAAGCATCCAAAACACTTCAAATCACCTTTCATAAGCAGGAAGAATGGGGATGAAATCCAAGAAAAGTGATTCCAGCCTGGAACTTCAATGCCTCTGTCATGGTGATGAGGTAACCTGAAAGCCCAGGGGAACCATGGGCCATGGGTACAGCTTCCTATCTGCAAGCTGAAGAGAGCAATGATACAGCTTGAAACCCACTCTGTCCAGCTAATATTTAAGTCTGCACAGCCCATCAGGTTAAATGTCTCAGGTTTTCCTCCAATACTTCAAGATTCATGACTAGACTAAGGTACTGGATAAAGCAGACTTCCATAAATACTGCCTATTATATAAACATACTCAAGATCATCTTTAAAATCAGTGCCACCTATTTATCTCACTTCTCTTCATTCAGCATACAGCTGATACTAACTAACTTAATATGGTTTTAGCTTGGGCAACTAATTGTTTTGCAGAATATTCTAATATTCTAAAAGTCAGCAATTTTCTGCAAACATGCTTATGGCTTTAATTCCCCTTATAAGGAAAAAAAAAAAGAATAACTCCTACAAAGCTCTAGCAATTTAAAATCCACAAAACCTTTTTTCTACTTAGGATTATAACATGAACTCATGAGCAGCCTATGTGTGCAAACTTACCTCATGAAGTACTTTTGCACTTGAGAAGTTTCTAGTGTGAGTATAATCAAAGAAAGTATACAAGTATTTCATGAAGAAAAGTCATGACCAAATTAGGACTAATTTTTAGCTTTCACATTTGAACAGAACAAATTCGGGACATCAAAGGATTAGATACATGGAATCACCTCTCAAGTGCAAAATGAGAAGTCTCCATTCCCAAAACATTCCTCTGTTCCAGAACAGATACTTTCTGTACCAGATATTCTGATAGCCAAGTCTTGATTTAATTGCCCCGAATAGTGAGAAGTCATGGACTACACATGCAAAATTTAGTATTACTAATTTGATACATTACATCAACTTCAATAAGAGCAACAGGAAAATTAACATTTATAAATATTTTGCAAACACCAAGGAAAAAAAAGTAGTATTCACTTTTATCCCCTGAGCTGGAAATAACGAATATGTCTTTATAAATCTCTAAAGAGCTTTTACCTTTGATTGCAGGACTGAATGTAAAGAAAATCTCTAGATGAAGAGGGTTTGTAACTGTTGTCCTTGTTAGAGAATTGCAAGTCCCATCTAAGAAGTTATACTGGTAAACATGGTCACAAAAAGCATTCTGACAAATATATTTGGGTCACCAAAAGATGCAATTCAAGTGTCAATAAGCAGTTTATAGGGATATCCCACAAATAGCCACAGTGTATTTTCTCACCTTATATGATTTACATGCTGGCATAACATTTAACATTAAAGCACATAGTATAATCAATTTTGTAAATTTTAGAATGCTCACAGGATGGCTGAAGGATTGCTTTGAAGTAGCACATGTTTGAATTTAACCAATGGATTGTGTCTAATATCTCAAAAATTAAAATAATCTGACTTGATCCAACACTTCCATGGATCAACTTCTGAAAGATTCTGAACATATGATTTAATAACAGAGCTGACTTGCTAGAGACTAAATCTTCTTCATGAATTGATTTTTAGAATGGGTATGTTTGTCTAAAAAATCTTTGTATTTGTTTAAAAACTACAGACCAAGCATTTAAATTCTCTCATAGATTATAAATCAAAGAAAATTGAAGGCAGCTATATAAACAGATCGCTGCCTGCATCTGTTGTATAGACACAATGATCTCTAATGTGGAGCATTTAGCCTGTTCACCTCTCAGCTGCCATCTTTGAATAAACATGTCTTAAAGCACCATCAATCTAAGCAATGTGGGGCATTTTCCTTTCAAGAACAAAGACATTTTCAACTTTGGATTAGATGTACAACTGTAAAACCAAGCAGAAAAAGGAATCTTGTGATACAGGTTTATGTTAAATGTTGAACATGATACTACCAAGCTTTCCCGAGGAGAAGATGCCTTCAAGAACTTGGGGTATTCATTTTAACTGTTTTTGTTCCCACTGTTATTACTCTGTATCATGGTACTTGCAGAAAAACTTTTCTGCCTAATACTTGGAGAACCTGTAGGAAGAAATTAGTTTCACTGTGAATAAAAAAAGTCCAGTTATTATCAAAAGAGTACACTTTGTTTCTACAACGACTTTAAAAGCAGGCAAATGCAGAAAGGACAAAAATGAAAAAATCATTAGTGTAGAAGAGTTGGTTCTTTCAGAATCTGATGACCAAGATGATCATGTTAAAGATAGTTAAAGATTAAAATAAGGATTTAACAGTACAGAAAAATGCATGTTCATTTTTATGAAGATTTTTAGACTGTTCTACTAGGGCCAATATGTAAAACAAGTACTGTTGAAAGGAATATCTTAGGAGAATCAATACTTAAAAAATAAAATAAGGGGTCAAGTTGAATAGGACTCGGACCACATTTCCTGAGACTATGGAAATTTCCACATAAATTCCAACAAGGGCTCCCTCACTCCTCACCCTCACTTCCTCATGGTACTGTCTGCCATAATGGATGTTTGTTGAGGGAAAATAGGGTGGAGAAACGGGTTATAAATGCTTACGATTGAAGAAAAGCTGCTCTGTGCCAGTGCACTGGAAAACTATTTCACAACAGTCGGTCTATGCGAAAATGCTAACCCCTGACGTGTTGCCAAGGTCACAGAGACCGGGTGATGCCACACACAATGAATGCCACCTGAGTATGTGTAAAGAGAATGTGTGGAGAGGGCTATTTTTACATAACACATCTCACTGAGAATCAGGAAAAGAAAATGCAGAGTAGATTGTTTTTGTTTTGTTTTTTTCTTTTACATAATTTCATTTCATGATCCTTTTTGTGGGCATACTAAAATATTAGCAGTGTCCTGCTTATGAATGTATGTGATCCCTTCTAGGTAGGTCCTGGCAGCATAGTCTTTAGGTGAAATTTGAGAACAACACTACCATTCCAAATTCAATTTGAATAACTACATTATCACAAGGTTCTCAGGAATAGCCAAAGACAACAAATGTGAACTGTTTACCTTGAGTGGCACATGTCTGTCACCCTGTTCAGACAGCTACATGGCGGTGGGCTCCTGCCACCATTCTGTTTCCATTAGTGCCTCCCATGTACACTCCACCTTCTACTGCTGTTTCTCAGAGCGCCATTTTACAAGAATGGAAATGCACCAAGGAAATTTTCTTGAAGTGAGACTCCAGCTATAAAACAAGTGAACCAATTTCCTGAGACCTGAATAAAGAACATTTCTTTCTCACTGATTAGAGAAATCCAATTTCAATCTCTGTTTATATAAGACTCGGCACTCTTTACTAGCATCATAGTGAAATATGGTTCTTGAACTTAGGAAATAACAACAAAAATAAGATGCTGTATTTTCTCAACTAGCAAATGCACTGACTTCTTCACAGGAAGCCCCCACACAACCTGGTAAAGACTCCACTTCTTACATGTGTCCTCCTCACATATTTAAAGGGCATTGGGATGAAGTCTCATTAAGGACTGAAATGGCCCATTACTACAGACAGAGAGAGCCTGTCTTGGGATTGATGTAAACTTGGTGCAAAGTCCAAAGCCAAAAAGAATGATCCATTTGCAAATTTTCACCTTTTAAGAAAGTAAAAATATTTTTTCAGCCTGGACATGATGACATCTTTTTCTTTTCTAGCCCTTCAAGCTTTAGATTCATTAAAGGGAAAGATTATTGTTTTAAGCATGAATCACATTGCTATATTTTCCTTTTACTAAATTAGCAATAATATCTCAAGAAAAATCAATTTGTTCCTAAAATCATTAATAAGTTTTGGGGGATCATTGTGCTGGCTTCAGTGTTCATATCATCTTACTTTATAAGACTAATATCCCCACTTTCCAGATGAAGAAAGCAAGGCTTAGAACAGAAAACCACATATACTGAAATCTGCACTTAAGAAAAAGTATATTTACATACTGTCAACAGAATGAACCAAAGCATCCACACCTTTATTTAGGGATTTGCCTAATCATTTGGACCTTCAATGAACTACCTCTAGTAATTTATCTACTCAAAAGTTGGCAGACAGATAAAACTGAGAAGATAATCTAAGCTATTTACTCCCTTCACCTCAGATTAACCCTTGTGGGTCTCTCATGGGCTGGTTGAAAACTAATGTCTTCTTCCCCCACTGGTATAAACTCTGCTTCACTGAGTTGTAAAATTTGCTTAAATATTACTTGTGACTAAAGATTATGTTACTTTATTATATGCAGCTTCCAGGATGGTTCCTGCTACATCGTTGATAAATCCTTATGTTCACTAAATGCTTGTTAAAAGAATGCATATGTAAATAAACCATCTCAACTGTGACAGCAGGTAAAACCTCACACATACAATTATTAATACAATCCAAGCCTAATAATTAGGCTTCTCTAACTTTAACATGTATCTGAATCATGAAAAATCTTACAAACTCAGCTATCCTGGAGTGGAAACTGAGACAAATTACATGGGCATTGGTTCCCACACCACCTTCTCACTGGCAGTGATAATCTACAGGGACACAAGAATCTTGTGACTGTTTGGGAATGTGTGTGTTCCTTGGATATTGACCTCCATTCAGATCTGAACCAAACCTCTAGTTATTACACTTGGTAAGGAAAAGTATGTGTTTATATGAATTTCCCCAACATCAGTGTTCTTTCAAAAGAACCATTTTAAAGTTAGTATCTTCAGTCCTAAGGGACAAGAAAAGCAGTAGGGGGACTCATTTTAATATTAATTAAATAAAAAATTAAGTATCAACTATAGCAATTATCACTTATTATAGTTCCCTCCAACCCAGGAAAGCTGGAGTAAATAAAAACAGAATAAAGAAGCAAGCAAGCAAATTATTGTTCAGAAAGGCATCAGGTTTCTGCCCGCCCTGATTAGTGCCAATTTCTGGCTTATGATAAGAATTCTACCAGATCTGATGAGCCCTACATATTAATGAATCTGTACTGGTGTAGAGAACATACAAATGACCTCTTAGCCACTCAAATACTGAATACTTTCATCCCAACATTTCCTTTGTGCTGTGCCAGGGCTGAAATTTGTGGCTACTACTGTTTAGTCCTAAGTTCAGGAATATTGCCATCGCAAAACCACGAGTAACAGAAATACTTGTGTTAACCAAATGATGGAAGCCACTTTAATAATTCTCCATTCCCAGTTACTATTTAAGTACACAGAAAAATTAGCTTTCTGTACACAAGAAAATGGCTGAACTGAGTAGACATCACTGAAACACTGCATTCATTTCCTTGATGGATCATGTTAACAAGCTATTATTACCAGAGCCCAAGCATGCTATCAGCAGAAAAGTACATACCAAACAGGGATGTAACTATTGCATTGAGCCAAGCATTTCTGCTTTATCCCTGAACATGTCGGTGACAGGCTATAAGCTGCATGTAGACTGAGAAAGTGCTGAAAACATTCAACTTACCAAACATGAACAGACAGAATATTAAGTGCCTAGAAAAAGCAATGTATATATATTGAATATTTTAATAAACTTTAAAGAAAACTCTGACAATAAAATAGTAGTACAGGAAAAAACAATTATTCAACTTTTACCCTTAATTTCAAAATGAATAAAAGGCCTAGGAACATACATTAGGTTAAAAAAGACACAACAGTGGTTCTTTTAACACCTCTGCTATAACATGAATTCGAGTTCTACCCATCATGTGATAGTACTTGCAGGGGGAGCCTTTGAGAGGGAACAGGTTTAGATGAGATCCTGAGGGTGGGGCCCTCAGGACAGAGTGAATACCCTTCTCAGAATAAACACTATAGCATCTCTCTCTCTCTCTCTCTCTCTCTCTCTCTCTCTCTCTCTCTCTCTCTCTCTCTCTCTCCCCCCCCCATGTGAATACATAGGGATTAATGGCTGTCTACAAACTACAAAGACAACCTCACCACAACCCAGCCAGTTTGGCATCATGATCTTGGACTTCCAGCTTCCAGAACTGAGAAAACAAATTTCTATTCCTTAAACTACCCCATCTATTTTATTATAGCAACCGAAGAAAAATAATACAATTTCTCTGATTGCTGCCTTTATCTTTATATAATAATCATTCTATATCATAATATGCTCACAGGATTTAAACTACCATAAATGCTTTGATGGTACAGTAAGAGGGCTAGAAGTAGTTGGTAAATATTCATTCTTCAACTGCCAGTTGTTGACAAAAATACAAAAGGGAAAGTGAGAAAAAACACCACAATTATTTTAACAAGTAACTCAGAAATGCACCTTTGGGGTGGGGGCTACCTCATTAGCAATAAGTGCAGACATGCAGACATTCCCCACACAAAACCTCTTTCAGCAGCATCAGAAAAAGAATGCTTTCTGCATGTGTCACTTCTCAGGTCCAAGCCTCTAGCACGCTTCTTGTTATATGCAATTAGCTCCGTGCCAAGATTTAGTACATTTCATAATAAATCCCTTGACCGCATTAACTGTAGGCTTGGCAAACCTGGAAAGGCCTTATTCAAGCAAGCAGAAAACAAGCCACAAACTTATCCCACAGCAAAATGAACTTGCTAGATGCCAACACACAACACATGTCAACAGTTTGCCCTGCCCTCCTCCATTCATCCCTCCCCCTCCATGTGAGGTGGAGAAGGAGACAGAAAAATACAACCTGCCATGTGACTGTGATTAAAGAGCACACAAGAACAAACAAAGCAAGACCCTTGGCTTACTTCTTCCCCTCGGCTTCATCTTGCTACTAGCTCATTCTCCCACTCCCTCACCCCCACCCAGAACCTAAAGTCACTTCACAGATGAGAAGCAGCGTGGACCCTCATTTAAACAGTAACCATCTGTTGCTGGCAGGAGGACCATGGCTCCTTCTCAGGTTTCCAGCTTTGGAACACGAAGGCTGGGGTGCATTACGGTGGCTGTGTGGGAAACAGTCTCTGCACAGCATTAATAAGTGCTTCCTCTCCTCATGCCAAGGCAGAGAATCAGACCTTTGAGTCCTTTCAATGATCACTGTTAGTGAAAATAATCAGAACAATAGCCCTGTTGGGGGTTGACTTCCTGTTGCACAAAGTTCGATTTCAAACTTGTTTTTATTTGGTTAATTAGAAATTCTAATCTTTATCTGGGAAATGCCTTGAGAAGGTTAAAAAAATCATTAATTTTAGGTATCTTAGATTATGATATACTGACATCAATAAAGAATTTTTAATCACAAGTAAATTAAAATGAATATAAAAGGAAAGGGGTAACATATCTTTATTAAAACTTACTAAGTCCCCTTTTGCATAATACATTTCAAATACCACCACTGTGCTATGTACAATAAAGATACCTTGGGCTATTTCTCCCAGGCCCCACGCAAGAGACTTCTGGTATTGGCATACCTAACAGGTTAATATTATACATCTTTTCCAAAGATCTGATATGTACCTACAACAAGAATGAAAAGACTCCTAAAGCCTATACTTAATCTCTTTAAAAGCTATTCCACCAAAAAGGAAGAAAGAAAATAATTAAAGAGGGTGGGAGTAGCAATACAGTTCAGTCAGTAATAACACTGCAAGGGCCTTACCCCTGGCTTTGATCCCCAAAATCCACAAAGGAGGATGGAGAGAACTGAACCCACAAAGTTGGTGGATGCACAGGTCTACCTGCTGAGCTATAAGAAAATGTGTGGCTGACTTTTGTTTTTCAGAATCCGAAGATTAGTCCCACCCATTTTCTCCTTTACTGTCTGTTAGTCTGGTTTCTGATACTCGAACAAATGTCTGAGATAATTCACTTAACAGAGGGTGAAAGTTTGACAGGTTTGCTCCCATGGCCTGTAGGGCTGGGGCTGAGGATGAGAAGTTCATTTGAGGAGCATGTAGAGAACAAGTTGTCCACCTCCTGGCACTCAAAAAGCAAAAAGGAGAGAGAATCAGAGGCTAGGGTTCCATGGTTCCCTTTGCAGGAAGGGGCCCAGCATCTACAACCTCCCAGTAGGTCCTGCTACTCCACGTAGCACCAATCTGAGCAGTAAGCCTGTAACTCATGGGCCCTGATAGAACAATTCTGGGTTAACACTGTCCAAATGCCAAGAATTCTCCTTCCCTTCTTCTCTCTCTTTGTCCTCTCATAGGAAGGTCTGCATTTGTAAGGCTAGCACAGTAAATTGTTGGTATGTTTCCTAATGATACCTTCAAATCTTTCCTCATACTCTAATCTCCATCTGCCCAGTTTCTTTTCCAGTGTTTTCTGAGTTTGGTCACATGACCTGTGTTGTGCTCACTACAGTGCTTCCTTATATTCTGGCCTGTCTCTCCTCCCCACCACTTCCAATCTGTGTATCCACTGTAGCCCTCTGTCAGCATGATGGGACGGGAAGAAGGGCTCAAAGGTATTATAATAATGGTATTCTGCGTCTCTTGTGATGGTAAGGGAACTTTTACACTAAAATGTTTTCAATATAATTTTCTATCATATCATTTTTTTAAGTTACTTGGTACAAACCTGGCACTGACATTATCTATTTGGAAAGTATGTACTTAATTTTCAAAAACAATAACAATGACTTTGTGTGCTCAACTATGTAGTGTATAATATAGAGCACAAAGCCATTATATCTAATGGCTGCAGCTCAAATCGCCAACATGCTTACTGATGTTGGTCAATCAATAACAGAGACAATCACATTCGAATCTACTGTAAGCTCCATTTGTTAACCTTTACCTTCTAATTCAACTAATTTTAAATTTATTTTAAATTTTTAAACTAGGCTTTGGAGCGCATAAAATTTAGAATTTTTGTATCTCTTAGATACAAAATCCCTTACCAAATCACAGAGACCTTTTTTAAGATCCCTAGAATCTTTTTTTCATCTTTGACAGATAGGCTGGTAATTTTTTTTTCTTTTTCCTTTTAACCACTCGAGGACTTAGATTTTAGGCACTGAACTTAGGAACATCATATACCAGTTATTTTTCTTTATGAGATGCAACATATTTGTCTTTGAACAAAAAAGTACAGTGCATTTATGATTATTGTGATTATAGATATATGTAAATCCATTTGCAGTGTGTTTCTTTGTGCTCTGTTCCTTAAACTTAACCCGCTCTGTACAGAAAGCATCGTCTCCTGTATAACCTTCCCCTTGAATACATTTCTGGAGCTGTGTCACCAGAGCTCAGTCAATACAGGATTCTCTTTTATTCTGGACCAGTCATTTTTTAATATTTGGCCTCTAAAAATTTCCCTTGGTGTCTTTTCAGCTCAGTGATACATTTAAAATTACATTTAATATTAATTTGACCTTTTACTTTATATGTTTTCAATCCTAGAAAACATTTTTACAACTCATTCTACATAAGGTCAAAAATCTAAGCTGTGTTCTTTTTTATGTATATAAATTGAATAATTCCTGCACACACTATGAAACAGTCAGGCTCTTTCCCTGGTTATAAATGTGATCTCTATTTAAAAACAAACATATACTGTCTTTCTCCATTATAATTATTAAAACAATTCAGAGTAAAAAAAAAATATTCAATCTCTACTATTTTATGCCCTTGTTGGGAATGAAGATCTCCTTAAATGCTTATAAACATCAATAATTATGGCTTTTGAAATAAAGCAATAGCTTCAATTTGATGGGTTTGCTGGGTTCTTTTAGAGACTGAGTGGAAAAAGCCACAACAGCTGGGTGTCGTCTCAGTTCTCTGTTGGGTTCACTCGAGCATGTTCAGCAAAGTACAGGCTGCTGAGTCAGCAAACCTGCAGCAGGGCCTCTTAGAGGACTTTGGGTCAGCTGGCTGGTGGCTCCTGTTAAAGTTGACCTCAAATGGGTGAACTTGACTCTGCTCCAGCGGGCTGTTCACCTGATATCAGGCTAGCCTGTCCTTGTTCTTACTCGTAGCAGGGTTTCAAAAGGAGGAGAGTGGGGGGAAGCTCTAGATGCCTAGGAACTGGACAACATCACTTCTGCCGATCACAAGACAAACTCTCATTCAAGGGCTGGGGAACATACCACACCCTAATAGAGATCCAAGCAATCCTGCAGAAAGTTGAGACTGAAGGCCGAACTGGTTTTGCCAATGCCACAATATGTATGTATGAAACTTACATTTGCAGTATTGTTTCACAAAATTTCACTGTCTTTGTGAACATTCTGTAACACCTAAATAACTTTAGTTGGAATATCGGAAACCCCAGTAGAGTGATGGTAACTCTTATCCAATTGAAGGAGATGCTACAGTGAAGTAATTTGAAGTCAATTTCTTACACAAACTAAGAACATTAAGTAGTTTGCCAAAACTTCATCCCAGGGGTAAGTTAGTCTATCAAGGCTTTAACTAAATAGCTTCATTTCAAATGCATCCAATGTGTTGACATTATCTCTAGTCCTGCAACAAGGAACACAGGTAAGTATCTGTCCTTGCCCATGTTTGTTAAGCTACAATGTGTGTGTGTGTGTGTGTAATTATTCTCTATTTTAAAATAATTCCACCTATTACCCCAAATGCTCTATTACATCAGTGTGATGAATTAGAAGTTTGCAAGTTTAAATTTTTAATCACTAAATTTGAGAAGCAATCAAAAAATAAACTTGTTACAATCATGACATTGAGGCAAAAATATTTTATACAGAAAAAAATCCATGTAAATACACATCCTATATTCTGCACCTTATATTTTTTTCTGTATTTTATATGTAAATTGAGCAAACCTAACCAATAATTTTATATCTATTTTCCACCCACCTTCTAGTTATATAATGTATTTATGAAATACAAAAAGATTATACAAAATATAAGAGGTGCCTACCTATAATGTAATTATATACTTATATTACATCTAATAATATTATGACATATATATTAAGGAATATACTAAACATTGCAATCACCATTACAGTAATTATATAGTATTAGTACATGTGTTATAAAATATCGTACCTGTGGATAAAAACTAAGTTATTAATAAGCTGATCATTTTGCATGAACAATCTTTGTGAAAATAGGAAGAATGTAAGCAAGAGACAAATAAGCATTACGTCAACATGCAAAAGATCCCCTGGGGAAGGAGTTGTCACTGCTGCACTGATTGGCAGCAGAGATAGAAAATGAAAACACCTGGAGGTGTGATGAAGTGCAAAACATTCTGTCCTATCATGTTTTAATAGATGCCTCACAGACTCTGACAAAGTCAGGGACCAGAAAATTCACACACATACAAATACAGTATGTGATTTCACAGCCTACCACCACTCTGTCACAAAAAGCTACCAAAAAATTCACAGTCGCTTTTTGAATCAAGGAGCTGTGGATTGAAGTCTGGCTGAGGATGTTCCCCTAGTGAGGACAATACTTTCAATAACTCTGCAGTTCTTCAACAAAAAGGAAAAAGAAGGAAAATCAGTAGCAAAAGAGAAGGAAAACTAAGATTTGGGGACATCTTATACAGTGTGACCCAGAGACTGTGGCAGGGAGCAATCTCCCTCTTTCATAATCCTTCCATGAGAAAGTTTGGACCTTAGCTGTAAGTATCTCTGAAGGTACATTATCCATTTAATTTGTAGTAGGTACCAAAATACAAGAAAATAGTATTTGCAACCATAGTTCTATATTTATCACTATCACATCGGGTAAATGCTTTTTGGAAACCCAGTTATTTTTACCTTTGCCTCAAGATCGTAAAGGAGGTCTGAAGAATGCCATGTGAAAATTATACATGGTTGTGCTAACTTGCTTTTCGGTTGCTGTGATACACATTACGACCAAAGGCAACTAGGGATATAAAGATTCATTTTAACTTAAAGGTTACAGTCCATCATCAAGGTAAGACAGACAAAAGCTCAAAGAGGAACTACAACAGAAACCACCAGAGGAACATTGCTTACTGGCTCACTCTCTGGTTCTCTCATCATCTAGCATTTTATGCAGCCCAGGACCGACGCATAGGGATGGTACTGCCCACAGTGGGCTAAGTCCTTATTCAACAATCATTAATCAAGACAATTCCACATAGATATGACCATAGGCTAATCTGATGTAAGCAATCTCCCAACTAGGCTTGCTCAAATGACTCTAAGCTGTATCCAGTTGACAGCTGTAGCTAAGACAACAATGTAGCTTTGAAAACCACTCTTGAGTCAGCAATGTAACCACAGTCCATCTCTACCCTACCTTTTCTAGACTGAGTATCCTGGACCAAGTATACAAACCCTGATATTTTCATTTCCCTAATCTCTAAAATCAGGGCTATGAAATCACTTTCCTTTGGAGCACTGTAGAAGGTGGATAAAACAGTATGCTGAGTGTTTAGTGCAGCACCTGACAAGTACAGGTCTGCAGAAACAAGCAGTAATAATGACAGCATAGAAAGGCCAAGGGCGATTTGCCAGCCATTTCTACTGCCAATTCCCTGATGAAGAAGGCAAGACTTCTTGTTTAAAGCAGGCATATGTCTGTTTTCTTACGGAAACCTAAAATATACTTGGTGAAAGAACAGTCTATACGTCCTGAAGTTAAAAAGAAATACAGAATCCCACCATGTTTCCATTCACATGCTATTAAACATATCTTCTTTCATGGAAAGGGAGACAAAGCCATTCTGAAATTTAACTGATGGAAAAAATATTATTTCTCCAAAGCTTCCTTGGGAAGAAAACAGTGGAGGATAGCAACATGGGAGCCGTTTTCATACCAGTATCCAAACCTGAGCATCCATTAAATTCACCACACAGCTTCTTGGCAAGATACAGCCTGGAGCTGAGCCACTGTCTAGTGAAGGAAATACACTTTTCAAAGCCTCACAAATTCAGTCAGATGAACAGCCAGGCTTAAGCCACTGACTTATCCTTTAGAGTAAGACATTTATTTTCTTCTCACTTACTTAACCCCCATCATACATCAGCCTGTTTTACAAAAATTACTTTTAGAGCTGGAATCTCCTGAAGCCAGCATTCAAGGTATCACCCATTGCCACATTTCCCTCTTGAAGTAAGGGTCAAAACTTCCCTAGACACTGCAGGCCTGGACACTGCACCCAACTTTTCTCACTACCAAATCCTCATATGGTATTCTTTCCATCTTTGAACCACTAAAGTGAGACTTTGTTGTTTCTAAGAATTTGTTACAAGACCATTTTAATTCTTTGTTTTGAAGGCAAATTGTTCTGCCTTGAGCAGCCATACATTTGAAAGTATTCTTATATTCTGCTAGCTCTTGAATAAAAATAAATAAAAGATATATGATGTGCAGCTAACTTTAGAAGTGTCTTTCCTGCTGGGAAAATTCTGTTTTAGTAAATGAGAAATGCACATAACTTAAATAGAATTTAAATATTTCTCTAAAAGTCCAAGTACACTGACACAATCATATTATTTACTGTTTTTGCAATATTATAAAATAAGATAATTATCTTCCAGATACATTCATTACTCTTAGGCACTGGATCAATACCATAAACAGTAAATACCAAAAACATAAATCCAAAACAATGAAATGTAACCTAAGAACTCTAAATAATCCTCATGCTGGCTAGTTTTATGTCAACTTGACACAGGCTAAAGTCACTTGGGAAGAGGGAACCTCAACTGAGAAAATACCCCCATCAGATGGACCTGTGCGTGCCCCTGTGATGCATTTTCTTAATTAGCGGTTGATATAAGAGAGCCCAACCTCTGGGGGGGGGGGTGCCATCCCTAGGCTAGTGGTCCTGTGTGTGACAAGAAGGCTGAACACAGCATGGAAGCAAGCCAGTAAGTGGCATTTCTCCATGACCTCTGCATTGGTTCCTCCCTTGAGTTCCTGCCATGACTTCCCTGAATGATGGACTACAGGCAGATAGGTGAACCAAACCCTTTCCTTCTTCTTGGTTACAGCATTTTATCACAACTGTAGAAAACGTAACCAAGACAATCCCAACAACAAGAATAACTACAACACTATCAGACTTTATATTTAAAACTAACTTTTCATGATCTAATACAGCCTTGCCCACATGTAGAAAGGCTTTAAAATATACTTTGAGCTAAGGTTACGCAAAAATGATTTCCCAAAATGTTGGCCTAAGCTTATAATTATGGAAAAGTCTGATTACAGATCTTCTGACCAATAATCAGATGAATATAATCACTGAGTAACAGAGGAAGTAATCAATATTATTTATTTGATTAAACTAAATTTAAAAAAATTGAATACATCCAATGTTTTTCATAATGCTTTCCATTGATAACATTTATATTCAAGGCATTTTTTAAAATTTTATAATTTGATTTAATTTTACATATCAGCCACGGATTCCCCTGTCCTCCCTCCTCCCGCCCCCCTCCCCCACCCACCCCCCAGCCCACCCCTCATTCCCATCTCCTCCAGGGCAAGGACTCCCCTGTGGACTCAGCTCAACCTGGTAGATCCAGTCCAGGCAGGTCCAGTGCCCTCCTCCCAGGCTGAGCAAAGTGTCCCTGCATAGGCCCCAAGTTCCAAACAGCCAGCTCATGCACTAAGGACAGGTCCCGCTCCCACTGCCTGGGTGCCTCCCAAACAGTTCAAGCTAATCAACTGTCGCACTTATCCAGAGGGCCTGATCCAGTTGTGGGCTCCTCAGCTATTGGTTCATAGCTCATGTGTTTCCACTAGTTTGGCTATTTGTCCCTGTGCATTTTCCAATCTTGATCTCAACAATTCTCACTCATACAATACAGCCACTTTGGAAATCAATATGGCACTTTCTTAGAAAATTGGGAATCAATCTCACCCAAGACCCAGCTATACCACTCTTATATACCCAAGGAAAGCTTAATCATACCACAAGGGCACATGCTCAGCTATGTTCATTTCAGCATTGTTTGTAATAGCAAGAACCTGGAAACCACCTAGATGCCCTTCAACTGAAGAATGGATAAAAAAAATGTGGTGCATATACACAATGGAGTACTACTCAGCAGAGAAAAACAATGACATCATGAGGTTTGCAGGTAAATGGATGGATCTAGAAAATGTCATCCTGAGTTAGGTAATCCAGACTCAGAAAGACAAATATGGTATGTACTCACTCATAGGAGAATACTAGATGTAAAACAAAGGATGACTAGAACAACTCTAGGGAGGCTACCTAGAAAACAGGACCCTAAGAAAGACACAGGGATCTCCCAATGACAGAGAAACGGATGAGATCTACATGAACAACCTGGACGTGAGGGGGGTTAATGAAGGGCAAGGGTCAAGGGAAAGAGAGCTTAGGGGAGTGGGAGATCCCAGCTGGATTAAGAACAGCTCCCAAAAAAATAACAGTAGGAGCCATAAACTAAATTATTTCTACATTCTTACTTAAAATTATGCACCCAGGGGCTGGAAGGATGGATCAGCGGTTAGGACCACTTGCTGCTCTTGTAGAGGACCCGGGTTCAGTGCCTAACACCCACATGGAGAATCACAACCATGTGTTAACTCCAGTTCCAGGGAATGCAATGCCTCTTCTGGGCTCCATAGGAACCGGGCATGTATGTGGTGCACATGCATACATGCAGAGTAACACCCATACACATAAAATAAAATTCAATCATTTTTATTTAAAAAGTATATAACCAGGGAACTGGAAGATGGCTTAACAATTAAGAGCAATGGTTGCTCTTCCAGAAGACCCAAGTTCGATTTCTACCACCCATATGGCAGCCAACAACTATCTGTAACTCCAGTTCTAGGGTACCCATCACCCTCTTCTAGACTCCATGTGCACTGTACACACATGGTACACAAACAAAGGGCCACCATCTATATATATAAGTAAAATGATAAATATCTTAAATGTATGTAACCAACATTTCTTGCAGTCATTTTAAAAATTAAAAGCTTTGATAAATATGTACAAGTATCACTCAAAAACTTTCCTGAGTATATTTACTTTGATTTAAAGGTTTAAAAAAGTGAATCTAAAGGGCAAAGGTACATTAAAATGCATAGTTTTTGCCAGGAATGATGGTTCATGCCTTTAATCTCAGCACTTGAGAAAAAGAGGCAGGTGGAGTTTGAAGCCAGACTGATCTAGAGAGTGAGTTCCAGGACAGCCAGGGCTATATAAAGAAACCCTGTCTCATAAACAAACAAACAAAAATAAAAAATTTTAAATGCATAGTTTTAATTTTTCTTGTTCTTCTTCATTTCTTGTTGGAACAGATATAAAAAAACAAAGTATTAGAGATCATTATTATGAGCCAGTTCACCTTGCAGCATTCACATAAAACAAGCATCAATAGAGTCAATCAGTATGCTCCTGATCTATTGTCCTTATTTATATTCCTCTTAATTAAATATAAACTGGTTTAATCTCACTGAAGCACCTAGGAATTTTTTTCTATTAATTTTTGGTCATCTTTAGATTTTACTTATCTACTAATCCTCTCCCCCCCCCCAAAAAAAATCAAGTAATCCCTCTAAATTGACTCATAAAAATCTGGCATCCTGATTCTTAAATATTTTTAGTTTACATGCAGTGATCTTTTCCTATATTACATTGTATGAATTTGTTCACGTGTGGTATAGTCCCTTGAAAACTGTGAGATTTATGTCTGAAGCCCTCTAGAGCATTTTATTTCCTTTCTCAACTAGGGTTATAACTTAGGGAGTCGCCCCCCTATGGCTACCTTTGTTACAAAAAGGACAAATGCAAGGGACAATGTTTTCAATAGTTAATTTTGTTTATTTTATTTTATATGTATGGATATTTTAACTGCATGTGTGTCTGGTGCCCAGAAGGAGTCAGATCCCCTGGAACTGGAGTTAGATAGTCATGAGGTACCATCTGGGTGCTGGGAGTTGAACCCAAGTCCTCTCAAGTAGCAGCAAGGACTCTTAACCACTAAACCTTCTCTTCAGTCCTTTTGAAATGTGTAGGCCAAATTCACGCTCCTCCTGACTCCACCTCTTCAGCATAGCCTATTGATGATGTCATAGCCAGCATGAAGCATGTGCCACCCACTTCACACTTCCTTCTAAAATTAGTGAAGCCATTGGAACCATCAGCCTTAAAAGAGTGGTGGAATAAGTTTTTATGAAAGCAGAGTAATTTTGTAATCTAGTTTGTTCTTACCTGAAAAATGTTGTCAAAATGAAGTCATCAATATTGGAGAAAAGTCATGACTGAGTGTGTAAATGTTTGTGGAACAGACTAAGTGTGTAAGCCAACATTACAAGGGAAAGAAATGAGCTTGCTCCTTGCAGAACAAACCCACGTCTACTCTGTCACATTGATATACACCAGTTTTCCTTATCTTGTGTACTTTTGGTGATAATTAGAGCAACAATCACACATTCACTCATTGTATAAATTGTATCTTTCTCTTGATTTCAGCAGACCATAAAGTAAATATCAAAAAGCAATAATGTCACCTACCAAGCATCCCAAACTCTTTAATAATTACCATGACTTTACCTTTATCAGCAAGGCATTGAATGATCCTCACTTCCTTTCACATCTAACGAGTACCTTGAACTCCAGCCTGTCAACAGAGGATTAAAAAATTGAGTTTCTATTTGCTTTAATCTGTTGACTTGCAGAAAGTCATTTACTAGTACATCTGCAGAAGGAACAGAAAAGTAGACACACACCATGAACCTTGACATTCTTCCCTAATCCTTTTGTATAGGAAAGCATACTTTATCAACACAACAGACACCACATGTTGTTTTCTTTCTGAAAAACAACATGAAGTCTAAGTGGACTTGCAAATCCTGGATGCTTTAATATGAGGTATTATGTAATGAAAATAGCACAGATTTGTGAATACATATATAAACCACATATTATCCACAATATTTTCTAACCAAATTTATTTAAGCTTAAATATATATACTTGTTTAAATATATATATTATATATAAAAAACATATATTGAATATATTAAACAAATATACATGGGAATGTATGAGTATGTGTATTTATGTATATATCTGTTTGTGTATGTATCATATTTTCACAGCCTTTGAGTATTCACAATAAATTAATACATTTTCTAATAAACTATATAAACCACAATTAGATCTTGATTGGATAAGAAACATGTTTTTCTGTGTATTCATATAATCCATGTTTTTCTATGTTTTTAAAACTTAAGAGAATAAAGTGAATAATAAATATAATAAACTGATGAATAAATATTATAAATAAAAATAAATAATAAAATGAAAAATAAAATAAACACTAAATAAAGAAGGCTAAATACAGTACAACTATGTCCCATAGTAAGGTTAAAAAACACACAAAACAAAGATAAGATTATAATACTTTTCACTCTATTGCTGACAGATCAAGTTGTCAAGGGATTATCTGGATTAAACTGCCAAAGTTATGACTCCCACATAGTTCCAAAACAAACTAAAATCCACATCATAGTTCAAAAGGAACCCTAAGATTTTGTCAGATACAAATGTCTTTAATCAAAATCAGGGAATAACTTTGATTCACAACACAAAGCATTTCAATAGCTTGTAAAACAAATTGTCTAGATTTTGATGGCAAATATGAAATTAGATGATTTTTTTTGGTGCTGCAATGTAAAACAAATTACAAGTTTTAAGGGCCAAGTCACATTCATGAAAAGGTGGCTCAATGGGCAGAAAGGCTTGCCACATGAGGATCCTGGGAACCCTTAAACACTAAACATGGCTGTGTATGTCTGTAATCCCACAGCTGGGACAAGGAGATAGGGATTTCTGGGGCTTGCTGTCATCTAAAAACAGTAAGCTCCAAGTTCCGTGAGTCTGTCTCAAGGGAAAAAAGTGGGTCATAATAGAACAGACCACCTGACATCCCACACATGCATGTGCACACACAGACACACACACATACCACTATCACATACCAGGTGCCTTAATAAACAGCACAACTACCATAAGTTACAGCACTCTACAAGATAATCAAATTGAGATACATCCTTCCATGGCAGTTCTGTCTGATACTAACATGAGAATGTGTTTCAGTTAGAGCATCAACTTGATGCATAGTAACTAATGAATAAGAAATAATAATAATAAAGGAATCAATGCATTGATAACTGTAATTCATCCCGGATTAGAGGAGTTATTGACCCTCCTCAATGGTTTAATTCCTTCATCTTAAAACAATATAATGTATTGAAATGGCCCTAACAGCCAGTGAGACCTTGATGTTACAGACAGTATGAACAGGGCAGCATGTTAAGTAATTTTAAAGTATGGGTTATAAACAAAATTTTATTTCCTTACAGAAAATATAAATACTGAGCATCCACACTATGTCAAGGATTTTCTTTCCAAACAGAATATCCAGCCTTGTAAATGGGGAAATAGAAATCAACCTTTCAAAAGGCAGAATATGGGACCAGAGAGGTAGTTCAGCGTGTAAAGGGGCTTGCCACCATGACTGGCAATCAGAGTTTGAACTCTGGATCCCACATGATAAAAGAAGAGATCTGATTCCCACAAGTTGTCTCTGACTTCCACATGCACACAAACACACATGCACAAATATGTACACACACACACACACACACACACACACACACACACAGTATTTTTAAAGCAAGATAGCAGATTTTATTTGCTATCCTTTCAAAATATTTTATTCGACAAGAGGATAATGCATGACTCTCAGAGGACACAAATGTGTATTGAGTGTGTAAAAACATGGAGCCATCACCAATATGATACATATAACAATGTGAATTTTTATACCCACTTCTCAAAAAAACAAAAACAGAAAATGTATCCTCCTCCTGGAGAGAAATGAGAAGTGGCTTAGAGCAGGGCCATGGATCTCCTCTAGATATCATCTCATAAACATAAACTCACTACAGATCAGAAGTTTTATATACCAGCAAAAAAAAAATCTAAAGTAAAATTAGGGAGTGATAAAATGGTCCTGTTATGTTGAGAGCTGAGTGCTTGACCTCAGGAATCTTTTTAGGGTCCACCTGCTGCCATGACAGCTCTCAGATATTAGAGTGGAAAATTTACCCACAAATTTGCCTCAACACCCAAGCAAGACAATAGTTCCTAAGTCAAAGACGAGTATGACAAGGAAGAGAATGTTGATGGATCTACAGATTACACCATAAAAGGAAGTACCTAGTGGGAACCATGAGGATGCAATCTCAGGAACCTTACAAAAGAATTCCCACAACTTCGTGGTGAGAAGCACCGTGTGCAGAGACTTTGAAGATCAAGTGCACACCTGGCTCCCTCACCAGAAATTCCTAGATTAAATTATGTTTGAATATGAAAAATCCTCCTTAATTAGAGTGCTAGACTACACTGAAGTGAAACCAGAGCACACTGTTCATGCTTCCTTTCCCCGAACAGTCCTTTGGTAAAGGCAGGAAGGCTTTTGAGTAGGCTGACCTTCCTTTTCAAATGCTACATTATAGATTTTATTATTTTTTTTTTAAACAGGATTTCTCTGTGTATCTCTGGCTGTCCTGGAACTTGCTCTGTAGATCAGACTGGCCTCAAACTCAGAAATTCCCTTACCTCTATCACCCTAGTGCTAGGATTAAAGGTGTGTGCCACCAGCACCAAGCAAGATTATGAATTTTTAAAAAATACCCACCAAAAAGGGGGGTGGTGTTTAAAACAAGTGGTTAAGCAGTCTAAACACATAATCTATCAAAAGAATATTTTCTATCTTCTTACTTCAAGAAACTTATTTATATCCTTACCAAAAAAAAAAAAAAAAGAAACCAAAAAAAAAAAACCAAAAAAAACAAAAAAACCACCTCCAAGAATTCTATTTTCCTCTTGTAAAATATGTATCATGGTTGGTAGTTGCTTATCTTTTATTAAAAGCTCATTTAATACATAGTTACATTCTGTCACAAATGAAAGGCTTTGTATAATTTAACTCTTCTTCACACTCCCATCATCGTTTACTCAGATTGGAAACTCAGTACAAAAGTAGGTTAGAACATTAATTCATCTAGCATTTTCTAAGTAATGATTATGAGCTAGATATCACAAGATCTCAAGGAAGGACAAACATGAATAAGCTATACACGACATCTATTTTTAGAGACAATGTTCTGAACAGTCAAAATAATTCTGAAAGAACAATAAAGCTGGACAATTTATAACTCTGGATTTCAAAGAACATGGTAAAGGTATAATAATCAAAACAGTGCCTTGGTGTCATGAAGACAGACATACATGTAACTGAGGCAGAAGAGACAGCAGAAAGAAAAGTCTCACGTGTCGCCAAAGGTAGTCTGACAAGGGGAACAAGAGCATTCAAAGCAGAAAGAGAAGATATTTCAACAACAGATCCTGGGAAAACCAGATATTCGCATGTCAAAGAAGGTTAGACTCTCACCTAATACCATCTGCAAAAACAAATAAGCACTGGATCAAAGATTTAATTCTAGAGCTAAGGCTCTAGGAAGCCAAGAAAAAGCTTAGGAAAGGAGAGTTATGATAACAGATTTGGCAATGGTTTGAAAACAAAAAAGCAAAAGCATGGAAATGAGACTATTAAAGGCAAGAAAACACTTGATTTAAAAAATGGGTAGAGAACCCCAACACTACTCCTGCAAAAATGGCCAGCAGCTTTGTGAAACCATGCCCCATGTCTCTAACTGACAAAAGCTGAATCACAAATGTTCCCCAAAGGCACATAAGTTGAGCTTTGGTTTTATGGTGGTACTATTCTGAGGTATGAAAACCTTTTTAAGATCGGGAGACCATTGGGTCACTGGGCAAGTGCCCCTAAATGGGCGTGAGAGACCCCAGTCCTCTCTTCACCCCTAACTTAGGGTATTTGTGGTTTGCTTTTACCATGTGTCCCACCATGTGCTGCATTGCCAAAAACCCAAAGTAATGGAGCCAACTGATCATGCGCACAATTGTGCAAGAATGTGAGACATTTTCTCTTTATATGCTAATTAGCAATGACATTTTGTCATAATGATGGAAAGTGTTAACTGTTGGAGTAATACAAAGCTATGAGAGATCACCTAACACCTAATTATAATGTCCACTATCAAATTCTGGGATGCTGAGGTATAGTTCAGTGAAAGAGCATGCATTTAGCATTGTAAGTCTCTTAGTTTGATCACTGGGAGGGGATGAGGAATATGGAAAGATTAAAACCCATATGCACTGTTGGGAGAAATGTGAAATGATGCAGACATTATAGAAAAGAAGATGGTGGCTCCTCAAGAAATCAGTTATAGAACTACCAGGCAGTCTAGTAATCTTACTTTTGAGTGTATATCCCAGACATAAAAAACAATGTCCAAGAATTTAAAGAAGGATCACAGTAAGATGCTTATACAATGTCTGATCATAGCAATACCATCTAAAATAGTCAAGATGTGGGAGCAAACAAAACTATCTAATGAAGTTTGTACAGATAAACAAAATGTGGTATATACAAAGAATGAAATACTATTCAGCCTTAAAAAAGAAGGAAAGCCTATTTCATGCTACCACATGGGAACTTAAGAATATCATGGTGGTGAAATAGCCAATCCCCAAAAGATAAATAGTGGGTATCTAAAGTAATCAAATGCATAAGAACATAAAGCTGCAAAGTGATTGCCAGAAGTGTTGCGGGGAAGAGAGCAGGGATTGGGAGCAACCATATAATGGGTATAGTTTCAGGTGTGCAAGATGAGAAGCTCTGCAGAGCCATTGCCCAGCAGTGTTAATACTGCTAATACTCTAAGGCACATTCATAAAAGTGGTTATGATGGGTAATTTTTTTTCTTTTTTTACAATTTTATTTTTTTGTTAAGAAAATTTTTTCATTCATTTTACACACTAATCAAAGCTCCCCCTCTTCCCTCCTCCTGCCCCCCATCTCCCCCTCCCAACCCACCCCCTACTCCTCTCCCACAAGAAGGCAAGGCCTCCCATGGGGAAACACACTCAGTAGAGACAAGTCTAAGCCCTTCCCCCTGCCTCAAGGCTAGACAAGGTGTACCATCATAGATAGCGGGCTCCGAAAAGTCCCATCATGCACCCAGGTTGGATTCTGATCCTACCGCCAGCAGGCCTCACAAGCAGATCAAGCTACACAATTGTCTTGCCATGCAGAGGGCCTAGTCCAGTCCCAAGCAGGCTCCACAGCCATTGATCCAACTTTCATGAGTTCCCACTAGTTTGGTTTGGTCATCTCTGCAGGTTTCCTCATCATGATCCTGATGCACTTGCTCATAGAATCCCTCTTCTCTCTCTCAGGCTGGACTCCTGGAGCTCTGCCTGGTGTTTGGCTGTGTATCTCTGCATCTGCTTCCATCAGTCATTGGAGAAAAGCTCTGTGAGGACAGTGAGGGTATTCACCAGTCTGATCACTGGGGCAAGCCGGTTCAGTTCAAGCACCCTCTCCACTATTGTGGGTAAATTTTAGTCAATGGCTCTTTCCATATTTTTATAGTCAATAAGGCATAAGTAATGAGCTATACACAGGAAGCTACAAGACAAGCATGTATAACCTTTGAGTGTGGATGAGATTTAGACAGATGAGGGTGGAGAATCTAAGTAGAAAATTCAACTAAAAAGTCAACTGCGTATAAGAACAAACCTGCACCTGACAGGACTGAGTGACCCAGGTGGAACCAGAACAGTATGTGGAACTTCATGGCATATGGTGGTCAGTCAGTCCTCAATGGAGAGTCACCAAATGGCCAAACACACAAAGCTCTGACCACACAGTGCAGGATGAGAGAAGAAATTGGGGTATCTGCTACCACTCAGCACTGACCCTGGAAATCAGAACCAGTGTGAAAAGAGCTCAGGTGGAGAGTTTTTCAATACACCAGGTACATTTGATGTGGTCTGGGGACCCTGCAGACAACCCCATGATCTAGATCCTTAAATGGAGACCTAGATACCTTTCGAAACCCCACATAGACCCATGCTATGTATGAACTACACCCAACTGAATTTTCCTGTCTTGAAGCCTCTGAGCAGACTGTGCCTAAGTACATCTGAGGTTCACATTAAGACTCACAGGGTGCATTGTACATGTAGCTGTTCTTTTATATGACTGATGGTTATATTTCATTGATTTATGTTTTCTTAAGTAGCCCCCAAAATAGATTCAATTTATATATGCCATTTATGAAAGACCAAGGAAAAATTCAAATTTCTCATCTATAAAAATTAACAAATTCACATACTTTTAAAACGAAGACAGAATTTGAAATTTTATATTTCAAACAAATATCAGCAACTAACTCTCAATTGTACTGATAGGAAAATTTCAAACTATTGTTCCTAAGTTTAAAATTAATTTTTCCCAATATTTTTGTGCTTTCCAAGACGATTTTCAACTACTGCTAGTATTTCAGAGCTATTTCTACAAAGGGTCACACTCTCTTTTATTTAAATTACCACTTCTGAAACCCCAAGCCATATTGTAGGCCTTCAATGACAATGCTATGAGAAGCTGAAATATTAAAAAATAACCTGTGAGGTCACAGAGGCTGCCACTAGCCAGTAAAAGAAAACAGACCTCATTGCCAGGATGTCAATTACCCAGCCCTGGGCACTGGCTCACAGAAAGCCACAGCTTAAAATCATTATAAAGATAGCATTAAGACAATTAAACAAATTACTTGGGCTCATGAGTCCTTAAAATCCCTTCCTAACTTAAAAAAAAAAAAAAAAAAAAAAGAGGTACCAAAGGACCACCTCAGAAATTGAGGTAAATTACAGAAAAGTGTTACAGCATGAGCAAGTGCTCATTTAGTTTCCTCTTGCAATTTAAAATTTTTCCAAGCATTTTAAAATCAGGCTTTGGGGTATTTCAGCAATGCATACAAACTAAGCAAGTTGTTTAAGTATTTCAGCAATATGAGAACTTTCAAAATAACCAGCACACATAGGAGGTAAACTAAGCTTATGATTTTTTGACCATTCAGAATTATCATCTTCTGAGGCAGGGCCTCATCTAGCCCAGTCTGGCCTAGAATTTCCTCTACATCCACAAACAGCCTTCAATCCCCACCCTCCTGCCTATCTCCCAAATGCTGGAATTATAGGCATGCATCACCATCCCCAGCTCCATTCAACACCCTCACTGAAGTAATCAATCCTCTTCTATATGTGTCAACATTCTATTAAGTAATAATATATTACTTAAAGAAATAGAATATTAAAGATGCAACTCTCCTTTACAAAATTATAATTATTAAACTCTAGAGTCCAGGAAATATGCAAAGAGATCCTGGTAAAGTTACTAAGCTCATTATATTTTCAAAACAAAAATTAATGACATATAGGAGAGGGAAGAATATAGATTTCCTTCCCTCAGGGTAAAGACTTAAAAATTAAAATAACTCGAGCATTTTGTAAATCAAGAGACATGACTTTGACAAAATACTAACAATCCTATATGTATAAAAGTATTTATATAAAAAAATTAAGAAGTAAATGTAAATCCTAACATAAGAGAAAGGATTAGTAACAGTTCCAAGCTCCAGGACATACTTTTTTTGTCATATCAAGAGTAATAATAGCCCACTATGCAAGGATGACACATTAGCCTCTTCAATGCTGTCATGAACACACAGCACTTTACATACAGCAAAAGCCCACAGCAGTGAAGAGCCAAGTCTTTGAGCTCGACAATCCCTGGATACAATTGTAGCAGCATCTACTGTTTGGGAGATCCTGAGCAAGCTACTGAACTGATCATAGCCTTGGGTTCATCATCAGTAAAATGGGATAATGCCTAGTGCATGTTTACTGTAAGGATTAAATGAGGTAGTATGCATGGAACATGTGGCAGAATTCCTCTCACTAAAAAGAAAAAAGAAGTGTGCCTGAAACCCACAGTTAAAGACAGCACTTGAGACCCCAGGCAAGCCAATTTCTCAACTGAGGCTGTCTCAAACACCAGAGCTCCAGAATGACTCTCAAGAGTCTACCACAAACCCCTTGGAGTGGTTGGAAATCCCAAACATCACCTGCTGTTACCTTTCTTCATATCATTTTAGCTTCTAAATGAAGGCCAGAAGCCATAGTGAAACTTTCAACAATACTAGGGCAACTGGTACTTGGTGTTGCTAATAGAGGCCACTATGTTGGGCATCTACCACGTGAGGAAAAAAGGAAAAGCCTCATGGTAACCAAGCTTTTAGGCTGACTCCACTATACTGAAGCAAAGGATGGACTACTACCCCCATATCCATTATTCCTAATCCTTGGTTCCCCAAGGTATGATGAATGGAGCTAAAAGGACTTAGAAAATAAATAGTGATCTGATACGAAAGCACTGATCTGAAACCTAAACAGAGAGCTCAAAGCTGACAGTGTCTATGAGGCAGTAATCCCCACAATCACACAACAAAAGCATAACCATACAGTCTACTCTCCATAAACACTAAAAATATAGGCTCCTTTTCATTGAATGTTGCAAAAGTTCTTGGACTGAAATAGAGAGAAAGGGAACATAAGGAGCAATCCATTGGCAAGACACCCCACAGACACAGAGGTGAAGAACTACTGTGTGGCTGGAATGGCCTGAGAGAGCTAAAGGCTGCTTCTCGAGACCACAGTGCAAGTTGAATGCAGGAAAATATCACAAAACAAACCAATTACAACACTAAGTTCTCATTGGTACAACCCACATGGTATGAACTGTCACCCAAAATAGTTTAAAAGCAAAGTCCGGTTCAGACTGATCATAGTTTATAAAAACAGAACTTCAAAGGCAATGTAAGACAGCAAGATAAATTTATTTTCCTTAAAGCCTACATTTCTTTATCCCTTCCCTCATGTAAGCTTTTAAACCTATAGATTACATACATTTTCAGCCCCATAAAGCTTGTTAAATAGCCCTTGAAAGAACTATTGACTTACTAAATCCAAAAGGTACTTGTTATGCTGTGCACAAATACCAATCAGACCTCATAGGAGAAAACAGTGCTTCTATTTCTTAGAGCTGCTTGATGGCACACTCAGAAATGTAAAGGCCACATGCACATCAATCTGGGATAGTCCATAAAGACTGAATTCTTAAGTGTCTGCAGGATCTCAGGGAAAGTAACAAATTAAAATGTTCCCATGAAAAGCATGTGTACACACAAGCACACTTTAACTCATAATGGCTGACTGTAAGGGGTGATAACACTTCTAATTCCACCAAACTTAGGAAAAATAAATAAAACCTAAAGTCCACAAGAAAGCTGAAGGTTGAAGATGCATGTCATCCAAATAGACACATTTAGACAAAACAGCTCAGATTAAAGCACTGGCTATGTGCACTTGAGTCTATATTTCACTGTCTGAGAAAGACCTCAAAGATAACAGAATAGTAATTCAGTATGTGGTCTGAAAGAAACTTTAGCATCACAGGAAAATAATTCTGACTTTCTTCTTATATTTACTAATCTAAATTTAAAGGGGTTGGAAAAATAAGTGTAAAAGTGTCTTCACATAACATATGTGAATGAGGATTCAGAGTTAAAAACACTCAGAGATTTTGTCTTGTACCTTAAAGAATAAATGATATTCTCAAATTATCTAGCAAAGGAATCCAAGTTATCACTGACATTTCTAGCATGGGTGAGAGGTAATGAGAAGTTAGAAAGACTGCTGTATCTTGAAGAAGTTAAAAGACAATCTTTGATTTCTTTGGCATTGCCCTGGATGTCTAAGACTCTCCTTCTGAATGGTGGATCTGCAGAGACAAACACCACCATGATTATGGATAGGAGAGTTAAAATCCAGCTATCTACAAACCTCTCATACAGTCCACCAGGATAGGAATAAAGATAAAATACACAACATGATGTGACTCATGAACATAAAGCCATCCTCCCGTGAAACACCTTTGATGAGCAGGGAGTCAAATGGATGTTCATAAAAAGTCAAACATTTCGCCCCAGAAGTCAATGATACCTTCACTCTACCTCATCTCACTGTGCCAAGCACTGGCTTCTGCCCTCTCTCTGCTTCCCACGGTTCTTCCCACTGCCCAAGCCCTTCTCATCCTTCAACACTGGAGACAGAGGGTATTTCTTTACCACAACTCAGGGTGTGTGATTCCACTTATTCTCCCCACACACAACTATAACAGTACCCATTTCTATTGAGTAAGGAAATGAACTTTAACCCTTATATGCTGCTAAATATAATATTCAACAATACAGTCAGACTTAAACCATAAACACTTATTGAGCAATGTGTTGATTGTGGTTTGAAAGTTTGAAAGACTTACATTCCCTCAAGGGTTCACAGACCAGTGTTTTCAATTTGCTCCAGGAAAAAAAAATATATTTATCACAGTGAAGATATATATGCTTCTATTAAGTTAAATAAAATGAAATGGAGAAAAAGGAAAAATAAAAACCAAAGATAGACAAAACTAGAGAGGCAGAGAGAGCAAACTAAGGATATTTCAGATAAAAATTGAAGCAGTATAAAACTGAAGCTCTTAGATAAAATAATAAAAATAAATGAATGATTTAGAAGTCATTCATTCTGAGATTTCTATTTTAATTAGATATCTTTGTGCCTTGTGATGTCAAAATGTGGATGTCACTCAAAAGTAATAGGGTAAAAGGACCAAGTTTTATGAGACTGACAAGAAGTATAAAATTGGATACAAACAGTTGGGGAACACACAAGAACACTTAAGCATTTTAATAAGCATCAAGACTTCAGATCAGAAACTTGCTACAAGCATGTCTCTTAAAGTCAAATTTGTAAACGGTATGTGTCTACTCAGAGACGAGTCAATCCTGCTAGAGTGACAAAGGAGATCCTCAGGACCTCAGATAACATAAGCATTTAAGAGCTTTATAAAATCCAATTAAAAGCCAAGGGGAAGGAAAAAACATAAAAATAAAAAAATGTACAAGTAGAAATTTTCATTCATTTAAATAACATTTATTCTGTATTCATTATGGAACCCTCCAGAGTACAGTGATGTGGAGCCTGAATCGAGTGTCCAAAGGACCAGGCAAGGCAATTGTCACTAACATATAATGAAAGCATTTCTAGCCACATACTAAAGTGACATAAACAATGGATGGGTGGCAAGGAACACAAGCTCTGGTGGGTTGGTTGTTTGTTTTCAGAAGACCTTGGAGCAGGTCTAAAGGCTGACATTGGGCCAGGAAACAATTTTGCTAACAGAAACATTTTTCAAGGAGTCAGCAAAAAGCAAAGGAGGGGTGAGGAATTCTGAAGAGAAGGTGAAAAAGAGATATGACTGAGTATGACTGGAGAAAGGTAGTCCTTACTCAGCCTTGTAAGACAGGAAGGCAGTGGGAACACATGAGGACACAGGGAATCCCTCTACAGTGCAGAAGGCTTGTGGCCTGTATCTTCTTAGTTAGAGAAGGAAATGTCCACCCTATGAAAATGGACATGGAAATGCTAGTATAGAGAAATTGAGATTATGGGTGGCAATGTGATGTATCCAACAAACAGACTTTTAAAATCATGGTAGGCATTTCAAAACTCCTAACAGAAATCACAAAACAGAAATCACATGGTTAATAAGACAATTACCCTACTCTATAACTACCCCTAAAAGTTTGCAATAGTCTATCACACAATGCATATTCTCAGCACGTGAATAAAGGAAAAAGACAAGGCAGATACACCTGGGATGTTCACTGCCCCTTGACGGTAACTGAAGTCTCTTAAAAAATAGAAAATACAAGGATCAAGTTCACATTAAGAGTTGTGTACTATAGACTTGTGTTCATATTAACAAATAGTTAGGTCTGTTTTTTTCTTAACTAATCTAGAGTAAGTTCATTAAATTTGAAAGTGATAAAAATCCATAAACTATTGCATTTTAATGGACATTTGGAAGTATAAACAAGCTATCTACCTCTAAATACTAAAAACCTTTCCCCATGTGTATTATGAAGATATCTCTTAGTAGAAAAGAACAAGTTGAAGATATCTTCCCTACAGGTCTTATTTGCCCTCTGAAATCTGATTAAACCTAACTAAAAGGTAAACATGAGTCTAACACTTTGTTGACTTTCAGCCTCTAAACCGAGCAGGCACCTTGAGCTTACACCCTTTATCAAACATGATGACCTATGTTAAGTCACATTTCCAATCTACACTCATGAAGTCCTAGGAAATGACCTCCTTAAATACAAAATCCAAGTCCCTTAATATATCACTGGACCTTATCAAAAGACATATTTATAAAAGAAACAGAAAAAAACATCTTAACCATAGGATTCAGGTCACCTTGATACTCAAGCTGAGCTTAAGGTCCTTTGTTGTCCCTGCCCAGCCCCACCTCAACCTATGAACATTACACGGGTACTAACTGTTAAATAAATCTTAATAACTGTTTAATAAATCTTACCCTGATCTTTACCTGCCTTCTCTCTTCCTGCCACCAATAACCCCATTTGCCATGGAGGATATACAAAGTCTGAGCGGTTACAATCCATGGGGGCTCCAGCACAGGCTCTGTCTTTTGAAGAGTAGATTGCAGCACTTCACACTAGTGGAGGCTCAAGCTATAGTCCACACTGTTTCTCTGCATTCATGGTCCCCAGATCCTTTTTATTAACAATCCTGATAACTGGGATTGCAGTCTTGTGAATCATCTTTTTTTTTTTCTATAAATACCAATGAGAAACCACTAAAGCCTACAAAAACTAAACTCTAGTTATTAAAGAATTAAGTATTCAGTTCACCATGTATGTTGTGTTCCGTCTTCCATTACCTTTAATCTCATGACCAGACACTAGTTACTCATGCAGTCTTAGGAGGAAGCCACACGGACCTGTAGGAAGTTATATTTAATTAAATAAGAAAAACCTACTGAATTAGAAGATGATGTGATTATTTATATACAGTTTGAGGAATAAACCCAGGAGCAACTCTTGAAACACATAGATGAATCAAGAAGATATGCGCCTCTTTTATTTGTATAATTAACACTATTTCTGAATAGTTTCGAGTCTGGTTCCCATCACAAATGATTCCAGTAAATAAAACGCAGCCACATTGTCGCCTAGAACTTAGGAAAAGGCATATCATAAAATGTTATCCACAAGAAAAGTCCTTTTTAAAACACACGGTGTCAAAATGAAACATTAGAGAAAAATATGCAACCAAAATTAGAAACCAAAGAGCGACTGCCAGCTAAACACAGAGAGCCATGATTTTTCCACCTTTCACTCTGAACAGCCTGGAGGTCTCACAGAGACCTTTAGCCTACAACAAGCTTCTGCTTCTGTTTCTAACCTCTCTAAGCTGCCATTGACCAAGTCAACCACCTTACTTTATTCCCTATCTGACTACCCCTAACTAGTATACTCCAGACCCACACAGGATCTGGAGAACCCTGGAGAAGCACTATTTCATATCAAGTACAAACTATCAAAATTAATATCATTAATTAAGAAAAGTGTTTCCAGAATTATGTTTGAGCTTCTTACAATCCCCTCCCCCTCTGTATTTTTTAAGGCTTTCCAATCAAGATTAGGCATTCATAAGTAGGTCCTACTTGGAGTACAGTATGGTGCAATGCCAGTCACTGTTATTCCCATTGAAATGGACAGTTTCCTCCTGAATAAACTTTAAAAACAAGTACATATCGTGTGTCATCTAGATACAGTTTAGCTTTAGACTGATCCCATTTCTATTCAATGTTCAGGGAATATTCAAAGTGAAACTATCTCTGATAGTTTGTAATCTGTCAATTATAGTTGGAACAATACTATTCTGACCTGTATCCCGTCATTCATAAATTTCTCCTTTGGAGAAAATGAATTAGCAGCATGAGTAACTTTACAGTCAGCCTGGTTTTTTTGTTTGTTTGTTTCTTTTTTGTTTTTTACATTTTTTCCTTAGTTCTGTGATAAAGAATGGTTAGCTAGGTAGTATAACGTGTAATTTCTCTCTCAACTCTCAACAAGTGTGCAACCGAGTGTGACAGGAGGTATTCACTATTCCTTTCTTTTGATAAGCAGAAGAGGGTGAGGGAGGAAACTCAGCCTGTACTCTCATGAATAATTTGGCAGCTGAAGCAGAGTACAGCGTGTTCTAGGAACTCAGAGTGCAGGAATGTATACCAAGGAACAGTCTATACTAGGCCAAACAGAAATACAAACATCTACCAGATCAGCAAACCCCTTGGGCAGAACAGGCAATATCAAGCCTAAACAGCCTGCAAGCCTCACAGAGGAGTTTACATACGCACCAGACACTGCTCTAAGCACTCCGAGCATACTGCCACATGTAATATCCCAACACTCTAGAAAGTAAACCATGTTATCATCCCAATCACGCACTTCAAGAAACAGATACATAACAGGATTTAATCGTTTGTTCCAACTCACATCCAGTGAACAGAACTGGATTTTGAAGCCTGCTCAGCGGCAACATTGTTTCATATCACTACCATCTCTCAGAACACTGCAAGAGGCATCTGCATACCTCTGAAGGAAGAAGGACTGGAACTGAATGAAATGAGATTCTGCAGAGTGCAAATGCCAACTTTTAAGTCAGCCCAAGAACTCCTTGAAGGATGGAATGGAGGCAGGAATGCCTAGAATCAAGATAACACAGGTCTGTCCTGCTGCAGAGTTTGATTTTATGTTATGAAACAGTAGTGAGGGCTGGCAAGACTGAAGCAGTGACTGTAGCACCTAATATACGGGAAAGAAGAGCAGACTGCAGATCCCCAGAACCCATGAGAACCCATGTTGAGTGGGTGCGGTCCCTTACCTGTAATTCTAGCCTCTGAAGGTGGAGACAGGAGATCCAGCCTGGAGAAGGCTGGTTAAACAATCTAATCATGCTGATGAGATCTGGGTTTGAATCAAAGACATTGCCTCAAAGAATAATGTGGAAGAGTGATCAAAGAGAATATGTAGCATCAGCCTTAGGCCTCCGCATGCCCTGGTACACATGCAAACACGCATACACAAGAAGACAAGTAAACATTTTTAAATCAGTATTTTCTGTACTAGAACCTCAATGCTTATTAATGGTGTAAAACAATTTTCTAAGAACCCTTTTTTTTAGAAGAGTATTTATAATAAATGGGTCTTAAAGGATAATAAAAGAATATGCCTAGCTACAGAGACTGGGAGATAAAATCTTTGATGATGAAGAAACAAGCTAGCCTTCCTTGATGTCCCAAAGGGTACAGCAAAGTCACACAGCTTCCCCCTGACATTACTGACTAGGTAAGACATCAATCAGTTCAGAAGACCTTGTCAGGCTTACTTATTTCCAGAACAGTCCAAGACAGAAAGTGCTGGAATCCTCACATGGTCAACTCCTGAATTCTTGATTTATTGTTCGCTTTGATCAGTGTCCCGTGGCAGCTCTGGAGCCTCTCCAACCAGGTGGCACAAAGACGACGGGCATTTCTTAAAGAAGAGGGCACACTGACAAAGCAGGCCTCAGAGGGGTTCACACACACAGTTCTAACCCAGTGGAAGCTTAAGACATCCAGGAAGGTAAGAAATAAAATATTCTTTAATTTAGCATGATTGTGAGCAAATTACTAAATTGTGTATCAATGGCAAAAGGGTAATGAGGTTAGGATTTCAAAGATAAAACATTTTCACTTCAATGAAAAATCTGCCTCCCCCTGTGTCTCCAGGAGCCTAGTTAATCATTCTCAAAGTGATCAGAATCATTTTGGTAAATTTCGTCTGTAACTAATTAAAACTCAGTTGTCCGATTTGAAATTCCACCTCCCTGTCATTGGAATAGAAGAAGCAAACATTTCTGCTGCATTAGCCCGAGGAGTTGACTCCATAACACCTCCCCAAAATTGACAGAAAAGAGCTTTAATTAACAGGGTGCTACTTTATTTTGTGTCTATATTATAAACAAATTTTTTTTTTGTCTCTTCCAAGACTCTGAATAGGGGAAAACTAAAGTCAGAAAATAGGATCTCAGATGTCACAAAACTGAACAAATACAAAAGCGTGTCTAGAAACATTCACAAATCCAACACCTCAGTTTCTTCAGCTCCAAAGAAGCCCTTGAGAGAAGAGTATTAAGGTGGTGGGATTGTGGTCTTCCATTTAAATTACAAAAATAAAAGAGAAATAACTTAAGTATTCTAAAACTGGAAAGCTTCTTTAAGGAATTATTAATTATAATACACATCCCTACTTCAATATGCAAACCAGTCGATCCTTTATAGCATGAGTAGCCTCTTGAAGCTTAATCCTCTCACCTTCCAATTTCACTTGCTGTTAGTCTGATGGGACCATAGCTCAAATTCTTCGAAAAGGCAAGGATCTAAATTACTTCCAGATCTGCCTGGTAGTTTAAAATTCTTTCATTAACAACGTGATTACGGCCACAGTAAACCATGCTGGCGTGCTTATCTATTAACATAGCTGCAAAAAGAAGGGAGTGACCTCCAAAGAAAGAGAAAATTGAAAGACTACGTGAACAAAACCCTCTCTCATACTTAATCTCATCTGTAAATAATTAGAAGAATTTAAATTGATCTGGAAGATGTAGAGAAAAACTGAGACAGGATTACATCTTTCACTTTGATGTAGTAAAAATGAAGAAAATGAAGATGATCCAAAGCTCTGTTAAATATGTACACACACCCACAGCCCTCGGCCTTCAACAGTGACCAGTCCTGGGTAGGTCCCTATGGCTAGGGACCATGCAGAGAAGTAAAGCTGCATGTAATTCTTTGACTAAAGCAAAATCTAAAGCATTTCCCTGCCTAGTTCACCCCTTGCAGTGATGAGCAAGAGTGTGGCCAGTTCTGCTGCTTTCGTGTCCGTGTCCTCGGGGTCAGTTCTCCCACACCTACACCTTCAGGGCCATCTCTACTGTGTTACTCAGGCGTGGTGTAGGGGCCACTCTCCTGAGTGCTACAACTGATGAGGGGCAGGGACAGCTCTCCCACCTGCCTCAGGCATTGATGGGTGGGGGTGGGGTTAGGGAGGGCACCTCTCCCCAGCCATTGCCACTACAAGACAGATGAGTAATGGAGACAGCTCTCCCATGCTCACAACTTCAGGGCTGGCTCACCCACACCTCTGCCAACAGGATTGCCAGCCCCAGTTTTTAAAACAAGTCTTCTGATGCTATGCAGAACATACAGGGGACTGATACTGTTTCCCCCAAAATCACAAATGTCACTGCTAGAAGAATAAACTCCTTTTCTCAGGCATCAGAGATGAGACGTCCACTTTCTCAGTTAATGTGGGAAAATAGTTAGCAACATTAAGTGCTTGGGTCTGCCTTCTGAGTTTTGTTATTCAAATGGTATTTGTTAGGAACATGGCCATGTTTTCTTATTCCCTAGACTCTTGGACCACACAGGCTAACTTGGTCCACTTGCTTCTCACTGACTAGCCTCACAACACTGGGCATGTTTAAAGTACCCAGCCCCATTAATATCTCTTCGAAAATAGCAGGCAGAATCCCTGTGTATAATTCCCCTTTGTACCCAGTAACCCTCGGCAGACTGACTCAAAAGAAGGGAAAATAAGAAGAATTATGAAAGGGTATGCTGCTAGGAAGGGTACTGGGAGAGCTTCTGAAGGCCTGTCTGGAGAGTCTCTGGACGCCGCTGTAATCCAAAGCCACTGCAGCTGTGACCAAAGCTACTTGTGAATCTGAGGAAGGAAATTAGCCTCCCCATGGTCACTGTCCTTTGAAAACAGGCAACGCCTAGTTCGTCAGCGTAGCTGTCACCCCTGGAAATGGGTGAGACAATCAACTGCTGTGGGATGATCTGTATGTCCTGTGGGAGCCCTTCTTGGGTTCTTTGTGGCGTTACCCAGCAGGTCCGTATAGAGGATGATTAGGACCATGGGCCTGAGTGCAGGTGTTTGAGATGGTCTGCACTTGGCTGTGCTGGGGGATGGTCTGTATGTCAAGTTGCTCTGATTGGTCAATAAATAAAACCTGATCGGCTGTGGCTAGGCAGGAAGGATAGGCGGGACTAACAGAGAGGAGAAATAAAAGGACAGGAAGGCAGAAGGACTGGCTGCAGCCGCCGCCATGACCAGCAGCATGTGAAGACGCCGATAAGCCACCAGCCACGTGGCGAGGTATAGATTTGTAGAAATGCGTTACTTTAAGATATAAGAATAGTTAACAAGAAGCCTGCCACGGCCATACAGTTTGTAAGCAATATAAGTCTCTGTGTTTACTTGGTTGGGTCTGAGCGGCTGTGGGACTGGTGGGAGACAGAGATTTGTACTGACTGTGGGCAAGGCGGAAAAACTCAAGCTACAATCGACATAGTGTCAAACACATGTTCCTTGATCACCTTGTTCTCATTTCTCCACACATCTCACACTAAAACACTTTTCTCAGTATGAACTAGAATTCCCCTAGAAGCCAAAGCAATCCTTTGGGAATTACGTGGTTTGCACGTAACGGATAATGTACTTACAAATTTACTTTCCCATCTAGATTACCATTGCAAAGGACAATATGTGGTAGGCATATTTTAAGATTAAGAAATGTGACTCACTTTTCCCAATCATATTTAAATGTAATATAGGGAAACATGGGTAATAAGGTAGGGGTGGGGTGTTCTATGTTTGAAATCTTATCCTGGAGATAAAAATTCTCCATGAGACACTTAAAAAGGTGAAAAATGTTTATAATTATCTAAGTCCAGACTTCAACTCCATTTTCCATACACACATTATCATTATCAAAGACTTTCAGATTACATGAAATTTTCCAAGGCAACAACTACATCAGTCAAGGAGTTTGTTGTGTCAACATATCAAGTGCTTTCCTCTACAACCCTGGCATAGCCTGTTCCGAGCTGCAGACACCCCCATCCTTCTGAATCTGCCTTTGTATCTGTGCTGGCCATGGTCACAACACACAGAAGCCCAAGAAGCAAACCACATTATTCTTGGCCACACATCTCCATTTTCAGTTTTAGTGTTGAAACTGTGTTAAAGGCTTTTATTAAAAAAGTGAATGATTTTGTATATAACCTGAAGTAACCACACAAGCCAGGAAAGTAAAAAAAAAGGGACCATGTAGCAGGGCAGGGCAGGGTTCTGGAGAGGAGGGTACATCTCTGTGATGGAGCACTTCCACAGCATACAAGATTTCCTAGGTTGAAGACCCAATACCATACACAAGTACATAAATACACACACTTTCGATATCTCTAGGTCTAACATGATAGAGGCCTATTTTTTATATACAGCATGAATTCAGCATAACACATTAAAAATTAGGGTAGAATATATGCACTTTCACAACAAATGCAGCTTTGTTTCAAAGAAAAGCCATAAAACCATTTCTCAGCAAAAAAATAATATACAATATAATACATATTTATATATAAATATATGCATACATATATTTACAATTATGTAAAATATAATGATAATTTAATATAAAGAGGTAATTCAAGCCTCAATACTCTCTGTGAAGTAAACTGAGTCCGTGAGAACAGTAGTTCAGTAATACAGACCTCTAGAAGTGGCAGACTCTCATAACTGAAGGCTACAGTCCTGACTTCAAACTGTTATGAAAGTTTAGGACACAAAACAAAGTTCCCTTTTTAAGTTAAAAAAAAAAAGTTCATTTGCAATAATCAAAACCATACTACTTCAAATTATGACTTCTGACCAGGATTGTATAATCAATGATAGCAACCTGAGTCTGCAGGTCCCTGAGAGTCTGGAACCTCCAAACTGAGGACTATAAATCTACACTGTATTAACTTCTGAAAACATAAAACAAGCCCATTAAGAGGAAACCAGTTTTTCACAAATGAACTTTCAATTTTAAACCACCTAATATTTCTTTGTCTAAATCCCAGAATTTTTCCTGTAGCTGAAATTCCACACATGGTCTCCATATCCCCTAAAGAAATGCCCTTTCCAGATGAGTTCCTGAGAACAGAACCATGTTTCTTCGAAGTCAGCAAGCTATTTATAACATCTACAGTAGCCCTCAAGGGAAGATCAACTGGCAAGTATAAAATTACTTTATATATAGTCTAGTAATTACTCTGCCTTTTCTTACACAGGAGAAGACAATGATAATCAGAAAATAAGGTAGGTGAAATGTGATCATTCTAATGTGGGTGCTTGCCATTCAAACAAGAAAATGCTACTAATTAGTTTTCATTACCCTGTAAAATACCTAAATCCCCCTCCCAAACCAGCAAGTATATGGATGTAAAAAAATAATATGCTTTCCTTGCCATACTGCAACACTCCAGCCAGGTGGAGTGGCATGTACCTCTAGTCCTAGCACTGGGGAAACAATGGCAAGCAGCTATCTTTGAGTTCAAGGCCAGCCTACCCTACCTAGTGAGTCCAGGGCTACAAAGTAAGACTCTACTCAAAAAAAAAAAAAAAAAAAAAAAAAAAAAAAAAAAAAAAAAAAAAAAAAAAAAAAAAGGCAATACCAATACTCTAAATATTACTTTCAGAATGTGAAAATAAGCTCATCGATCCCTATAAGATTTATGATCCATAAATGACATTGGTTGAATAGATGCTACAATTTCTGTCATTAAAAAGTATTTTTAGTTGGCCTGAAGATACGTGGTGTATAAAAAAAGCACTTGCTGCCAAAGCATGAGGATCTGTGTTGTTCAAATCTTAGGTGGTCTTTTAATAAAAAACCCAGAGCCAGATATCAGGGTGAAAGCTGAAAGATCAGAGAAGCAGAACAGCCAGCCACTAGTTCTTATCTCTATGAAATCCTGAAGTCTAAAAAGAGTGAGTTCCTGTTTTCTCATGCCTTATATACCTTTCTCTGCCCTGGCATATTACTTTCTGGGATTAAAGCCATGTGCCTTCCAAGCAAAGGCATGAGATCTCAAGTGCGGGGATTAAAGGTGTGTGCCACCACTGCCTGACCTCTATGTCTAATCTAGTGGCTGACTCTGTCCTCTGGTCCTCAGGCAAGTTCATTAGGGTACACAATATATCACCACAATCTGAGCTTGACTACTCAAAATCCATGCAAAACAGGGTGCATCCCACTGTACTTGGAAGTTTTCTATGTCCCACCTGGCCCACAGCCAGGACAAATCTCTCACCCACAGTCCCACAGCCTTTTATAAAATAATCACACAGAGGCTTAATATTAATTATGACTGCTTGGCCATTTGTTAAGACTTATTACTGACTAGCTCTTACACTTAAATTAACTCATAATTCTTATCTATGTTTAGCCATGTGACTTGGTACCTTTTCTCAGTTCTGCCTTCACATCTTGCTTCCTATGTCTGGCTGGTGACTCCTGATTCAGCCTTCCACTTCCCAGAATTCTCCTTGTCTGCTTATCTCACCTATACTTCCTGCCTGGCTACTGGCCAATCAGCATTTTATCTATCAACCAATCAGAGCAACACACATTCACAGCATCCAGAATGACATTCCACAGCATCCCACCATTCCTATCAGGACATGGGAGGTGAACAGAAAAACCCCCAGACACATCTGGGCCAACTAGCCTGGCTGATGCAGCATCAAACATCAGACAAAGACAACTTGTTTCAAACAAAACAGAAAGTGAGGACCAATGCAAGAGAGTATCCTCTGACCTCCACATATGCACCATTGCTCACTCTCTCCCTCTCTTTCATAAACACACATACACATAATCATAAACACATGTATACATATCATACACCAAAGATTTTAAAAATGTAAATTGGTGTAAATTTTTCCACAGGTATATGTACTTTTTTTCCTACCAACACAGCTTTATTAGTTTTTTTTTTTTTTTTCAAATATCCATTTAAACCACAGGTTATATTGAAAAGGTTTCTCAACCACTGTGACCTGTGGTGATAAGAATCAAGGTGGATATACCAACCAGTGTCTACCAGGTAAACACCTCCCTGCCTCAACCACTGGGTAAGCACATGTATTTTATATTTGTCACAAATATTGATCACATGGAGTAAAAATAGGTAATAGCAAGAAATATGCTCATCTTTAGCATCAGTGGCCTCAGCGATCATTCATCTGTTTGCATTCCCCATAACCACTGCTCCTTGGAAGCTTTCATTCATTCAACACTCATGGACTGACATGCATATGCATAAAGCTGCACAGTCTATCCCAGACACTGGGGATAAGGACACGTACAGGGCAAACATATGTGTACTGTAATGGAAGAGACTCAAAGCACAAACCTTTGTTTCTGACTCCTTATTTAATCTGCAAAATGTTCCTTATGTGCCAAGCACTAATCTAACTACTTACAGTTACCTCCACTACTTGTTTAGATTTGTTTGAATATACACATATAAAAATAAAAGGCCATTCAATACTTGATCAATGGAAAGAATATATCATGACTAGCTAAGCAAATTACATGATTTGCACAAAAATACTTGTTATTAGACTGTTAGAACAACAAATTAATCTGAAAACTATGAAAGAATAAAAATAGTTTTATGTCAGGAATAGGAAAGGCATGTGTTACAGGAACATTTCCTGGAAAGACATGAACAAATATCTGTTCACCCAGATAGGATGCCAACAACAGACCAATGTAATACTTCTACCAAGGTCTAACTTGGGACCTTATTGGGCTTATTTACAAAGAATGGGTGAGGAGTTGCAGAAGTATGGGTAAGCCCCAAACAGCTGCATTACTGCAAGTATCACACCAGCCTGGATGACAACTTACTTCACCACAGGTGCAGAGGTTGAGTCCTCCTTCACCTTTCCAGAGTCTACCTACACTAGCACCTCCTGTGAACACAAGAGTAAATGCAGCTGGGGCAGAATTAGATTCTACAAGTAGGGAGGCCCAGAGGGTGTGGCTGAGACCTCAAGTAAGGGTCTTGTGGCCCTCCCAACCCTCTTTCACGGAACATCAACAGGGTCTTCTGTGAGTAGCCATAGTTTTTCTGATGAAAATAGCAATGGTTGCTATCCTGCGAAGACAGCTTCCAACAACACATTCCAACACTAACAGATAGTACATTCCCCTAAACTAAGTGCTACTGTCACAGGACTTCTACTTTTAAGGCACACTGTGTCTGCATTAATGTGCTACAACATTTAAGTCAGAAGTATGGTTTTAGACAGATGACAAAGATATTTGAGATAAGTCATATTTTTGAATTATGAATTTCAGCAAGTTACAAATCGTTTGAAGTTAGCTTTTCCATTATTGGTTTGGCAGAATCAACTTTAACTTTTCCAATCAAAGTTAGTTAAATTTAGAAATTTGGCTTATGAGAATGTTAGCCTCTGATGGACTGACTGAGAAAACTTATATATGCTCTGCTAGGTTAAAGAGGGCTTACATGTGCTCATTAATCCTATGAGGATCTTGCCTTTACCAGTAGGAACACATTCATAACATCCTGTAGCTTCACAAAAATCTATAAACATTCACTGGAAATAGAAGCATCTATCTAACAAACATGTAGTGAGCACCTTCTGCAAGCAAGACACATTTATAGAGCACTGTCAGTCATTCCCGTAGCCACCCGAGAAAACACGGCTATTTACCATGCTCAGAGGAAAGTAACATAGGGTAAATGCGAGCATAGTACAAGAAAGAAAGGAATGGGTTCCTGAAGAGATTTAAGGCTATCTGTTTTGAGTAAGTGGGTTAGGGTTAGGGTAGAAATCAGATCAACCCCAGACAGCTCTACACCCCAGCACTATGTCTGAAATGGATCACAGATACCAAGGCCTACAGTTATCCAATAGATTCATTTACAAAATGAAGAACAGACTTAGAAAAAAGATGTGTCTCTGTGTTAAAAAATACATAAAAAAAAAACTCAGCATTTCCTTTATGAATGTAGAGATAAATAACAGCTGTGACCAACATTTCCATATTTCATCTCAGTGGCTAGATATCTTGTTTACATTATTATTTTTAAATCAAGGTATTCACATGATCCATTTATTTTTTACAACATAATAAAGACTCATACATTATCATTACAATTGTACTTCTTACTTTAAAAGTTTTATTTCATTGACTGGTTTCTTTAGTATTAAGTCTTTTTTAAATTTTCACTTAAAAATAATCTTACAGAAGTATTCCCCCAGGAGTCCCTCGAATGCCAAAGGGACCCACAAAAGAGGAAGACCCCATGCTCTGAAGTATAAAAGATGGTGTGAGAGATTAAGGCAATAGGGATTCTGTTTTCATCTCCTTCCACTGTCTCCATCTTTCTCAGAGTCAACTTCACAGGAGCCCTTTGTTCACATGCTGTAACAAACTAGAGGAAGGGCATCAACATGGATCAGGATGGAGGGAGGAAATGCTCATGTGGGGTGATTCCTCATGTGCTATTTATTGGTTTTGACTGAAGGGTTGTAACAAATCAAGAAGACAGTAAGTCTGAGAACTGGACAGCAGCTGTCTACAATCTACTGGCCACTAGCTTTCACTTTATTTGGAAGGGTGCCTTCTCTCCCCAGCTCCCCCTTCAGCTCATTCCCATACCCTTTACTCTTCTGTCTAGGGACAACTCACACAAACAAAAAAAGCACACTGCTGCAAGAATTCCTTCCCTGGGGAGATACATACAGCATCTATGTTCTTATACGGCCCCAGCTATAAAGAGAAGTAGGATTCCACCAGAATCCAACCTAGGGAACAAATGAGCTTACTGGTCCGTCTTACACAACAAGGGTGGAAGACTACTTCCAGAAGCATGGGAAAGCCCAAAGAAGCCGCTGCATGAAGCTTGGATGGTCACCTCCCCATAGCCACATAGCTGGAGTCACCTCTCATTAGATTCCCCAAGCTTTTACTCTTGCCTCTCAGAGCCCTTGAGGCCACATGCAACTAGAGCAGAATTGCTTTCAAATGGCTGGGAGGAGTGACTGACTCTCCAGTGAGGGTCTAGGACCCTCTCCACTCACTCCCTCTATGAAGGAAAGCCAAGGTTCAACACAAGCCTGATCATGTTGCTTTCTTTTCAGCAGGCACAGCTGATCTAAGGAAGAAGGCAACTGTTTAGAGGACTGAGCTTGCGTCCCCACCCCAGTCTCTCTCTGTGTCTCTGTCTCTGTGTGTGTCACACACACACACACACACACACACACACACACACACACACACTCCTACTTTAATACATCCACTATACCTAATTCCCAGCCTACACCTATGCCCTTCTGCTTTATCTGCCTTCCACCCTCCCTGAACCATCTGCTCCTATACAGACATGCCGTCCTGCTATCTGCTCTAGGTCTTAGCTCCTCTGTCCAACACAGAACAATACTCAGCATCTTGCCTACCCTGCCCCTACTAGATCACTCCCATGCTATATTTACTTTCTTTTATGAAAACAAAATCAAAGTCAGAACCAGATTTTCCTCTTGACTTCATTTCCAGACCCAGCTACCATTCATTTCTCCATTCATTTTCCCCCAAAAGAACTATCACATACTTGTTCCCTACATTCCTTCCCTCCTCCTCTCCCTCTCCAGAAATCAATCAGGCTTCAGCACAATTATTCCTGCCTGCCTGTGTAAAGGTCTCCCGTAGGCCTCCATTGCTGCACATTAAACAAAAGCTAGCTGAGATTATCAATTATTCTCCTTGAAACAATTCCATTCAATGGGTGCCAGGAGGTGTGCAGATGTATGTAGGAATAGGCACACACACACAACACACACACACACACACACACACACACACACACACACACACATACACACCCCTCATTTCCTTTTTTATCTGACTCCATCGACTCCTTAACTGGCTCCTTTTCTTTTCTCCAACTTCTAAGTCCAAACCATAGAGTACCATGTGCTCAGTCTTTATATTGCTTTTCTATCTGGACTCTGTCTCTGTATCACTTCTGTATCACTGTAGCAAAAGACATGGCAGGGAAAACAAAAAGTAAACTGAGGAAAGATTTATTTAGGCTCACAGTTTCAAAGGGTTTCAGTCCACCATGGTAGTGAAAGCATGATGGAACAGCTCAATTCATAGCAATGGTAGCATGTGGTAGAAGTTGTTCATCTCATAGGGGATCACCAAAAAGAAAATAAGAAGCAGGTGTCAGATGTAACCTTCAGAGGCCTGTCCCCAGTGACCCATCCCTCTGCCAGCCAAGGCCCACTTTCCAAAGTTTCTAGCCAAAAGAATGCCACCAGCTATGAGCTGAAAGAGTGCCACCAGCACACAAACATTTCAAATTCAAACCTTAAGAGGCCCTGTGTGTTTTTGTTTAGTCTAATAGCTTTAGATAAACTGAAGACTAACAAAGCCCACTTTTTATTCTACTCTCAATTCTAGCAAACAGATTCACCTAGCAAACAGATATCTTAAAGTGTTCAAAATGAACCCACACTTTCATATCTCATCTCTTTGGTCCCATAAATAGTAACTGCATCCTTGATCTGGAAAAATCCTTGAAATTTTTTCCTTGACGCCTCCCCCTTCATTTGCTCCCCACATCCAATTCAAAGCGTTGTCTTAAAATGCATCTTTAATTTTACCTTTTCTCATTAGCTCTGTCCCGACACCCTGTCCCATCTGTAATTTCTCCAACAGTCTTCAGCAGATCTCTCCTTGCATGCCTCTCTATGAAGTCAGTGACAGCTCATGTTCCACCGTTGATGAAAACATTCCAACAACTTTCCATATCACTACGAATAAAAGTAGACTCCAGGCTGCTTACAAGACCAAGCATGATCTAGGTACATTTGCCTCTCAGAATTCTTTTGCTTTCATACTGAATCAGACATCTCCAGGAATATCAGCCTCCTTGGCCAAGTTCAATTACATCAGCCACGAGGCCACTCTGGCCATGTGCCCTTGTTTAGTCTCCCAGGAAAGTCTCCAGAACAGGAAATAAATTGTGCCTATTCCTACTCCATGGTAATCACTATCATAATGAATTCTTTAAAGTAACCACCTTTTTCTCCCTTTTCTCTGTTCTGTGAAAGAAAAGATCCCAGTTGAACATGTTGAGGGATTAACTGGGAAGAGCTACCACATATGAGAGAGCTCTATGAATGTTAATTCTCCACCTAAACATGGCCTTCAGAATCCATGAAAAGTGTAACTAAAGTACAGTTCCTCCTTCTACTTCCTAAATGACACCTAAGGGTTTAACAACCCCGACATACAGTCACTCACCAACACTTCATCTATGAAAAACAAAATAGTTTTAATGCTTAATCTAGTTGCAAGACACTTTTTAAATTTTTTTTTTGTTTTCTTCTTTTTCTGTTTGTGGTATGCACATGCATACACATGGACACACTTGTATAGATTCTCCTTATTCACTGAGGCAAAGTCTCTCAATAAAACCCACAGCTTGTGTAGTAACAGCTAGTGTTGCTTGCCAGTTTGCTCTGGGGATCCCCTGTCTCTGCTAGCTAAGGCTAGAGTTATAGGCTGCCCACAAAGCATGTACACCCACTATTTACACGGGTTCTGGGAATCACGCACTCCAGTCCTCACACTTGGCAGCAAGCACTTTAATTGCTGAGCACTGAGCAATCTCTCCAGTCCCTTGCAAAACACTTAATGCAGTATCCTCGGATGAGGACTCTTCCAAATTTCTCCCCTTCATATGTCCTGATTCTCAAAACAGCCACACCTACTTTGTTTCTTCTAAGGGATTCAAACAGCCTAAATATTAATATTTATATGTGTTCAGATCTTTAGTTAAAAGCTTCTTTTTCAGGGCTAAAAAGGTGGCTGAGCAGTTAAGAGCAGCAGCTGCTCTTCCAGAGGACCCAGGGTCGATTCTCAGCATCCATATGGAAGCTCAAAATTGTCTGTAACTCCACTTCCAGGGGACCTGACACCTTCTTCTGACATACACAGGAACAGGTGTATACATGGTACATGTACATACCTGCAGACAAAACACTCATATACATAAAAATAAATCATTTAACTAAACTACTTTTGCAAAGTTTCAGTGAAAAAAAATGCTCAGTGGAAAACTTCCTATTGTGACTGAGAAACACGTGAGGAGCCCCAGTAGCAACAGACCAGTAGTTATCAGGAGCTTGACTGTGGGAGAAGGAATATAAACTCAAGCTCACTAAGGGATAGCATGATGGCTGTACTCATATATGAACCAGAAATCTTTTTGGTTTTTTGTTTTGTTTTGTTTTGTTTTTTCAAGACAGGGTTTTTCCGTGTAGCTTTGCGCCTTTCCTAGAACTCGCTTTGGAGACCAGGCTGGCCTCGAACTCACAGAGATCCTCCTGCCTCTGCCTCCCAAGTGCTGGGATTAAAGGCGTGCACCACCACCGCCCGGCTAATACTGAGTTCTTGATATCCCACCCCCATTACAGTTCAAAGAAACACTTAACTTGGCTTGTTCTTTGGTGGTGTTTGGTTTGGGAGCCAGAGTAGGGGTTTTTTGTTTGTTTGTTTGTTTTTTGTTTTTGTTTGTTTGTTTGTTTTTGTTGTTGTTGATGATGATGGGGAGGGTTTTTTGTTTTATTTTAGTTTTACTTGCTTGGGCTCATACTGTCAATCCTCCTGCTTCAGTCCTGAGTGCTGGGATTGCAGCTGGCACCGCCACTCCTGGCATGTGAACTTTCTTAGAAATTTCTTTCATCTCACTTTCTCCATGCTAACCATTTATTCTGAACTGTCTAAAAGTTCAACAACTCTCACACTGAAATGAAATTAATTGAAGTAATACAAACTTAACCGAGAAAAAAGTCCTCTCATGTCTTTCCCAATTACTTTTTAAAGTATAAATCAAATTCATGACAGAATATGTTATCTGTTGTATATGATTTCATAAAATTCCAATTACCAACATTCTATGATTCTCTTCTCATCTCTGTGCTACCATTCTGCTTTCCTCCACTTGGGGTGACAACAGAGACCTCTTAGGAGATGCTGACCCAGACCTGCCCCCACCAGCACTCACTCACCCTTCCTCTTGGTTCTGGGAGCTTTCTTGAAGGACACAGGTGAAACTCAAGGCAGCTGTGCTCAGACCCAGCATCCCAGCATCCCAGCATCATCCTCAAAGTCAGTTAATGTCATCAATTCACACTACTGATTAGTGAGAAGCAGCCTCCTGAGGATTCCCCAGAGATTACTATGAACCTTCTTTGAAATCAGAATCACTACTACTTTTTTTTTTGTTAGTGTGTCTTTCTTCCCCAGAGCAAAATCCAACATCAGATTAGATCACCAGTTTCCCAAACTGTATATGAAAGGCAGAGAAAGACAAACAGGACAACAGGGGGGAAGCCTGTTGCTTACCTCATCTGAACTCCATCCTCCAATACGCCATGGAGACAAGTCAGGCAGACACTGACTCCAGCTCTCCCACACATTGTCCAGGACAGACCATGAGATCTTGAGAGAAGGGAGAGTGGAAGGGAAGAGGACATCTACCTGCAGCATCTGGCACCCAGCTGAGCGGGCCATTGGCTCCAGTCCTGATGCCTCTTTGTTCAACTCTCCCTTTGAAACACTGAATCCTCCCAGGGAGTCCACTTCCCTTAGAGTTAGTTTTCCTTCAGAGTGAGCTGGGACTAGGGGATAAGAAAGAACAAGCCACAACTAAAGAGCCCAAGTAGATGATCCATACTCAAAGAATGGCTCAAAATTTAAAAAAGGTTATGCTTGAGTTGTTTAATGGAAGCAGAATAATAAAAACTCTTAATATTTACTCAATACATTTCAAATATATAGATTAACTATAGTCATCATGCTATTTATTAGATCTCTAGAATTTAGCTAAATCTCTTACATTCTGAACCCTGATGACAACTAGTGTACTTCATTTCTCTAAGGTTCATTTCAAAAAGTTAAGTTTATACTAAACATCTCTTCCATGTTTGTGGCTTAGGACTGTAGCCATCAATACATTTCATTAGTCCCAAAAGTCGGAGTATACTGACGAGAGGGGAAAGCAATTTTTATGTCAGTGAAAGGAGAGATGTTTCTAAAGACTTTCTCCCTGTTGTCACTCGCTGAGATGAGAACAAATTCACTCACCATACCTCTACCCAAAAGGACAGCTGTGTCTCAGAAACGTTTCTCAAAGCTATTCATGTATGCAGCCATTGAATATTTACATATAAAATAACCAAAAGTCAATCTTAAAAACTCACTATCCCAATGAGCTAAACTTGAACTACTCTGAAAACCAACACTTCATGACCCACAAAACGAGGATAAAAGAACACAATTCCATTATGTTATTGCTGAGGAATGGAGCCATTACCATTCATTTGAAGTTGGACACCTGAAAGGAACCTCAGCAGAAGCAGCACATCAAAGGCCCAGCCAGTGATGCATGACTTCAAAAGGTACAGCCCAACAGTGGCTTCTGGGAAACAGCCTTCGGATGCCAGACTCAACTGTGGTGGCCTGACCAGCCACCTTCCATCTGGAAGGTCCATGAGCAGTGTCACCACGAGGTCTGCTGATAGCAAACTTCCACAGACTCACCTGGCAATGTTTCCTTTACTAATCTGATGAATGTGGCCCCCACAGTATGAAGTGAGCACCACAGGGAGCAGAGTCCAGCAGCTGGAGTCCTCCAGCGGGCTTCTCAGTCACATGGCTCTGTGCAAGCTATTTAATCATTCTGGATCTTGATTTCTTTTTAGGGCTAACATAGAGATTAAATGTGATTGTACTTAAATGCTAAAACAATACATGGAAGATAGTAATCCCCAATTTCTACTTGAAAATAACTCTTGATTTAAAATTGGTATGTCACATGGCCACTAAATATGGAGACAAATGAGAACCTATTTCCTAAAATGAAATACGCATACATGCATACACCATACATGTGCTATGGGAGACGGACCACTAGATTGAAAAGGTACTAAACATGACTGAGAAAAATATTTACCAATGAAGATAAATTGATTTATTTTCTTAGCTATTTTTCATCCTGCAATTACCTCAGAGGAAACCTGGGGTTAAGAGTTCAATTCTAGTTTTTAAATTATCCTGCAGCACAATTATGGCTGCTAAACACATTTGCAGACCAAACTTAATGATCTTGGTACAAAGCATGTTTTAAAAAAAAGTATTCTCAGATGTTTATTTTTATACTATGGCTATTAATATCTAATAACTGGCAAACTGCAACAATGGCATGTATATTGCTGGGGAAAAAAATGAACTATGGATAACTTACCCTAAAATGAATACTATTTTATAAAAATCATGATTTTTTTCAGGAAATTAGAACTAAGATGTTGTATTTATAAAATATTTTCCTGTTTCTATTTACTTTTAGAAGGACTGTCATTTGAGGTGGAGTTAGTCTTATCATGTAGCCCTGATTGGCCTAGAACTCACTACATAGACCAGGCTATCTCAACCTTGCAGCAATCTCCAGCCTCTGCCTTCCAAGTACAGACAGATGTACAGACACATCACACTACAGCTGGCTAAGTTTATTTTACACATCAAAAGTTTGAATGTATTAAAAAAAAAAAAACAACTAGATGAAGATAATTTAATGTCCCTTCTTTCCTCTTGGTATACCAAGGATGCAGTAGCTAAGACTGGTTTGTGTTTTAAAGAGTATTTTGACACATCTCATCTATCTCTGAGCAGGTAACCAAAACCTGATCCCAGCAATTTTCTCTAAGAACAGGAGAAGCACTACCTTCATATGTTTTCAGTTTTGTACCATGTACCTATGAATCTATTTACTCAGGAAACCAATTGGACTTTTAAAAACCTAACCACTTTTTATTCTGTTGCATAGAGACCTTCACAAAGCATGTTTCATACTTAAGAGCCCAATGAAAATGAGTTATTAAAATAATGCTCCTTGGTTTCTCCAACAGTCATTTCCTTTAGCTCATAAGAGAAGGCTTTCCATAAAAGTGAGAATCTATGTCAAAGATATTTCTGAAAACTGCCATTTACAGATAGTTTCCTCATTGCCATTAGGAAACTTGATGACTCCTAAATAAAAAATTAAACTATGGGGGCTGGATAGATATTCGGTGATTAAGAGTACTAGTTGCTATAAGAGCATGGGATTCAATTGCTAGCACCCACATGACAGCTCATAACTACCCATAACTCAAGGTCCAGGGGACTCGACATGCTCTTATGGACTCCATGGGTACTGCAAAGAGTGGTACACTTGGACACATGCAAGCAAAAGCTTATCCTCATACAATAAAATAAATACATCTTTTAAAAATATTATTTGGTATACATTTTTTAAACTTCTACTATTTAAAAATTCTACCACTGAGAACCATACTCTGTTTTCTACCTAAAATACATTACTGTATCATTCAAGCAACATTTATCTATTGTTAAAGAGATTATCACTTTGATAATCTGAAATTGTTTTGCCAACTAGTATAATCTATAGCACACCAAACAATTGTTAATCTTACCATAGTATCAATTTAAAAAAAAAATCCCTTAAGAAAGAGGTTTCAAAGACTGGAAATGGTCCATTCAATAAAGTACTTGGCTAACAAAGGCAAGGGAAACTAAATCCTGATGTCCAGAATCCTATAATCCTGGTGCCCAGAATCCCGTAATCCTGATGATGGTGAGGTGGGGGATGGAGACAGGCAGATCCCCCCCAGAGCCCAGAGATGGCTGCCTACTTGGTGAAATTCCAGGCTAATGAGACACCCTGTCTCAAACAAATGATAAAAAGCACCTGAGGAACAATGCATGAAGTATTCCTCTGACCTCCACACATGCTTATATACATGCATTTACCCATGCAAACACACACACACATGAATTCACACTATATGAAAAAATTTCAGAAAATGTTGAGCTATATAAGAAACGAATGTATATGGGTCAGGGATTCGGGTGCTGTTCCCCTCAGTAAGACACCAGAGTTGCTACTGTACAGGTTGGTGATGCAGAACCTGCTCTGCCGGACAACCAGCCATCCAGAACATGTAAAACACTCCTATTCTGGTGAAGCATTTTATTGGTTCTGGTTCATAAGAGTCTAACTATAGAGTTTTAGTTTCTATGCCAAGCTTTAATATTCAATTGGAACAGAGTCTAATGGCTGTGAATGGGCTTCAGGATTGTAAATTGGCTTTTGCTCCCTATGTCTAAGATATGGAAGTCTTCAAAGAAACAAAACAATTATTATAGTTTATATTGAAAATATACCTCCCCATGCTTTTAAAACCAAATAGGAGTTATAAAAAAAGAAAGAAAGAAAGAAAGAAAGAAAGAAAGAAAAAAGAAAGAAAAGAAAAAAGAAAAAAAAAAAAAAAAAAAAAAAAAAAAAAAGAAAGAAAGAAAGAAAGAAAGAAAGAAAGAAAGAAAGAAAGAAAGAAAGAAAGAAAGAAAGAAAGAAAGAAAGAAACCAAAACATTTCAAGCACACAAACCTGGAAAGAGGAGGGCAGAGATTTGAAAAGTGGAATAAATACAAGAAAATACACACAAGAAAAAAGAAATGACTGTAAGTACATTGTGAAAATAGAACCTTCTGGAACTAATCTGTGACTTCCTATAGACAACAGCCTCAAGGTGTTCACTTGCTGCTGTGCTCTTAGAGCACAACCAACCGGGCCTCCTAAAGCCCCAAAGCAGTCTGGGAAAGCTGTTCATGCTGAAGCTATGCAAATCCTCAGGCACAATGAGAAATGACTGGTAATGTTCACACTGTGATTAGCATACTTCAAGCACAATAAATCTGTTAATCTGTTTAGCACTATTTACAAATACAAAGAAAATAAAGCATTGAATCAACAAAACTAAACATTACACTCTGAGTAGTTCTCCAGCACACCTGAATACATTGGGGCATTTACCTTCTCAGCTTTCAAGAACAACAACAAAGATGTCTAATCTCCCATGTCAGGATTATCTGGCACCTGTGTTTCAAATTCCTCAATATGAAAAATACCCAGGTGCACATAGGCTACTTGCTCACTCATAATTCTCTCTCCTTTACACATCAGACAATTATTCTGCACCTACTATGAGCTAAGGACAATCTTGGTACATAAACCACCATGGTGTCAAAGACAAGTGATCTAATAATTGCATGGCAAATTCTGCAAGGAACAGAGTTGATGACATGGGGACAGCATCTAGGGTAGGGTGGAGACTGTTAAGAGCTGATGAGAAGGCCAGGAAAAGTTAGATTAAGGATGTAGATTTGAGCTTGTATATGAAGCTTGAAAGAAATGATCAGTCAGTCAAGCATGAGGCCAAGAGTACAGAAGGAGAGACAGTCAGGAGGGGGTCAAAGTCCCCAAAGAGTGAAGCATCCTTAAGTTTAGGGAAAAAGAGACATGTAAAGACTGAGTACTGGCCAGATGATGGGATTCTTCTAGGGGCCCTATTGAGGAGACCACCTTTACCTTAAGAATAATGAAAAGCTGTTGACAGTCAAATAAAAATGATTATTAATATTTACACATCATCTGTTACATGCCAAAGATTATGCTAGGCACTTTGTAAAACCTGATCCTCTTAATCTTCACAACAGCTTTACAAAGTAAGTAATATTTAAAATCGCATTTTATAGATGAAACTAAAATGTATGGAAAAGGTCAAAGACTTGCTCAGTTCACCAATGCTCAGGATTTGCCCCAAGCAGTAAGGCTTTCAACATCCCTTCCTAAACCTCTGCAAACTAACTTTCTCTGAGAGACTAACATGGTAGTCCAAGCAAATGGGCTGTTCCGTGGTACAAACAACAACTCTGAGGACTCCAGGTAAACCGGTAATATTAGTTCTGGACTACTAGACAATATACTTTCACTACATCTATTACAACTAATGGATGCATAACTGTCTCATATATCTTACTTACAGACACCTCTATTTCAGACAGTACAGAAATATGTAGTAGGAAATTTTCTCAAAGGCAACCCAGTAATACAATGCCTTAAAGAGCTTAAAAGGGTGGAGGAAAGAAGAACCTAATTATTCACTAAAATCATCCTACTTATAATGATGATAACTAACAGGTAATTAATGGAAGGTAGTTACTCAAAAACACCTTGAGCACTGAAACTAAAAAAATAAAGATTAATTTTACTAGTACAATATAAATGATTTATTTATTGTAGGAGCCAGAGTAGTCGAGGACACCAGGAGAATGTAGCCCACAGAATCATCTAAGCAGGGCTCACATGGGCTCACAGAATCTGAAGCAGCAATCACGGAGCCTACATGGGTTTGCACCAGGTCTTCTGTATATATGTTACGGTTGTTAGCTTGGGGTTTTTGTGAGACTCCTAACAGTGGGAGTGAGTGGGGAGTATATCTCTTGACTCTTTCACCTGCCCTTGGGACCCTCTTCCTCCTACTGGGTTTGCCTCACCAGCCCTGATGTGAGAGTTTGTGGCTAGTCTTACTGTAACTTGTTATGGCCTGTTTGGTTGATTTCCCTGGGAGGCCTGCTCTTTTATGAAGGGAAAAGAGGAGGAGTGGATCTAGGGGAGAGGGAGTATGGAGGAGTGGAGAGAGCAGAAACTGCTGTCGGAATGTATTGTGTAAGAGAAGAATAAATTTTTAAAAAAGAAAACGTATATATTTATCTCATAGAATTATATTTAAAAGTATAAAATATGAAAGCACTAAATGTAAACATATATATGGACAGAATTCTCTAATTGCACCTTTGAAATTAGAAAGTTTAACACTAACAACTTCTACTATTTTTTCTACTTGAAAACTTTTGAAACTGTCCAAATAATTAAGATTCTGTTGATAGTCACTATGACAAGTATATTAAGTTAGTATTATCATTCCTTCTTACAACGGCACAAATGCATTAGTTGTCAGAATTGGACTGAACGGCTAGCTCTAGTTTCACATTATTCATTAAATTGCATTTCCAAATTTTTAAATCCAGGAATGTTATTTAATTTTTCTTAAATCCTATCTTTAAGAGATTGATGCAGTGAACTACACACACACCCCCCCCATGATGAACTTCCCATGAACCACAGACACTTTCAAACTAACCACTAGTTTTCCTTCCCCAATATGCAAAGATATTATAATAGTCTTAACACTGTTTGGCAATATAACAAATGTCTCTTTGTTTTATTCTAGATTTCCTATGAGAAATCTTCTAGAATGCAAGGTCTAGATTATGTGCACTACTTTTCAAAACCCTAGATGTTGGAGTGCCTTTCCTGAGTGCCCTATTCAGGAAATGCCTGTTTCCTAGTCTCTATTTCCTAGCACACTGTGATGCTCAGCACTGTGCTCTTATATTTACCACTATGTGTTCAGCACCCACCAGGACCTAGCACATCCCTGCTAAGCATCAACAAATAAGAGCAGTATCAAAGGAATAAATTCAGAATGTCAAGACTCTTCAGGGACATGAGCTTATATTTCTGTGAAATTTTACATCCTGAGGAATTTTATAAGTATCACTTCTTTAAGATATGGAAGTATAAATCTGAAGTTCAGTCAGGATGTGGTATATGCGGTCAGATACATAATTGCAAACTAATGCAACTCCACTTTCATAAATCCTGAATCATAAGCTTTCAACACCTTTTTTTATCCTCCCACGCCTATTCTGCTTGGCAAGGTGCATTTTCTTGTTCTTTGACAGTTCGCGCACACACCCCACACCTCAGCATAAAAACTGCTCTTAAATATCACTACTCAGGACAGAGTGACTTTCTTTAAAGGCATCTATTTGAAATGTATTATATCTTCATTTTCCAAACTATGTTCCAGGAAACCCTGGTGTAGTCATTCCCACACATATCAGAGTCACTCACCTGGAGGCTTGTTCAAACATAGACTAGGGGCTCAAACTTCTGAGTTTCTAATTCCATATCCAGGGCAGGGCCCAAGTGGTGGCTTTGCTCCAGAGGGCATACCTACAAAACAAGTGCCTACTGTGGTGGGGACAGAAGCTGTGTGGTCATAGGTGGGGGAGAAAAGAAATCTCTCTCAAACAGTGTTTGAAAAGACCACCTGTTCTGTATGCCCTCTTACATTTTAACATGGTCATTAACTTACTATAAACTTTGCAACGTTCTGCAGTGAATTGACATGTTTTACATTGTTTATCAACCAAAATTATTTGACTCTGGAATGCTCAGATCAAAAAGGAATGAATGCCCTCTGACTGTTCCCTGTAGAATTCACTTTGAAGGGAGGGGGGAAAGCATGTATTTGACTGTTTAAAACTGTTTTCCTTAAAATATATTTCAGCAGAAAATGATTCCATCATTGGAAATAAATCCAACTTCTTACAACATATGACTCCTGTCCAAACAAAACAATAGAACCTCAAACTTCAGATCAGGCTGTTCATCTAATTGTGTATAATAATTACATTACATTAAATGTATGTGCATGTGCGTGTGTGTGTGCGTGTGCGTGTGTGTGTGTTTGTGTGTCTGAGTGCAAAGTAAATATCAAGATCACACAACATTCCAATCAGTAACACAATTAATTAGAAATTGTGCATAATTTTATACCATGTTTCATCTGTTTCTGGAAGCTACAGACCCCCTTTATTTGCTGACATTTACTAATCGAGCACTGGAGGCGACGGAGTGAAATGCTTCAAGTGTGCTCAGGCCAAGCGTTTTCTTACAAAAGATCTTATCTGAGGTCTACAACACCTGCTCTGAAGCTTCCAGGGCAGGTATTTCTCTTACCGCAGACTGAGTCACCAGCTACCTGGAACTAGGGGTGGCTGGTCTTTCCACTCACATTCCAATCTCCATTTCCAGGACTGCCTGGATAATGGCCTCCATCCTCACACTGTGCATTTTAGCCACGCTGCTCTTCCTCCTCCTTTCCACATGCAGATGTTTCATGCAAAACCCTTTCACAGCAAGATACTTTCCAGTACAGCTCCATCAGAAGCCGTGTATTGCAGGCTTCCGTAAAAACAAGGCAGAGGGAATAAAAGGCAAGGGGAGTGTGAGCAAAGATGCTAGGGAGCAGTTAAGGGACCTTGGTCAAGTAGTTGTGTGAGGGAGAGTGCCTCACCTCATGCCTGCCTCACTCTAACTAGTCTCTCATTTGTTGAATCTGGGAAGAATGAATAAAAGGCAATAATTTGAAAACACAGGAATGCAGATATGTATGAAAGGAGTGCTTTATCCTTTACAAACACTTCATTTTGAAAGGATTTTTTTAGACATCCAACGAGCAACCTGATCTTTGTTTTACAATCATAACTAGTGTCCAGACAGAGAAATGACCACCTTAAACTCACACCTGCAAAGGAAGGTGCTTGGCTGGTCAAGCCTTAGCTAATTAAACCAGAGAGCCACCTGGATGGTGAGGAATGAGGAAGGGACACCTGTCACACAGCACCATTTTAGGAACAGTTAGTTTTAATGAGCCAAATTAAGTCACATTCCATATTGTAAAAAAAAAAAAGACTTCTATTAACTTACAAGGGGTTTTGTTTTGCTTATTGTTTGTTTTAGAATTCAGTATCTGGAAGCTTATTATTGTTATTGAATCATTTTAAAGTAATGGTATGCTACAATATTAATTATATGTATTTTAATTAAGGAATTTACATCTACTTGACAGTGGCTTTAATTCCTATATTTTATGGGCAAAGTTATTACTCTTAGAGATGTAAGATTTTTAAAATCATGACCAGGGGAAAACTACCAATTTCAGTATATATATATATATATATATATATATATATATATATATATATAAATATATATATCTTGTGCAAAAGCAGATTGCAAGTTTTCCTAAACCACTAATGTCAGACTTCAGACAGGAGGCAGGACAGCAATTATGCATCTGTTTCCTTTTTTTTAAAATTATTATTGCATAGAACTTTCCAGATGTATTTCCTCCATTGGTATTCCCCAGGAAATACATCTACTAAGTTCTTTTTATAATCACCTCAGAATGGTAACAAAATAATAGAACATGAAAAGGTATTTATAAGAACCACAATGACCCCACATTTTTATAAAAAGAAATCTGAAAAAAAAAAAAAACAACGGCAACCTGCCCTGAAATGGCTCTAAGCAGTGACAGTGAGGACACAGTGGGAGAGCACAGCAGAGAGAAGGGGGTGACTCTGAAAGCAGTCAGGTCCCCAGGTCCCCAGTCCCCATGACTGACGCTGGTGGCAAGATGACCCCCTGGCTGTGGGTGCAAAGATTGCATCAGACAGGGAAATGACTTCATCAGTGTCCCCTCAGGCCTCAGTGGACCTGAGCACGAGGGGGTTATCAGCACTCCACCAGTGCATACCAGCCCAAGCTCCACATGAGGCCATGTTGAAGGTACTAATGAATCATTTATGCTTTACAAATATGCCTTCAGAGATCAAAATCCTACATTTGGTAATGACCATTAATACATTTATCTCTTGACTAGAAATTATCAAAGAAAGAAAAAGGCAAATTCATGTTCTTTCTATAAAATTATTTTTTCTACAAGTAAAAACTAGCTTCCAGATCCTATTCCAGTAGCCAATATCATGAGGAAAGAATTACCATCCTTAATACAAAAGCCTGAAAAGGGGATTGCATGCCTGGGCCCAACACTTAGACACCTTGAAAAAAGTAGATTCCTTGTTGTGCAGTTTTTATTCTTTACAACTGTAAAGGGCATCTGTGGGGCTTCCTTGACTTTCTTGTGAAAGTTTTTTGATTGATATGCAATAAGATTCTTTTTTTATTTTTTTATTTTATTTATTTTATTTTACATTACTATTCAGTTCTACATAACAGTCACAGATTTCCTTGTTCTCCCCCTTCCTGCCCCCCTCCCCTTCCCCTCAGCCCACCCCCTTTCCCACCACCTCCAGATCAAGGCCACCCCGAGGACTGAGATCGACCTGATAGACTCAGTCCAGGCAGGTCCAGTCCCCTCCTCCCAGATTGAGCCAAGCGTTCCTGTATAAGTCCCAGGTTTCAAACAGCTATCTCATGCAGCGAGCCCAGGACCTGGTACCACTGCCTAGATGCCTCCCAAACAGATCAAGCCAATCGACTGTCTCACCTATTCAGAGGGCCTGATCCAGTTGGGGCCCCTCAGCCTTTGGTTCATTGTTCATGTGTTTCCATTCGTTTGGCTATTTGTCCCTGTGCTTTATCACCAACCTTGATTTCAACAATTCTCGCTCATATAAACCCTCCTCTTTCTCGCTAATTAGACTCCCAGCGCTCCACTCGGGGCCTAGTCGTGGATGTCTGCATAGGAGACCATGGTAAATGAAGACCACATGAGAAAAGGAGAAACAAAGTGCTAGAGAGGCCCACAGAAATCCACAAAGATACCCCCACAAAAGACTGCTGGCAATGGTCGAGAGACAGCCGGGACTGACCTACTCTGATGATGGGATGGCCAAACACCCTAATAGCTGGGCCAGAAACCCCATCCAAGTACTGAGGAATAAGGTTCAATTTATCACCACACCTTAACAAGGTTTGCCTGGCCGGCCAGCATCTCTTACTTACTATTTCAAGACCAAAGAAAGTCTAAGCTAGTCATTCTTCTTCTTTCTTCTCAATGACGTGTTGAGAGAAAATGGCCCAGGTCTTGCCAAAGGAAAGGTAAGTCCACTGTGGGGCCTCTGGGAACGAGGTCACAGCAGACAGCACAGCTCCCCTGTGGAAACTTCTCAGGTCTGAGACAATGTGTGTGGGAGGCACTGACACCAGAAGGAGTCAACACAGAACGTCGGAGATTAGATATGAACTGTTCCTTCCCTCTCCGAAAGCCTCTTGGAGGTTGCTAATTGGGACAGGCATAGTTCCAGAGTCTGCAATGATATTCTGAGCCTCTCTGGCACCCACACAACTTAGTCTGCCACTCAAAGGAGATTCTATACCCCTTGGGTCCAAATCACCCTACCTGATACAATGTAAAACACATGACTGAAGGCTTTCCAGTCACATCCAAGAGTACAACTTTTAATCCCTGATGCCGATAGAAAATAGAAACTGGAAAATAATTTGAGTGTCATGTGTAATTTTATTATATTCACAGTCCACAGTCCAAAATAAAGAATTTACTAACAAAAATGATTTTACTGAAAATTATTCCAACTTCCACATTTAACAAAAATATAATGGCTTTGGTTTTTTGTTTGTTTATTGTCATTTTCTTTTTGTTTTTCAGTTTCAGTATGGTGTGTGTGTGTGTGTGTGTGTGTGTGTGTGTGTGTATGTGTGTGTGTGTGTGTAAATCCAACATTCTAATTAAGGTTTTGTCTCATTTCACAATTAAAAGTTCTCAATTTATAAACCAAAACTAATTTGATATATGCATTACACACAGTAAAGTTATTTTATAATTTATTCTATTAAGTCTCAGAAAATAACTAGCATGCTTTAAAACATATCAGTTTGAATATTTTAGGAGGATATACTATTATTGTCCGCATTTTAGGCTAAACAATGAGGTGGTTAGAGCTTTAGTACTTCATAGTCAGCTAAGACACTTGATCTGTTCAAGCAAGGTCCAGTGAAGGAATCAATGGGCTAGAAACACACTAATACAAGAGGAGGGTCTAGGGCTGGAGAGGGCATGGTGAAGGAGGGCTATGGTTGGGGCAGTGTCCTCGGCTTTCTCTAAGATCTGGGGAAAGCGTTAGCAGTAACTGCAACAAAAATAAAACAGCAAAATTTGAACAGATCAGCTTAAACTTCTGGCTGCTGAATGTGCAGCCCCATCAAACCCTTGAACGTCTACATCGCTGCAACTTTGAAGGAAATTAAACACCAAATGAGGCAGGGTTTTCTTTTTTTGTTTCCTTTTAAAACTTTTAAATACACTGTGAGTGAGTGAGTGTGTGTGTGTGTGTGTGTGTGTGTGTGTGTGTGTGTGTGTAGATCAGAAGACAACTCCTCTCTTTTCACCAAGGATTGAATTGGGGTCATCAAGCTTAATAACAAGTATCTTTGTCCACTGAGCCAGCTTGCCTGCCTGTTTCTGTTTTTTTTCTTTTGAGACAGAACCTCATAGGTCAAGCTGGTCTTAAGCTTGCTATGTTGCAGAGAAAACATGGAACTTCTGGTCCTCCTGCCTCTCCAGGTGTGTGCCTGCACACATGATTGCATGTGGTGAGGAGGATCAAAGCCTTCCTGCATGTTAGACAAGCACTCTACCAACTGAGCCATGACCCCATGAAATGAAACGATTACAGAGTTGAGGCACACTATTCTCAACCTATGGGCTGCTCATGTAATCTTTACTCTGTTATATCTTGGACAGGAAACAGACCTAGGAAGTAAATGCAACATAGGTGCTTTGTCAGCAAGAGTGGGTTGCCTACAATGTACACTCGTATTTTAATTCATAAACTCTAATCATTAATTCCTTTTTCTTGGTCAAGAGTTGCCCAGGTTGGGATGAGGGGCTCCCCCAAGCACAGTTCCAAATACCAGACTTTCCTCCAACTCACACCTGCCTATGCACAGCATCTGAAAGCCCACCAGAAGAGGACTGGGTGTGGGAAGGGGAGCAAAGCTAATTCTCGATTAAGCCAGTCTTCCACTCATCTCCCAATAGCAAAGGACCCCTTCCCTTGGCCTTGTCAAGCACAGGGTTAAGTAAACTTTTGAAAACCAACCAGCTGCATCTCAGAATTCCTTAAGCACTTCTGCTGTTCTTTGGGGTTGCTAATTTGGGATGGGAGCTGAGAAAGAACACCATCATCTCAATAATAAATTATTTCGAAAATATTTCAACAAAGCATTTTAAGAAGTTTCTGCTTAAGAGGAAGACTTGGGCTGTGGCATAAACAGTGGTTGCCTGTGGAAATGTTTGCCTAGCACTGGTACCAAAAATTAGCTTGTAACCATGAATCAAAAATATAATTCTATCTAAAGCACACTTTAGAAATACCATTTCCCATTCAAGCATAGTTATCATTTATGGCTTAGTCAACAAAAATGTTAAACCATGGAAGACCAGGAATACTAATACTAAAACAATTTCCCACTCCATGACCATTGCACTCAGTGGCCATGTGGCAAGGATACTTCTCTAGAGACCATGTAGAACATGAAGGTTGCCCAGAATCTTAGGAAGACTGGTTGCCAAGGAAGTGAGTCTATGATGGTGATGTTTGACTAGCCTTGTCAACCCATCTCAGGCCAAAGCCATCATTGCCGCTGATATCACTGCTAGATATATACAGATAAGTGTACAAGATGACATCCCCACAGCCCAAGGTACTCAGTGTCCTATTTCATGTGAAGAAGAGTAGAAAGAGGGGTGGCTGGTACTCTCCTCTCCACGATTTGTCTTAAGCCCTATCCATCTTCCTCATCATTCTTCTCTGATTTCCACATACCCCTTTTCCTACAATCTATCAGTCTATAGATATCCAACCACAGTTACCTATGTCTGATATGTTGGGAACCTTGTATTGCAAGAATAAAAGTGCTTTCTGCTTTCTAGGAGCTCTTGGTCCAAGTAAAATATTAGTTTAAAAAGTGCTATCATTTTGAATCTCTTTCCCTTCCAACATTTATGTTTAAACTTGGATGCCATTATGGTGATATTGGAAGATAGGACATTTGGAAGTTGCTTAATTCTATTACAGAAGGTTGACTCAGCAACCTTTTGTCTCATATTCATTTGGCTTTCTGCTATGTGATTACAAAACCAGAAAAGCCCCAACAGTTGTGGCCACTTCCCACCCTCCAGAACTGTAGGCCATTAAATCCGTGTTCTTTATAAATTACCCAGTTGGCTACTGTAGCATAATCAGAGTTAAGACAATAAACAATGACCCCATAGTAAATGTGACCCAACAGCCACATGCCAGAACCCAGAAGTATCTCATTATCGAGGAAGGAGTATGGAAGACTCACCACTTCTAGTCATTTTTTAAAAAATCTTCTAACTGCAGTAACCACTTGGAACATCATCTCAGGTCAAATTTTAACTCATTTGTATGTATTATATTTTGCATTAGAAATGAAGTTTAAGTTAAAAAATTAATAATTTTATGAGATAGATACACATATATCCTAACTACATTTTAACTAAAATTGCTTCCTGAGACAAGTTTGCTATTGTTAAATCCCTTTTATTAAACATCAAAAAAGCTAAATAAAACCTACCTCTGAAGTGTTTACTAACATGTACGAGTTTGAGAATATATGTTTTCAATTAGTAAGTTGTAACACCTTTTGGCTTTATTTTTGCCACAATGTTCAGTGGCAATAAATTTAATTTCAAAAGAAAGTCAATATAAAATACGGAGTTGCCTGCAACTGTGTGACACATAAATAAGTCTGAGGCAGTTTTAGAGCATATTAAGGAGAGTTGTGAAATACATGTGTAAACATGAAATTCTGAAGTGCTAATCCAGCAACACATAAGTATGGGCTCCAGTTTATAAACAGATGCCCTGAAAGCTTCCAGAGGATGGAGGAAACCATTGTGGTGTGCCCTGTCACAGCTGGTAAGAGTTAAAACACACTGTGAGCTCTAATGACCTCTCTTAGAATATATTATTCTAATTGTGGTAAATTCCATATTTCTGAGAGGTCAAATTGTAGCAACACATGTTATTTGGTTGAAGTTAGAGCTAGAACTAAAATGAGTTTTTAATTCTTGAGTCTCTGAATATCCAGTCAATTTGCTATCTTTGTGATTTGGCTAACACCTATACAGGAGAACTGAAAACATGGCTTTGTAGCCCACACTGTTATTTTATAACCTAAGGTACAATTTCCCTTTAAGACAAGTGGCCTTAAGAGTTATCATCTCATTAAGTCCTAGGCTAACAGGCTTCTGTTATAAATTGTTACCATATTTCTATGAGAAAAACGTGTTTAGTCATAAGGCACTGAGTAGTTAAAAACACTTTCTCATGGAAGACGTGGCATGGTTCTGAGAGTAAACAATAAACTTTAGTGATCGTAGAGCCATGGAGCATGTGGGATCCAATGAGAGACAGACAAGCAGGCAGGCAGTCACTCAAGTGCTCAGTTTCTGGGAATTGGGAGCTGTGTAAGGTTTTCCAAGGAAACGATGGGGATTTTGTGGATGACTTGTTCTGACTTTTAAAATATATCTAATAGCAACCAATTGGGGTGGGGATAAACCACAATCTTTGGAATCTGACCACAGAATCCAAATTCTTCATCCCCACAGTGAAGAAGTAGTACCCTAGGAGAGCCATCATGTCCTTTCCACCAGGGTATGATGGGAATTTTGATGACCCCCATGGAGGGAAGTTTAGGAAGAACACACAGAATAAAATGCACTCCCAACCTTCAAGGATCTTAGTTTCATTGATAAAACTGATAATAAATCTGGGCAATTAGATGCCTAGAGCTGCTCCCTAATAGGAGGTCAAAGGCTAAAGAGAATGTAAGTGCAGGATGGCAGAGTGTTTTAGGAACTGTTCCTTTTGGCAGGGACATTCTCTTCTAAGGAGAACTGAGTAAAATGTTTTCAGACCAACATTTTTTTCCGTGTGTTGGACTAATTTCTTCCACTCTGAAGGGACTACCAACTGTGTCCAAGAGCCCTGGCGAGCACTCGCTGAAAGGTTTGCTCCTTGTCCTTAAGCAGATACTTACATATTCTCACACAATCCCTGTCAGCATGTGCTTGAAAATCTCAAGAGGGTTCAGATTAGAGCGAAAGGTCACAACCAGAGCTATATTTGTGAAGAGCTGAAAAGGGGTCTCCAATCCAAGTCCTCAGGGAGGAGGGGGAAGAGCTTGTTTACACACTGTCAGAGTAAACAGCTGCTCAAGTGGTGTGACTAGAACGGGTGCTGAAAGGACCCAGGGCTAAAAATACTCCCACTGGCTGTGACCTGGTGCCTCAAACTTCCAAAGACTCCTCCTCTGGAGTGCACATTGAAATCCCTGCTGAAACACACCTGGCATCAGAGTAGGTAGCTCGCTGTGCTATGAGGAATAGTTTAAGCTCAAATCATAATAACTTAGTTCACTGCCTACTTGTACAGCTTAGCGGGTCTTTCAGACTAGGATGCCACGAAAGGAAACTGCAAATGTGAATGAAGAGTAAAAGCATCCAAGAACTTGAGTTTTTCCTCTCTAGGAGAAGAGGAGGAAATGTTTTTGACCCTGTCGCCCTAAGACTAAGGAAGCTCTAACTATAAAACTGTAGTCTGACCCAAAACTAAACCTATAAGACTAAAGAGGCTTGAGAAAGTCTTCATAGTAAGTATGGAACTCTTTTCTGTAAAGACCTACATATTTCACTTTACACAAAATCAGTACAGATGAGCATTTTCTCAAGCAAGGATGCCACATGTTTGAATCACTTGCAATGATAAGCCATGACACAGGCTGAAGAACAGCAGAGGGGTTGGTAAAGTATTTACTGAGACATGCACTCTTGACTAAGACCCAAGAGCATTTTAAAGTTCTTAGAATCTGTATGAGGATAAACAATCTGCAAGGCAGCCTTGCTTTCTCCTCTGGTCACTTCCTTATTGTCAGTACCTAGAACAGCAGGTGCTCATCCGCTAAGCAGTACAACCTGGAAATGGAAGCTGAGAGTACCCCAGCAAGACACAGCTCCACCTCATACCCAGGCTAGACTTCAGCAAAAGTACCTCAGTTTCCTTATGTGTAAAGCAGGGGTGACGATAATACCTACACCATACAGTTATTATGAAAACTAAGGAAGAAGCTACTCTCAAAAGACTAAAGCAAGGTATTAACGTGCCATTTTAGGCCACGGCCAGTAGGTTGTCCTTGCCCATTTTCTGTTAGGTGCAATGCTTCCTTGTCTTCATGATGTCAAAAGCGTTTGCCAAACCCCAATAGGAATGTAGCTGTTCCACCATAAGCTCCCCACAAAGATAAACCAGTAGGCTCTAAAACGGCTGGAATATGCCTTTCCTTCCTCATCTGTGCCAGGTATTTGGTGACAACCATGCAAAAGGAACTAATACAACAACGGAGACTTGTTTCACTCAGTTCTAAATGCAGAGGGATCCAAGATGGAGGGACTAACAAGGCGGTGTCTAGGGAAGGCTACTCTCTACTTCTAGCATCCTGTTGGTGACTTACTAAATGAAGAACACTAGAGTGGGAGAGCAGGAAGAAATAATGCTGCTTTAAGAACCTCTTGACCTCATGACTTAACCACCTCTCAATGCTATCACATCGGCCATTTAGTTTGAACATGTACATCTGAGGGCACAGAGTCAAACCACAGCTCCATCTTCAAAAATTTGTCTTTCTCTCCAGCTAAACGACATTAAGAATTGAATCACGGCCAGGCAGTGGTGGCACATGCCTTTAATCCCAGCACTCAGGAGGCAGAGGCAGGCAGATCTCTGTGAGCTTGAGGCCAGCCTGGTTTACAGAGTGAGATCCAGGACAGGCACCAAAACTACACGGAGAAACCCTGTCTCAAAAAAAAAAAAAAAAAAACTGAATCACTTACTTGTCTTCATAATATTAACTAAGTTGTGTAACTTCTATACAATTAACAATTTAGAAAGTTAAATGAGAAGCAACAATGCAATTCCTAGAACCATCTCCTCTGGGCATGATGGTTCATGCCTGGAATCCTTGTACTCAGAAGGGAGAGGTAAGTGGAGCAGGAGTTCAAGGCTAGCCTTGGCAACATAGTAAGTTCAAAATCACTCTGGAACCTGACTCAAAAAATTTTCATAAACATATATTATCTTTGTTTTCCATAGGAATCCATAGGTACTAAAAAAATCAGTACAATAAAGAATGCTGAAGCATTTAAAAATACAATCTCTGGTATACGATGCATTCATACATTATCGTTCAAGGATAATAGTGTGAGAGTGATGAAGAACTAGGTATAAGCCATACTGTCATCTTTTCTCAAGCTAGCTAGCACAGAAGATACTCTCTTATAATTCTAGGGAGCAGCAGTGAACACAGCTTCTGGCCACCCATAGCTTCCGGTGAGCCACACAATCATTAAGAGTCAATAATCTATACAGAGCACAAGCTTTAAAGTATGGGGTTTTCAGGTGAGACATATCAAATGTATTCTCAATTTATGTTTTGATTCATGACAGTTCACACCATATATAAACTAGCACAAAGCAGAAAGTTTTGCTGAATATATGAAGAGGGGGAAATTGGCTCAAACAGAGGAAATAAAAACACAAGAAAGCATCAAACTTGAAAAAGAATAAGTCCACCCTGCTAAAACACCGAAGTGCAGATGGAAGCTGTCGATGTAACTAATGTTCTTCTAAAACACAAGGAACTGTGCTATTTTTATGAATCTCTTTTCTCCTTTTATTTTAGTTTTTCCAGTTTCGGTCCTGGGGAAAGAACCCAGGGTGTTACACGAGAGGCTAGCACTCTCTAAGAGAGCCAAGGTCCTAGGCTAGCACTCCATAAGTGAGCCACAGTTCTAGGCTAACACTCTATAAGTGAGCCACAGTTCTAGGCTAACACTCTACAAGTGAGCCACAGCCTAGGCTCTATAAGCCAGCCCCAGTCCTAAGCTAGCACTCCATAAGTGAGCCATAGCCTAGGCTAGCACTCTACAAGAGAGCCACAGTCCTAGGCTAGCACTCTACAAGAGAGCCACAGTCCTAGGCTAGCTCTCTCTATGTGAGCCACAGTCCTAGGCTAGCTCTCTCTAAGTGAGCCACAATCCTAGCCCTCACTCATTCCTTACAGAGCACACTAACCAGGCTATGAGTCACATTATCTGGACCAGATGAGGAAGTCAGTGCTTAGAGTAACCAAGAAAATTTCCCAAGATACTGGCATAAATTGTTAATGGGTATGATTCAGTCGGCCAAATTCCAACATTCCTCACACTATCTCCCTCAAATCAGTGAAACAAAAACTAGTATGATTATTGATGTCACCAACACTCCCAATGTTAGCAAAATTAAAATATCACTAATACTAGGAGGGTATGCTGCTCTTTTCAAAGAACGGTGACACAACGTTTATGATGAAGAAGCACATATAACTTGCCTAGCATTCCCACCATTGGAGTGGGTATGACATGAGAAAATAAGTACAAAGGGAACACATAATCCATGACAGCACCATTGACAGTTAAAATGCTCCCAAGGCCCATCAACAGACATATGACCAAGTCATTTTGGTCATTTTAATAAATACATAATCATTATCACCATACTGCAGGATGGATGGCAACAGGAAGCAGTAACTATTCAAGTGAGCAGAACTAAGAGGGATTCAAAAGTAAAGGAGAAAAACTCATTCATTTGAGGTGGCTGAGTTCAAATGACTGACTTTTAAATTCAGTTTCCCATTTGTGCCATTATTTTGTGTGACAAATATATTTGACCCTGAAAATGAAGTTTAAAATCCTACCGTACAATTATGTCTGAAAACTGCCTTGACTGTTTTGATATACTGTAAACAGCAGATAGCAACAGCTAAGATTTACACCTTTACTCTGTACCCAGCATGACACCAGGCATTTCAAGTCCTTTAACTTAACTCTTACACCTTTTGTGTACTTAGCATTGTCTCTGGTTTACTAACAGAAAGACAAGACACAGGAATAGTAAGTTACTTACATAAATTCATCTGACTGAGAAATCAAGGGGCCGGTCTATTATGCATTCCTCAGCCTCCACTAACAACTAAGCAGTTCGCCTCTTTGGCATTCATATGTGGCCCTGTCAGAAACTCATGCTTAGCAGTAAACAATCGTTAAGTGTGATGTTTATTATGACAGTAATCATGCCATGGATTTAGGAAAGCTAACTTCCCAAACTCAAATTAAACAGGAGCCATCCCTTAAATACTCCTTGTCATTTATAAAAAATAGCAGTCTGTAAACAACTTTAGGAGAATATGAATAAAACATGAAAGTCTCTGAGAAATACACACTAACACAAAAAAAAAAATCTACTTTTTCTTGTCCTTGTATCTCAATCTGTATTTAAATGGTATAATTCTTTCAAGTATTTGGGTAATTTGAATTCCATGTGATTAGCTTTATATTAAGGCTATTCTCCAAATATAATTACAACATATTTAAATTTCTCCCTTGACCTTCAGGCTTGTGTATACAGCTGCCTACGTGGCAATTCCACACACATATCTTACAGACACACAATTTAAGATGGCCAGAACTGATTGCCTATGCCTTCAAACACATTCTCACATTCCCCATCTTGACACTGTTAAGACTATTCTTTTGTCTAGAAAACAAGAGCCTGGGTGTCATCTCCAATCCCTCACACCACATCAGACCTGTCAAGCACAGAGTAGGAACTGCTCATCACCTCCACTATCAGCCTGTCCTTTCCACCATTCTCTCTCTCAACTGCATGGCTAAGGTAGCCTCTTCACTGCCTCCCACCTTAGGCCACTGCCGTCTACTTTTGACATATGGGCTAAAACTATCACTGTTGAACCAAGATGGTGTCACACCTCTACTTAAAACCCTCCGTCCTATTTAATCCATAGAAAATGCCAAGATCTTGACAATAGCAAGATTCCACTGATGTGTCCGCCATCTCTCTCACAGGAATTATCTCCTTTCACAACCCCCTTGTCATTCTTGTCCAGGCACACTACCATGACTGCCAGCCAGCATGCATTATCTTGTCCTTACCTCTGGGACAAAAATCACACAGGTTCTACCTCACTACTTTCAGGTCTCTCTTCAGAGGTCACCTTTTCTGAGTGACACACTTCAATTACTCTCTCTAAAACAGCAACTCCTCACCCAGCATGTCCTTTTCCATGTATTTCTATATAACTTATGACATCCTGCCACTATTTACATTTTCTCATTTACCTGATACATTGTCCACCATCCTTGACAGAGTAGCAGCTCCATGCTAATAGTGGCTTTATACTCTAGCTTTATAATCTATATCATTTTTAAATGTATGCTGATACCTTGTAAATATTTCAATTAACAATTTAATTAATAGAATTAGAATAGTGGATAAAATTCTTATATGAAATAAATCCTTAAAAGTGAAATACCAAATGCTCTCAGAGCAAAAAAATAGCAAAGGTTTTGTTAGTATTCTTACATATTTTAAATGACTTTGTTTCCTTGATTTAGTGGATGATGTAACATGTAGATTACATTTAACATAAAATCATAGCTTGGGCAAAATATATTATCCAGCTGTGCATCTTGCTATCTTTTTAATTCTCGTGAAAAAAAAGAGAAACACTTTAAAAATAAATTGATTAACCATAAAATCCCACCTATCAGTTACTCTCTCTTATCCCTTTTGTTATTGCCCTCACAGTGAATGCCCTTGTCCTCCCTACCATGCCTCTCATAATATGCCCCCTAAACAGTGTTCTGTTTCCAAAATACAGATCTTATCTCATTGTACAAATGAAACCTCTCAGTTACACAGTTCCAACAGGAGAAAAGAATCACAATGTTCTCAGTACGTTCTGTAAAACTAGCCCAACCTATGGGAACATAAACATACCCCATGCTTCCTCCCTAGCCCACCAGAGACATTTCCCCACGCTATGCTATTGCTCTCCGGGTGCCACCGTCCTTTGCTTTGTGTGTTCTCATTGTTTCACATCACGAGTAAACTCCTATTGGCCAAAGAGACTCTGCCCCTCTTCCTGAGAATGTTGCAGCTTCCAAGCATTGGTCCCTCCTTTTACTGCTTCCTCCCTGTGAGCAGGAGCTAAGTGTTCTGAGACCTTACTGGTTGATGTTCTGGGGGAGCTGGGACTAAGTGTGAGCAAATCACATAGTAGATAGCTGATGCCCAATAATGAGAAAATAAAGCAATGTCTTTAGACATGCCTTGTAACCTGGAAAATGAAAAGCTAGGAAGCCATTTAGATACAATTTCTAGCACTTCCACATCATAAATCTTTGAGCTATAAAAGTTAAAAGATTTTCACGTTTTTAACTAGAACAAAGACTTTATGAGGACCCTTTACATCTCAGAACCTATAAATTATATGAAAAAATAAATGTTCACACTTCAGAATATGGTAAAATTATGTTTATATGGAAACACTGGTACCACAATTTAGGAGAAAACTCTTTTTGGCACTTGTTCACAGGGGGTAATAAATCATTTTTTTCTACAAATTAATGTTGCTGTGGGTGGCCCTTTATACAGAGAAAAATATTTGGACTCAAAGGTTCCTTCCTGGCCACATGTCATGACCAAGCTATAGAAGCTAGACTAACTTCTCAAACTTAGAGACTTACATCCAGCATTCAGTATAAGCCTGATTTTTTTAAAAAGGAGCCATTAATTCTAGTATTCAGCTTATCCCAGTGTGACAATCATTGCCTCCTAGTTTTCACTCTATTGCTGTGACAAATATCATGACCAAACACAACTAAGGAGGAGAAAGGATTTATTTGGCCTTATTTTCAGGCCAAGGTCCACCCCTGAGAGGAGTCTAGGCAGGAACTCAAACAGAATTTGAAGTAGAAACCATGGAGCAAGTCTGTTTGCTGGCTCCCTCACAGGCTTGTGCTTGCTTACCATTATCATATAGACCAGGACCACCTTCCCAGAGAAAAGTCAGCCCCCTGTGATGGGTTCTTAATGGATAATTAACTATTAAGAAACCCTCCACAGGCATGCTCCCAGGCCAATCTGATCTCTGCAATTGAGACTCCCTTCTCGGATGACTCTATGCTGTGTCAAGTTGACATTCAAAGCTAACTAGGACACAGATTAAGACTGTTTTATCCACAGAGAGTGGCTACTAACTGAGAGACTACTGGTTATCTACAGTCTAGTATTCAGCAAGCATGCATTTCTTATTCTTTAGAGTTCATCAAGGACCTCTATCTGGGTTCCAGCCCATGGGAAAAGCATCTTCGGGCTTAAGACTATGAGATCCGGAAGTGCCCAGTGCCCCTGCCTTTTCCTTGCCCTTCAGGAAGCTGAATGCACACCACAACTACCACAGAAATACACCAAGGATGATAGGATCTTGATGTGTGACTGACCTGCACCCTTGACTCACACACTAACCAGAGGACCAACCACTGAAAACCTGTTCTGTCATTGTGTGAAGTAGAATTAAATTTCTTCTTTTGCCTAGTGGTTGAGCATGACATTATTTTGAGATATCCTTGTTCTGCAACATGCTGCATTGTGACTAATACACTCATTGATTCCGAAAGGCAGTAACTTGAGTAATCTTTTTTTCCCCAGACAAGGTTTCTCCTAGCTGTCCTGGAACTCAATTTGTAGATGAGGCTGGCCTTGAATTCACAGAGATCCACCTGCCTCTCCCTCCCAAGTCCTGGGATTAAAGGTGTGCACCACCACAGCATGGCAAGAATTCTTATTCATTACACTGCCTTTTGTTTGTTTGACTTACATTTTACTGCATTATATTTCACAGGAAGCAGAATTTTCCTTATAACCAGGGAACTTTTCTACCCAGTCTAACACTTCATTATAATATAACACATATACGAATATGTGGGCATCTGTACACTGTATAGAACTATTGAAGGTAACTGGCAGCAGCTTTAAATAATCATTCCTAACTAAGGGGCTAAAGCAATTACTCCATGCGTAAACTTTTCTGTGCATGCATGAAGAAGTGAACTTGGATACCCAGCACCCACACAAAACCAGGACGACTTACAATTCCAGAGTTCAGGGAGGCAGAGCTCAGGAATCCCTAGAACAAACTGGCTAGCAAGACTAGTCAAATCAGTAAGTCTAGCTTCAGCAAGAGAACCTGTGTTGATACCTAAGATAGAGAGCAATCAAAGACACCCAGTATCAACTATTGGTCTCTATGCACATATACACAGATGTGTACACACATACCCACACACTTGTGAACATGTATATACACATACATGACTACCACACATACACACACAAAAGCAATCAAGAAACAAAACTGAATCATCCCAAATTAATTCAACTAATCAATTCATTTCTCACTTTGTGCTTGACACTAAAGCAGCCACTCAGCAAACAGGATGCAAACCCCACATTCTGGGCCCACCATAGAGAAATTCGCTGTCAATACTATCAAAATCCACTGAATCTTACAAAGGCCATCTCAGTCTAAAGTTAACCCGCATGCTTTCATGGTCCACTTGACACAGTAAGGAAGGACAATGCCCTAGTTAGATTTAAGAAAAAGAGGTCAGTTTTCTTCAACCAAGCTAAATGGAACTATACTTGTAAGTCATTTCACAACATGCACTGCTTGGAAAATTATTTGTTGACTTGCAATAGATTCCAAAATATAGGACTAACTATTAATACCTAGGCAATGAGACTATCAGACAAGCTGTACTCTAGGAGAAGTGGGAGCTTCTATATCATACGGACAATATTCTTCTGTTCCACTATTATTACAACTAAAGCTTTTTAGATAGGTATTCATCTATTCACTTTCTTCATTCTTGGTGACTAGTACGTGTGAGTATATGGACATTTCAGAACCTAAAAAGCCTAGAACAAAGGAGAAAATAGTGATTCATGCCTAGGTTAAAAGCCAGGATTTTCCATACTCTTCAACTATATGCACTCTGTTTTCCTTAAGGTATTCTCCAGGTCCAATCAGAACTAACTGTCATATCTATAGCCTATGTCAGTCTTGGGGAACAGTAGTATGGTATGACTGATAACTGCATGATAGACTTATTTCACTATGGCTGGCAGACTCCAAACCCACTGTTGGAAGGAAGGGTCTCCCACAGCCAAGCTCCAGCTCTCGGGTATTTTCAATTTAAAACCCCTCTTATTTCACAACAAATGAAAAGGCAAGGCTGTTTTTCCCTCAAATATTTACACATTTTGAGAGATTTATGTAAATCTATGAGATTTACACATATCTCATAGACGTAATGAGCAATTTGACAAAAATAATGTTTAACAAGAAATTCTTCTTAAAAAATTCATTCCTTGAGTGTCAGTATTACATTTTATCCCAAAGAAAAGCTACCCAAATGTTATTTTTCAGTTTACCAATAAAGGCTAAATGATATTTATTTTAATGCTCATTAAGGAATACTAAAATCATGATTTAATTTCTTTGGTCCCATTTTTTGCTCCCATATATGACATATAAAGGCCAAGTCTCAATTTCTTCTAGGACTAAAATTCTCTATTTAATTACAGACTTCTAAGTCTTCCTATATTCCTTTTATAGACACAACACATTTCATTTTGTAGATCATAGAAAACCTCATAAACCAGTACTAATAATAAATTACTTCAGACAAGTGCACATCCTGGCTCTTTCTGTCCATAATGAAATTCATAATTATGCAAATATAAATATTATTAATATTTTACTCTCCATCTGCAGAGAGCTGACACAAAAGAGGTCCTGAGTAAATCCATTTGCCCGAAGCCAAGGGAAACATTTTCCTCTCACATTTAATCGGAAGAGAAAATGCTGGCTGGATCTAACAAAAGGCTCACCACTTAGGTGTGTGTTCCACAAAATACTTTCCACATCACATAAACCACATTACCAAAAAGGAGTTCCCAAAGAAAATGATTTCTGCCTTGAGTTCAGTTCAAAGTAAACATCAGTGAATGGATTTGAACTATACTTTTAAAATATTTTTATACAGTTTGGAAACACTCCTTGGAGACATGCACATATACATACATACATATATACACAATATACATATACATACATATACATAATATATGTGTGTATGTATATATATGTAAATGTATAGGTATATAAAGCAGTCTTTCAAATCTTTGATTTCTCTTTAGTTTTAGGCTCTAACTGGCCTAGCCATGACCCTACCATGAATGTTAAGTATGGGTAAAGCTACAAAACTACTTTCCAGTCATACTCTGTAGATAAGTAACTTCTGTTTTTAAGGAAGACTTTCTGGTCAAGATTTAACACTTTTTATATTTTATCACAGGACTTTTCAGACCTTTAGTTAATCAATATTGTTGTGACTCTCCAAAGGCAGATAAACTATTTGCCCATAAATTCATTTGGAAGAATTGGTTTAAACTTCCCCTTAGCCACACTTACAGAAAACAGTTTGGAAAAATCTAGTTCAAAGAAATGGCCAATTGTGAGAATAACTTCCTTTTTTTTTTTTTTTAAGACAGGGTTTCTCTGTGTAGTTTTGGTGCCTGTCCTGGATCTCACTCTGTAGACCAGGCTGGCCTTGAACTCACAGAGATCTGCCTGGCTCTGCCTCCTGAGTGCCGGGATTAAAGACATTTGCCACCACCGCTGCCCAGTGAGATTCACTTCTTTACAACTCAGAATGTGTTAATGTGGGTTTTACCTTGTGACTTGTTAATCACATGGCCTTTTCCCAAACCTCGCCCAAGCTCCCATCTTGGAACAATTAATATTTATCAGCGAAGAAACATTAAGCAAGGAAAAATAAATATTTCACTTCTAACATTCAGAAAATGAGATTCTACATCAAAAAGAGTTTTGCAGATCAAATTATTATCTTCAGATTATATAAAGTCCTCTGTCCTTTATTCTCCTGCCTGAGCTAAACTTTGGAATTCTGTTTTGTAAATGGACTCCATTCCATAGGGAAAAAGAGGGCATGAAGTTGAGAGGCAATGGAAGAGCAGGAGGTGGATCTGGGAGGAATTAGGAGAAAAAGTGTGTGTGTGTGTTGTGGGAAGGGGGGGATGAATAGGATTGAATAAAATGCATGAATGAAATACTAAAAGTATTCATAAAATTGTATTTTCAAAAATAAAAGAAGAAATTCTGTCCATGTCCAATAGTGCAAGAGCTCTATGGAAAAAAGAAAAAAAAGAAAAGAAGGGAGGGAGGGAGGGAGGGAGGGAGGAAGGAAGGAAGGAGGGAGGAAGGAAGAGGCTATGATAAGTAGATGTACAGCCATCCTCCACTGACCCTACTCTGTTCACAAACTCCTATCCCCTGAAAGACTCTGAGGCTACTTCAGTCAACCTAGGGGAGTCATATCAAAGTGACGGAGACACTGAAGTCCAGCCCTTCTAACTGTGCTACTGTACCCCATAGGACACACTGAGCTTAGAGTTACCATTAAGGCCACAAAGCTCTTTGAGGGAGATCACTAATATTAAATGACTCTACATTGAGGCCTACAGGGTGGTTCACAGCCAAATGGCCAAGAGTCCAAGGGTCTGGCAAGAGTCAAAGAGGAGCCTACAGGCAGCCAAGGGTACTCTGTGAGAGATCTAAAAAGAGACTGATAAGTTGTTCATTGGTGGCCAACATAAACCCTGAAGTTCAATGGGGCAGAAAGCAACTAGAGGAAAGATAGAATTCCCAATGACAAAGACAAATGACAGAAGGCTCCCTCCTCCATCATACCCCAATATGTCTCCCTATCTTGGTGTAGTATAAGACCCAGGTGAGGTACCTGAGAAATGAGTAATGTTTCTAAGACAACAGACTCAATCACCTTTTAATCCAAGTTGTCTTACTGGTGGATTACTTTTTCCTTTGCTAAGCAATGAGTAATGAAGCCTTATTAGACAGCCCAGGGTGCTGGGCATGGTGCTGCACACCTGTAATCACACATAGGCAGCTAAGTCAAGAGGCAAAGCCAGCCAGAACTCCATTCCAAGATCATGTTACAAAAAAAAAATCCAACAAAACACCAATTTAGAAACCTTGGATCAATTATGTATAAAACCCAGTATATATTCCTCCATGTATCCAACTTATTACATAAGTGACTTTTGTGATCCCACAAAACATTCTCCTCTAGTCCTACCCAAACTTCCACTAACCCCTCCATATGGTGTTAGCTCTCAGTCTTTCTCAGTTCCTCTGTTGAAACTGTTTCAGTAAATCCTACTGGCACTCGAAGTTCAGCACAATGCCAGGTCTATTTCCACTCACTCACCTCTGTCTTCACTGACCTCCATGGACAAAGACAACTTTAGGCTAAACTAAACCATTGGAGATGAAAACAACAAAAATGCGGCTACCCTGGGGTTTTTAAGAGGCCCACGTGATTCTGGGAGACAGCCAATCTACCCGGGACCTCTCAGCAGCAGGCTGCTCTCCCTGCTTCCAGTGGTCACAGTCCTAGGCCACAAATGCTTGGGGTCAAGGAAGAAGCAATGACCTAAGAAAGCAGCGAGCCAAACAGCCAGTAAGCTAAGCATTGGCAGCCATTCTTGTGGTGGGCAAATTCTATGCCTATAAGGGAAGTGTTCCTCCCAAACAAAAATAACAATTTTAGAGTAATTTGCCAATTTGCTTTGGTATATATGCAATTCCTTTTTAAACAAGCATCAAATGAAGTCATAGAGTCATAAAATCAGAGTTAACAAAATGACTTAGTACCAAGTCTAATAATAAAACAACAATTCTTGATAACCTTACCCCACTGTCCCTCAACGCATAGCTCCCTCCAACATAATCACCTTCATTTACTCACAAACTAACACAATCCAAGGGGGGGAAGTAATGGTGAAAGCTTCCGGGTTATTTTTATTTTCTCTTTCATATTTATATAAAAAAATCAAAACTTCTTAAGATTAATAATTTAAATTTTATCTTCCACATCTCTATCATTTAAGAAAACAATTACAGAAACTTAGTTCAAATCCAAACACTAATTAAGGCTAGCAGACGTTGAACAAATTAAATTTTCAATGTCTCAGGAAAGAAAGTATTCCCTATAAAAAAAAAAAGGGGGGGGGGGAGATGATCTACTTCATGAAGCTGTTACAGTCACAGAAAGGAACAACACACAGACCTTGTAGACGATTCAACTGGTACCCAGCAGACCACCTGAGTCTGACCCTTGGGCCCCACATGGTAGAAAGAGGGGAATAACCACACCAAAAGCGATCCTCTGACCTCTGTCCATGCTCTATAACTCGTACATGAGCACGTGTACATACACATAAGTCCTCGAATACACACAAACACACCACACACATAAGCATTTTAAAAATTAAAGAAATAATACATTTAAATCACATGACACCATCTCTAGCAGCAGCCAATGCTAGGTGCAATAAGCAAGGGCACTATAGAAAGAGGAAAGTGGGCTTAATTGCACAGTGAGGGCATCAGGGTGATGGTGAAACACACTATAATGATCCTGGGTTGAAAGGTAAAAATGGGGACATAAAGAGTTTCCAGAAAGAAAAAGGGGCTCCCCAATTTCAAGAGCCGCAGGGCATTTGAAGGCAAAAGCAGACAAACTTGAACTCTATGGCATTTAGGCAAAGTAAGATTGCTCAAATTCCCTGGCCTCGCCTACCACCACTGGCCACCCTCTGCTTTAGGTACAGTCTCTTCACATCCTCTCTCCCATACACACTTGAAGCTCCAGCTCAAATCCTGCAGACTCTTACTGGTGCCTCTGAGAAGATGCCCATCTTTACCTTTCCTTTTCCTAAGCTCCTGTCAGTGACTTTTGGAGAAGAACTGCCATTGGTTGCATCCTGGTTTTCACTGTTCTTTAAGTATGTTTTCATATAAACCCTTTTCATTTCATAAAGTGCAAATTCTTGAAGGACAGGACTATTATCAGAAAAGAAAAGAAAGATTACAATCAACTAACTCAAGGCTTTTCAATCTCAAAACCCTCCAGTTAAAGGTAACACATTAGAGATTTTCCTTTTACAGAGAAGTATGCTCAAGACCAAAGGTGATGAGGACTGGCATGAAGTCACACTAATAATAAATGGAGAGGCAAGCCAGACAGTGCCAGCATCCAACTCTTCTCTTCCACTACTGCCCACTTACTCTACAAGAGTAGTTGGCTCAAATTAAGTGCTTAATAGACTCTGTCTTGTTCACTAAACATCCATTTGCTAACCAAAGAAAATAATAAAACAAGGGAAAGACCTTAAAATAGACTTGGTTCTCACCGCAAGTAAATATCTAAATAATCCTTAAAGTAAACTTCTGTGATTGGATTATTTACCAGTCCTGAAACAGCATAAATCATCTCCTATATACTATTCAAAACAAGCTCTAAACTAAAAAAACTACATGTCTGAATAAAAAAGTTTTGCCTGAAAAAATGTTTTATGACTATAAATCTGTGAATCTACCAAAAGAGCAATTCCTGGCTTAGTCTAGCCAATGAGGCCCTGTAAACAGTCTGGAATTTGTAGTAGACACAGCCATGAAAGGATGGTGTCTACAGAGGACAGCATTGAAGAATGGGAGAAAATTCCAGGGCCATCCTGCTGCTCTGCCTAGCCAGATCAATCTTACCAAATTCTATTTTAGAACTCAGTACTGAAGCTAATGAAATGCATACAAAACAAGAGGAGGACTCAGAAATTTAAAGCCTAAAATCAGTTTCAGTTGCAGAAAAATCAATTTCTTCAAGAAATTCTCTTAAGAACTCTGATGTTCATGTTCTCTCTTGGAATTTCTTGATTTTTCTCCTCCAGAGACTAAGGCATGAGTTGGCATTGTGATCTAACAGAGTCACTGTTCATCTATTCAGCTCTATAAATCAAATGGAAGATTGATCTTTCAGCCTTCAGGAGAAGAGAATGACCAATCCTCACCTGTGTGAATGAGAGGCAGTCTACGCTAGAAACTGCATTCTCCATTTATACTCCGAGTGCTCGCCATAGTATTTCTTCTACTTCAGACTTGGAGAGAAGAACTTTAGGGTTGTCAAAGAAGCACATTAAACACCCCAGTGTTTAAGTGTTGTCACTTAAATACCATGAGGACTCACATGAGCCAAATATCTTCGTGAAACACAGCTTCTCTGTCTTACTCTCTGCATGGTGCTTTCTAGGGAGCAACGCGGATGCCAGTTCTCAAGACCGAGATTCATTAATCTGCTTTCAAACACAGTGTGAATAGATTCACTTTGGTCTCTTCAGTCACAAGGGCTCAGGAGTATATCATACTCTGCAGCTCTCACACCCTCCCACAGTCAACATTTTAGGTTATCAGTTCCTTGACTAAACACTGCAAGGCTTTGACTGGCTGACCCATGTCACCAGAAAAGTTATCATTTAGGACAGAGGCATCAGAACTTGCCAAAGGTCTGTCAGTGAGCAAAGACATGGGGAGGCTGCTGCTTCATGTCTTCAGAGCAAATGGATGAGGCAACAAGAAAAGGCCAGGGAGGTGAGAATATTTTGGGTGGTGATGATATGGTTGTTTAGAATGTAAATATTAACTGTATTTTTGGAGATCCATAAAAGACACAGTGTAGACTCCTTTTGTTATACTAACATTCTTTGAGAACTACAGGAACCATTCAGTTTAAAATGGTAGCAATCGCTACATAAAACTACACTCTTTTACCAGAATTGCTTTTTCCTGAGAAACAATTAAAACAGTAACAACAGGGATACTGATATCAAGTACCTTGGGAATATAAACTCTTATCAAAAAAGTTGAACCAAAGCATACATTTTCGTTGGGGATAGGAAGATGGTTCAATGGGTCGAGTGCTTTGTGCACAAGCATGAGAATTTGAGCTTAGATTATAGAACCCACAGGAAAGCTGGGGTCAGCAGCATGCCTCTATAACCCCAGCACTAGAAATGGGGGACAGAGACATGCAGATCCCAAAGCTTGCTTACTTGCCAGCCTGTATAGCCAAAATGGAAAGTTCCAGATTTAGTAAGAAATCCAGTCATAGAAATAATAAGATGGAGAATGATAAAGGAAGAAATCTGACATCAGCTCCTTGTCTACTACCTGCACACACACACACACACACACACACACACACACACACACATGCATGCACATGCACACATTTACTCTACAAAAGAATGCCTAGATTCAAATAGGACCTCTACCATTCATTACATTTGATCCTTGTTAAATCACAACTTGGCTTCCCCATCTCTATAAAAGATTAAAATTGGGTGAAGTCTATAAAGAAAGTTACAATGCTACATGTGATAAGCACAATGCCTGGCATACATTAAATACTAAATGCTAACTATTGTAAATGAAGACACTATGTAATTACACAATGAGCTATTTCCCGGCATCATTATTACAGATCCAGGTAACTGCAATGGCAAATGGTGTGCATCCAATGTCACAAGTGATCTTTGACAGTGGAAATTGATATTTTTGGCATCTGATGTTATTTGCCAGTCAGATTATTTAACCCATGTGAATGTTGACCAAACATACCTTTAAATGTATGTTCACAGTATGTACGACAAATATAAGTGTGTGTACACCACACAATCCTACTCACTCAGAAGCTCTTCAGAAAAGACCTAGAAATGTAACATAAAGACTCCTATGGGCACAGGCAGATGTTTGCACATGCCACTCTTTAAAGACATTGCTACTGGGCAAATTTAGAAAAGGATCACATAGTACCAGTCCCAGACATTGAATCTATTGCACTCTTAATTGTCAATTCCAAATCTAATCATGGTTTTTGAATCAGTACACAAATATCTTTTGAATGTTTAATGAAATTGTTTCTTTTGTATAACACATCTGCTATCACACCACTCCAACTTGCAGAACACACACTCATGCACACACATATGTTTGTATGTAGATATGAATATACATACAGAGGACAGAGGTCACTGTTGAGTGCCTTCATTGCTCTACACCTTATATTTAAAAACAAGGTCATAACTGAGTCCATTTAATGTCGTGGGATGTCGTTCTGTATGCTGTGAATATGTATTGTTCTGAATGGTTGATAAATAAAGCTGTTTGGCCAATGGTGAGGCAGAATAAGGTTAGGTGGGACATTCCAACTAGAGAGAGAGAGGAAGGAGAAAGGCAGAGCAGAGGAGACACTGCTAGCTGCTGCCAGAAGAGGCAAAATGTAAAGTACCACTAAGCCACAAGCCACGTGGCAAAGTATAAATTTATAGAAATGGGTTAATTTAAGATGTAAGAGCTAGCTAGCAAGAAGCCTGAGCCATTAGGCCATATAGTTTAAAAAAAAATAATAATATAAGCCTCTGTGTATTTACTTGGGTCTGAGCAGCTGCAGGCCCTGGCGGGACACAAGAAAAATTCAACTACATTTGGTGCCCAATGTGTTGGCTCGAGTTTCCAACTGAAACCTGAGAATACCTAATAAGTGATTCTAAACAGAGCCAAAAACAGGTTCCTGCTTCATGTCTTATGCTGGCTGCAAGATGCCACAGCATTCAGGCTTGAGCGCAGCATGGTGTATTCCTGTGGAGTTACACAGAGGTTTCTGCCGTGCAATGTGGTGTGTGGTGGATATAGCTTTTGCTAGTTAAAAAAAAAAAAAAAAAAAAAAAAAAGGTAGTTTCTGGGCTACACGCTGGCTTTAATGGGTCCATGGACCCACTGCTTCCAAGAGCTGATTGTACACACGGCCCAGAGCTGGAGGTGAATTACCTCGCTATGTTGAAAAGCTGAGGTGGGTGGAGTCAAAATCCAAGATTGCCGCTTCTGTTCTAACCACTCTGCAGTTTAAAGCAATAGATTCACAATAAAACAGATTCAGATAAAAACAAACATCTAAATGGTTTACAATGTGTATAAAAATATACGTTGGATGGGAAGAGAGAGGAAAAGCAATATAGACAGTTATATAAAGAAATAGAAAGTCTTAAAAAATGAAGTCTTTAAAGAGAAAGTAAAAGTAATATAAAAAAATAAGCCATGTAAAGATGGAAATTACACAGAGAATCTGGATTATGTGGTCTTTAGGATTTTTAATTGCAGAAATACATTTAATTATAAAGGCTGCTCAATTAAACCTATATGTATATTTTAAAGGTATTTTGACTTCAAAATTTGGATCTAAGGATATGTTGCTTTGGAAAGGAGTCTATGCTTTTGTTTCCATAGGAAGCAAGAGGCTATGGATTTGTTCCAGGTTAAGATGGATCAGATTTGATCAAGCCAGACCTCTTGAACCTTAACAGATGATACCTATCAACAAAGGTTATTGCTGGTCTTGCCAGAACTTGACCATTATCTGGAATTTTCTCAGGATCCCCATAAGATTGCCAGCACCCCTTACCAGCAGGAAGTAGTATGAGAAACTACGCCCACATTCCCCAAAACTGGATTTGTTAGAGATTTGGTTACAAATTGTTATTGGTCTTAGTCAATCTCTTTCTAAAAAAAAGAAAAGAAGATATGATATAAAAATATAGGATATGGATATGATGGGGTATATGATATAGATAGGATGAAAGGGTAGATTATGGAATCTACTTTTAAAAAACAACTTGTTTTAAATTGCTATAGATTTTAGTGTATTGATACAAATTTAAAGTTAATTTTTTTATAATGTATATATATTTCTACTCTTGTTTAAGGTATTAGGCTTGTGCAGCTCATTTGAAATTATCATGGATAATTAAGAAATACAGATTAATAATTAGTCTTCTATGATAGTCAAACTTAGAGTCACATTAGTTAAGTTTTCTACATATACATAGATATATTTCAATTAGACAGGTAATCTTCAAACACTTCAAAGACCTACAGAATAAGGCATTTAAAATGTTTTAAAAACTGAGACTTTTCTGGACAATGAGACATGTCTGCTCCTAGCAGCACCAATTACTTCAAGGAGAATGACGGGCATTGAATAAACACATAATGGAGTTTGTTTTCTTTGTTGAAAAGTAAGCTACTAGGCAAAAAAGTGCCCTCGTGTTGACTGATGGACAGTATAAATGAGACGGACCCACAGGAAAGTGACCACTGAACTTTGCAAGGTGAGATGGTCCTTCAGGTTCCTGCTTTGCAGAAGAAACTGCCAGACATTCTACAGGACACAGAGAGAAACAACTGAGAGACTCTAGGCCTATAGGCTGAAGATTGATGCCCCAACATTACAGAAAAACTTTGGGTGACTGTCCAGGTAGCCAGCTATCTCTGTCATTCTAGATTTTTGGAAGTTGCTGACAATGTTCCTCCTGTTTACTTAGGTAATATTATATCCTTCTGAAGTCTTTGATGTAGTTGAAGACTAGATAGTTATAATTTTCATTGGTTATAATAAAAGATAAATTAGATATGAAAATTTAGACTTACAAATACAGGATAGATGATAGAATATTTTCTTTAATTTTGCAAAATACAAATAAACTAGATATTGTAACTGTAATTCTTGTTTGATAACTGTCCTATTATATGTAATTTTACTATGTCAAAGTTAAAACCTTTCTTTTTGATTAGACAGAAAAGGAGAAGTGCTATGGGATATTGCTCTGTATGCTGTGAGTATGTGTGGCTCTGATTGGTTGACAAATAAAACACTGATTCACCAGTAGCCAGGTAGGAAGTATAGGTGGGATGAGAGACAAGGAGAATTCTGGGAAGAGGAAGCGCTGAGAGAGGAGTCACCAGCCAGACACAGAGGAAGCAAGATATCAAGGCAGAATTGAGAAAAGGTACCAAGGCAAGTAGTTAATCATAAATAAAAATTATGGGTTAATTTAAGTGTAAGAGCTAGTCAGTAATAAGTCTGAGCTAATGTCCAAGCAGTTTTAATTAATATAAGCCTCTGTGTGTTTACTTGAGGGACACAAATGGAAGAGATTTGTCCTGACCGCCGGCCAGCCGGGATGCAAAAAAACTTCCAACTACAATTCAACTGTCACTTGACTGTCATCACTGCATATTTTGAATGAAATAAATAAAAAATTTAAAGTAGCAAGTATTTCTGTATGTTAGAAGAATTAAAGCATTCATAAAAAGATATTACAACTTCCACAAAAAACAGAATTTTTTACATATCTAAATAGCTCAGATATATTTTCAGTCTGTTTGTAGAAAGTAAAAACATGCTGACAGTGAATGAGGTAGTGGCCATCTCAGACCTCAGATTTAACCAAACAAAAGACCATGGTAATACACAATTTGGAGAAATTAAAAGAAGAATGTCTTCTTCCTTAGCAAACTCTAGGAAGATTGACTACAAACTTTAGCTAACAATAGAAGGCAGAGAAACCACATGAGGAAAGCAGAGATGACACCCTGCCCAGACGCCCTTTACAAACTCCTCTGCAGAAAGTCCCAGGCCTGGAGGCACAGAGAAATTCAGAGAACACACTGAAGATGCATGGTCTTTAAAGTCAGGTGTCTAATCTTCCACTTCCAGGAATCTAAAACCCTGTCAGCACTCAACAGAATTGATCATTTAACAGAAAAGTCTCTTTGGAAGGCCAGTATCTAATCATATTAACCCAACTGTGTTACAATAGCAGCAACTCACACTTGTTCATCATAACACATAACATACGTCACATTACCTTCCCTTCAATCAAAAAGAAAGCATGCATAACACACACACTCACACACACACACACACACACACACACACACACACACGCACACACACCATCACAATATGAAATCTATTTCTTCTTATAATGGGGACTATATATTACTAGTCTGTGCTCAAAGCCTATTCAGTTTAATCACCATGAAAATACTGAGAAGCAAGGTAAATAGACCATGAGTAGAAGCATCACCCTACAAAGTACAAACCCAATTTAAAGTCACTGCATAGAATCCAAAGTGCGGTGGTTTGGGGTTCTGTCTGTTTTCTCTCTTTGACTAAGATAAATGAAGAGATTTGGAGGCTTGATGCTTCAGGTACATCCAACAAAACCTCCAGGTCTCAGAGCCCCACTCTTGCTCTATCAAGCCTGTCTTTGACATAAGTGGCCTGCTGAAATTCTGAATCTAACTTTATAGTTCTATGACCATTAATTTTATCTTAGTCCTAATTTCTCTGTGCATACAGAAATGAAGTCTCTGAAAATAATTGCAGAGACCCTCTGACTTTCACAGGATGCCTTAAGCTGTCTAGTAGCTGCCCTAGGAGTACCACCTTTTTTACTTTAAAGGCCAAGATGCTGCCAAACACAAAAATCTTTACAGTTACCTCTGCTGTATTAACCGTGCAGGTGCAGCAGTCACATGCTTTGCCTTCACACATATGTCACACCAAGTCACCTGCAGTCAAGGCTACAATCACTGTGAGGTCAATATATACCAGGGGCTATGGTCAGTAACCTTACCACCAGTGATCCCTATTGGCTTCAAAGGAAAAACAACCCACATATAGAACACCCACCCAAAGCACCTGTTTTCTAGACGTGTTGCTAGTTAAGATTAGGTTTGCTTCAGTTTGCTAGAAGTCAGTCTGAAGAGAGTCTGATAGACCAATTATGATCTTTAGAAAGGAGGCAGCATAAGCAAGCAAGCAAGTAAGCAAGGAGTTAGAAAGGGTGAGGGTAGAGAGGGAGTAGGGCAGGGTGGGAGAGAAAGCAAACTGATTCTACCTCACACAGAACCTTGGTTGGCTACGAGTCCCTGGAATACCTCAAGAGAGGCTAAATGGAAGTGACTGTCTCCCTGTTCCTTCCTGTCTCCCTACTCGCTGGTCAGAACACCTGTGGTCTTCTGAGGATACACTACATGACCTCCGTAAGCAGTTGTTCAGGAAAGTTGAGGCTGAACAGTTCAGTGGAACAAAACATTCCCATGGATTTGCTGTGGCTTCTGCACCAGAGGTCACATGAAGGCTGCTCCAAAATAAGCATGAGGAGATTAAGGTGACTTACTGTACTTAAAAAGGAGAAGATGCTGAGAATGCACAGTACCACAAGGTCCTGAACCATGCTAAAAACTGAAAGTATGCCACCAAGAGCTGAGCATAAAGCCAAAGGCATCATGGGAGGGAGGTAAGTGGACCCAGTGAAATGTATGCCTCATAAGAAGAACTCTTGACAAAATAAGCAAACCTGAAAAACAGACTGAGAGAAAGATAGTCTGAAAACCATAGTAAGAGATCTAATCAATAGTTTGGATAATTAATTCCAAAGACTTGAATAATTTTACAAATTTCTACCAAACTTTCCAAGGTCATGAATTCTAATCTTATAGAAATGTATCCAAAACATTGAAACGTAAGTTACATTTCTATCTATTCCATTAGGTTTGTATGTCTTGATCCCTAATTCTCTCAGAAATTTTAAGAAATGAGAAAATTGAAAGCTGATTTCATAGTATCTGCTTCTACAAAGCACAGAAGCACTACAGATATAGAGCCAAAACAACCAAAACAGTCTGAATTAAATGTTGAAAATTTAAAAGTGTGTGGGAATGAATTTAATGAGGCAGGAGTCAACTGTGCCTAGGTAGTAAAGGGAAGAATATCCATGCTAAAACTACCATGGGACCACAATATGCATGAACAAAGAAAGCACAGTTTAACAGCCAAGGCTAGAGACCAGAAATACTTGCCACACTGAAGCCTATCACCAGACAGGGCCAGCAGCCAGTATATGAGCCAGGGTCAGCAGCTAACAAAGGAAACGGCTTCAATGCATGACCATCCCCTTAATGGAACAGGCAGCGCATGAACAGCATGTGACCATCCCCATTTGGGCCAAGGAAGAATGTGCATCCCTGAATGATCAGCTTATGATACGTCCAGAGATAACTGACCTCAACAAAATTATTTTGTCCAGTTTCTTGCCTAAGCCCTATAAGAATTTCTAGACAAATAGCTCAGTGGCAATGTCCTTGGGGCCCCTTCCACTACAAGAATCTTCTTGGTCTTTCTTGCTCCTCTTCTTTAATAAATTTTGATGCCTTTGCTTTATTTACAGCTGTGTCCATGTCTCTAATCACCATCACCACGCAACAATAAGCTCATGTCTCAGGCTGACTTTTAGTGGCCATTCAGTGTCCATCATCTGAGTCCTTGAGTCACAAGAAAGGCTCCATCACTCTCAAAGATCTTCATTAATGAAAGAATAAAGCAAGTCAAGAAACATTCATTAATGAAATGCATAAATATTGACAGGAAAATGAGAGCCCGTGGCTTTTGACACCCAGCCCATGCATGCTTTTCCTATCCCAAGCTTAACCTGAGGGAAGCTTCACTCTCCATTGAGGTGGCCAAGAAAATGAGGCTCCCTCTTTCCTCAGTACTTCCAGTCAAGGAATAAACACTCTTACCAGAAGAAGGGAGTCTCTGGCAATTCTCAAATCCCTAGTTCTAAATGGCATAGGCTAAATTCCCAGTAAGCATGACTAGGACAACAATACCTTCTTCCTCCCTGAGCCCTATGCCAAGAGCCAAGGCTCTCCACTAGTAGAGTATCCACAGACTACCAGCGCCCAGAGGGTCCTAAGCACAGATCAATTATGAAGATATACCACACCAGGACAGATAGCCTATGACAATTATCTCAAAAACACCCTACTCACAGAGCAATGGTCAACACTCCAAGAGAAGGAGATCACTATACCTCAGTGGCTCCAGGTCAGAGATTATGCTGAGTGGTGGGGATGGGGAGAGGTGTGCCATGAGAGTAAGACTGTGTCAAAACGAAAGGACTAACATGAACTGGAGTAACAGAGCACAGAGAAGTTCAGACCTAAGAGCAACCAAGAAACAGAGGAATGTTGATGGAAGTGAAAAAGAAATCAGTAGCACAAGAGAGCCGTCAACTACCCTATAGACCAGATAGTTTACCTAAGACAACTAGGAAAAAAGTTGTTAACAGCCCTCATGGGACTAGCTCAAATCTCAAACACTACACAGTGGCCTGAAACTAATTCAATCATACTATGAAGCCATATATGCCCCATAGCATAATCAGCCAGCAATTAGTAGAGCTTGATAGCTAGTGTGGTACCAGAGAAACAAAGCAATACCATGCCAGTGTAACCAGGGGAATGCCCACATGTCCAAGAAACAACAGACATTAGTTGCAGAAGGAAAATAATTAAGATAGTCCCAACAAGTAACTAAAGAAGCAAGTAACAAAAATGTTTATCAGAAAGTACAAAGAATCTGATTCCAGAATTGCTGTTGCCTAAAATATCTAGTTCTCAAGAAATGCTGAGTAAGAATGGTCCTACACACAAGGCAAAAAAGCAGGTACCCAGAACTACCTGACAGGGCCAGATCCCACAAAGCAACAACTAGAAGTATCCTCAAAGAACTAAGGGAAGCCATGTTCAAAGAAATAAAGTATAGTGTGATAACCATGTTTCATCATACAGGAAAAATAAACCAAAACAGAGAAATTATTTTTGTTAGAAACTCTAGCTACAGAAGGTAAAATAACCAGCATAAAAACTTGTGAACTGGCAGAAGGATGAACAAACTGGGTCACTACAGATTACATAATCGAAAATGTAAGTCATAATAAATGAAGAAAATAGGCAGGGCTTTGGGGGAACATGAGATGCCACTGAGCACACATACCAAATGGGGCCACCAGAACAGAGAAAGCAAAAGAGCAAGAACAGTCTCTGCAAGAAGGAAGAACGGATACTTGTCCAATTTGATGAAATACTAACTTAAAAACAGTAATCCAGGACGCTCTGCAAACTCCAAGCAAAATAAACACAGAGAGAATACACACCCAGACACATCACACTAAAAATACTGAAAGACAAGAAAGAGAGTATTTTGAAAGTGGAAAAACAAGACTGACTTGTCACATACAAGGAAACATCATTAACAGTTAACTTCTCATCGGAAACAATTCAAGCTAGAAGGAACTGAGTTTACAATGGTCAAAGGGCTAAAAGAAAAACAAACTCTCACTCATAAACCTTATGCCCATCAAAGCTGCGTTTCAAAAACAAAAGTGAAAAAAAAATAGGTAGAAATATGTATTACCATGTATGAAGCAGCGGATTGTTAGTGTTCTATATGATGGTTAAATTAAGTTGTCAATTTGGCTGAACAGAGAGTTATCTAGAAAATTAGTAAAACACACTTCTAGGTGTGTCTCTAATAGTGTTTCAGGATTAGTGGCATATGAATCAATGAACTGAGTGAGAAAAACCCATCATGAACATGAGTGGCACTATCCCATTGGCTAGAGACCCCAATACAACTAAAGTAAAAGAAGCACAAAGCTCATGGCCCTCTCTCTATGAGTGATTGTAATTTTAGCTGCTGCAACTGCCCATGGACACCAAACTCAGATTCATCCTTTCAACTTGCACTGGTGCCAGCAGCTCTCCAGGAGGCTCTCAGACATTCAGCCTTGAGCTGGTACTGCCACTGAGAGGAGGCCAGCAGCTTTTTTGGATTGAGTTTCCTCAGCTCTCCAAGCTGCAGGTGTCCACTGGGGAGCCATCCAGTCCCTGATCCTGTGAGCCAATCTAATAAATCCCCATATATATTTTCTATTAGTTCTCTCTTTAGAGAACTATATTAGTCATATTAATATAATATCAATGTGTAGCATAAAAATAAACAGGTTGAACACGGAGGGAATTGAAAATGTGTCTGCCTCTGGCTGACATCTGTGATCCCAGCACTCAGGAGGCTGAGCAAGGAGGACTGTCACAAGTTTGAAGCAATCATGGGCTATAGTGAGCTCCAGGTTATCCAGAGCTAAAGTGTGAGAGCTCATCTCAAAGAGAAAGAGTGAAGAAGGAAAGAAGAGAGAGAGTGAGTGGGAGTCCTCCCCATCCCGATACAGGAGAAAATATTTGCAACTCGTGTGTCTGACATAGGTTTGTATTCAGAATATATGAAATACATAAGTCCCCAGTAAAAATAGCACACTTTTTATAGGCAGGAGGATCTGAACAGGTACTCCTCTGATTCAGATGCACAGGTCATTTGTACAGACCAATAGCTCACAAAAAGATACCTAACATAATTGCTCATCAGGAAGACATAAATCAATTATCAGAAGAAATCACTTTACCTTTACTAGTATGGTCGCATGGCTGCCATCAAAACACAGCTGTTCCACTGTATCTGCAAGTAACTGGTTCCAGGATATTCCCTGTACTCCCAAGTGAGCCAGTGCTCAAGTGATTTTATAAAATGGCTTAAGTGTTTGTATTTCTGAATACTTACAATGACATCTAGATTACTTTAGTCCCTAGCAGAATATAAGTGCTATATGTATAGTTAATTCTTCACAGATAGGGAATTACAAGAAAAGGATATGTACGTACACAAGATAGGCACGTTAAGAAACATTTTTTTTATCTTTTGTTGGTTGATTCTGATGATGTGGAAAATTCAAGCACAATGAGCCAATTGTCCTAAGGAAAAGTTGGTAAGGTATGGAATAATTGGAAACCTTGTACATTGCTGGTAGAAATGTAAACTGCTGTAACCAATTTAGTAAATACTGCAATTGTTCTTCAAAATATTAAACACAAAGTTAGCGCATAACTCAGAAGGGTCACTTCTAGGTTTACTCCTAAGAAACAGGAAAACACATGCACATATGCCCATCTACTTACGAATGAATAAACATGCTGTATATCTGTGCAACAGAATTACAAAAAAGAAAAATGTCTTGACAATGAAAATTAAGTACTAGCTCATGCTATATATAAACAGAGTTTGCAAACATTAAGTGAAAAAAAACATTAAAATTTGTCTCTATAAAGAAAATGAAAGATATGAGCACATCTACTATTTCTATCCTGCATTATCTTATCGTTGCTAGCCCACATACTAGGGTAAGTGAAGAAATGTTAAGGACTCAAAAAGACATAAAACTATGATTCACAAATAACAAATGCTTTCATAGAAAGTCTCTCTGAAGCTTAAAGAACTGTAACCAAAATCTTGCCAGTGGCGGGACACAGGACCAGCACATAAGGAGCAAATGAGTTTTTATTAAAAAAAAAAAAAAAGAAAGAAAAAAAAAGAAAACTATTTAAAGTTATATTATCCACAAGAACAAAAAGATAAAATATCTAGGTGCGATTACAACACAGTATGTGCCAACTTTCTTTGAAGAATATTTCATGAGAAGGAAATTTTATGGATATAAAAAATAACAAAATATGCCACATCTTAGTTTTAAAAAAGACTGACACCATAAAGATGACAATTGTCCCAAATGCCACATTTAAGTTCAATGTAATTTCAACAACAGAGATTTGAAAAGCTTATTATGGAATGTACTGGAAAGAAGAATGGTTAGTAGCCCCGACTTAAAATCAAAACAAAACAGAGAAATGAAGGGATCTGCACGATCGAGCAGCAGAACTCAAAATAAAACTTTATGAGGACAGTGAAGTATTACTAGACTAGAAAGCAGACCAATAAGAGTTTCACGTGGAGAGAGGACAAAACAATGTAATGGCGCAGTAATGAAGGGATAATTGCTGGGCAATAGCGTATTCAAAAGTTTCATGTGGAGAGTATGCTATATAGAGAAATAGAGAATGACCCCTCACTCACACCTCACAACCATAATTCAATTGCAGATGGCTTTAGGACATAAGAGAATTTGATGATGATCACAGTGTGGCCAAAGATGACTAAAAGAGGTCACAAAAAGACAAACTGTAAGGAAATGAGTCTCTTCCCTGCCTTTGTACAGTGTTTCCATTGACCATACATTCACTAAGAATCAGGTGTTGAAAAACTAAGACACAGCAATATAGTCAAAACTGATATATTCCGCATGTTATAACAGTGAAGTGTGTGTTTTCAACCATTTTCATAATCATGGTCTAATACAAATGTAAATGCTAATATTTTGCAATCTAGACAGCATAAATAATTTTGAGTGAAGTTATAAGTTTGCTTTTCAGCATGAGAAGTAAACAGAAATTTATCTAAAAAGCTACATTCCCTGAGGAATTTTTTAGTATCACTGACACAAAGGAAGATAATGTGACCATGTTTATTAAGTGAGCAGCATGATGCAAACATTTGCCTAGAGTTTGTCATCACTCACAAAGGAAAAGGAGGAAATGCTAAGAAGGAGCGAGCATGGGGGCAGACGGCACAATGACCACCAATCATGAAACAGCCACAACGATTCTGGTGCATTACTGTAGATTTGGTTTGAACATAAAACAAAGGAGTCTTGATTTATTATTCTTCAATAAAATGCTCCCAAAGACTGCCCTGCTTTTATTTCACATAATTATATAAATTGCTAAAAATGATTTTTTAATAATCTATGCTTCAAAGTTACTTAAAGAGAGAAGGAATCATAAGAAAAGGCAAATGAAAGCTTCCAAAGGGAAATGTTCAGACTCAAAAGGGCTATTAATTTCTAGCTGTAGTAATAATATTTGAAACAGATGTCTATCTCCTTCCAAACTGGATCATGGTTTACACAGTTTAATAAAAGTTTAATTAAGGCTCTGCAACAATGTAAACTTGATCATGTTCTGCAACTAAACACTTGTTTAATATTAATGTCTCTTCAAGCTCCAGTAATGCTAAAGTTAACCAGACTTTCCATAACTCATCCAAGAGAAAATGTCATTCACACTAAAAATATACAATTGATCTTATTGTTTAGAAGCAAGTGTTTGAAATTAAAATGGAAGGATCCCAAATTGAGTAATAAGGGAAGAATATAAGTTTGTCTCTACAAGGTTTTTATTTCTGTTTCAACACTTACATTTTTAATATGAATATTCTGACCTAAAGATATCTGCAGCTGGAAGCATTTTATAAGAAAATGCTTTCTCATTCAAACTAGCCTTGCAAATTCACCTCATTCCGTTTTAGAAAGGCCATGACAAGCAGTCACCAGTAAGGCAAGTTATCTAAAGAGCTGGAATAAAGGGCGGGAGCACACATTTATTAGACATTTGTTAGATGTGAGGGAAAAGTTGTGGAGCATCTAACTTCCTCGATCAACAAATACCGTTTTTATTTTTTACTTCAATATTTATTTTATTAGAAACATGTTTCCTCAAGATTTTGAAATATAACACAAAGTGATTTTTTTCTTTAAAAATTGTGCATTTATCTTTTTTCATGCAATCTATTTTGATCATATTCTTTCCCTCCCTGAACTCCTCCCCGATCTTCTCCACTTCCCTAATCACTGTTCATACTTTCTCTCTTTCTCCAACCTCCCTAACAAAAACAAACAAAAAAAGAAAATCAAAATGAACAAAAGTAGCAAAACAAAAAGCATACACACAAAAAAATAGGGAACCTGTTTTGTACTGGCCAACTACTCCTGGGTATGTGGCCTGCCTGGAGTATGGTCTCCTGGGCATGTGCCCTGCCCTGGAGTATGGCCTCCTGGGCATGTGGCATGCCCTGGAGTATGGTCCCCTGGGCATGTGGCCTGCCTGCCCTGAAGTGTGGTTGATATACCCAGTGATGCTCTACTGGAGGAAACTGATGTTCTCTCTCCCAGCATGAATCAATTACAAATAGCTTCTTGGTTAGGAGAGGGGCTATGTCTACTTCGCTTTCTTCATCTGAGACTTTGTTGAAGTGATGTTCTTATTCCCATTTTATAGAACAGGACACAGAGTAGAAAAGCCTGACAACCAACTCAGAGATCCATTTCGAAAATTACATGACTAGAAATACATTATCAATTCCATAAATTAGAAAATACAAATTAGTACAAGTCACAGTAATAAAAACCAAAGGGGAAGCTCCAACAAATAAAAAGGGAGCTGCTGAGTTGAGTACAGTTTGATTGACATAATGTTTTCTAAAAGTAGACTATGATATATATATGCATACATACATACACATACATACACACACACACACACACACACACACACACACACACACACAGCAGAGTCTCAGCCATAAGGAAAAATGAAATTATATCATTTGTAGGAAAATGGATGGAACTGAAAGTAATCACATTAAGTGAAATAAGCCAGGCCCACTGATAAATATCACATTTTCTCACATACAGGGAACCTAAAAAGCATGACAATATAAAAGAGACAACTTGAGGGAAAGATGAAGACTATGTGGAGAGGAAGTGAGGGGGCAGGACAGAGAAAGGGGGTGAATGTGGACAGTACATGGAACACTGAATGGGAATATCTCTATGATATCCATCACTCTACAAGGAGTATAATGCTGATAATTCTACAGTGAATTATGAATCAGGCAAGAATAGTAGCATTATGGAAACTCATGAATAAAACCACACATATGGGGCGTACATATGGTGATGATTTTGTTCATTTGCAATCCAACTTTTAAGAAATGAATGAATATAAAGAGGGAATTAGCTTACTTGTTTCACATTTTTTTTCTCATTTCTGATCCCAGGGTTTTAATATCATGAACCCTAATCCATTTGCTATGGGGGAAAAAACTAACATTCTTACCATTTCTTCAGAACTCCAATTTCCCCCTAATCTTATTAAGACAAAAAAAAAAAAGAAAAAAGCATGCAAAACAAGTAAGTCCACAGAATTGAGTGGAACCTCCCTTTTTCGTATTAACAGCAAATGCTCCATGATGAACTGTGAAGGTCTTTGGCAATTTGTCTCCTCAATTACACCAGTTAGATTGATAAGTGTAATTTTCCTGTTAGCACATGCTGACATACTATAAAAGAACACAGAGGCATGCTGGGATTAAAAATTTAGTATGGCTAATATAGAAAATACCACTGAAATGTAACCCATATAAAAATAATAGAGTTTTGCTAAATAAAAATATAGTCTCTTAAAAGGAAAATGCTGATCCATTTGAAGATAACAAAATATATCAAGTTTCCTGGACATCTTAAAGAGGTCTATTCATCAATCACAGAACAATACAAACAGAATTTTAGGAAAAGAACACAATGGATGTTAACTTTTAAAAGAAGAACAAAAATTAGCTACACAACACTCAAATCTAGTTAAATCTTCATAATTCTTTAAAAAGAGTTTTAAAAGAGAAAACATTATTGAAAGCCCATAAAACCAGTTAATCAAGAAGGCTGTGGGGAAAATACATACTCGTAATTAAAGTAACAATCAAAGAAAATAATTTATTGGATATTCTGGCAAGTTCTTTGTATTTTGCCTTGTAAAATTAGATATTATGATGCCATATATTATAATAAAACACAAAGATAAATTCAGACCTAAACAAATCTTTTGAACAACTGCTTTAAAGTTCTTTTAAAAATAATTCCAAGAAAGAATTATAAAATTAATTACAGCAAGATTATTGCCCCCTGATCAAAATTGTTTGCTACCCTCAAGTAAATGTTCATAAAAGCATGATTGGAAATGACAGCATAATAAGTTTCTCATATAATGAGTACAAAACCTTAGCTCTGATAGAAGGATTTAGACAATAAACATTCACTCACTTTGGTGTCTGAAATTGCAAAACACTCCAGAAAGACAAAGACAAGATAAAGTATTTAGAGCAAGTGGCTTGCTCCAAAGAAACTGTGAAACTGTGTATCTATACTTGTTCAGCAAGGGGACAGAACAAGGGTAGTCAGACCCCGTAAGGTGGCTGATCTCATTTTAATCCATCAACCTGAGGGCCCGGATCAATCCCCACTCTGCCTGCCTCCCAGTCAAGTCCCCTTTCAACATGCTGCTTGGCTTCCTCCATGAAAGAGAGAACAGAAGTAAAAAGCTAAAATAAGAACAATAAATATCTAAATGTATGATGCTACCTCATCTGTTACTGTGATGAGAAATTGCAAAAGCATCATTATTTGACCTGAAAAATGAGAATACAAAGAAGACTTGAATTATATGAGATTACAAAAGTTAAAGTAAAAAATAATCAACTAGTCCTTCCTTATTTTATGGTTTCATAATAAAATTATAAAGGGTCACTCAATGCTTTAAATGGCAGGTAAAATTAAAATAAATACAAGGAAATGCCCTTGACAAGCTTTACAAGCCTCCAGAATACCCAAGGTCGCAGAGCAGAGGTTACATTGTTAAATCCAGTAACGTGATTTTAGCATAAACTGGATCATTAGCAAAGCAAATATCAGATTATTTATACTCAACATAAAGTGATTTTCCATAATGGAAAAATTATATTTTGGAATCTAAGGAGTCAGTAAGGAAGCTCCCTATCTGTTGGAAATTACATCGTAATTTCATACCTTTTTTCAATATCTGTACTTCTTTAGAAAGTCAAATGTTGATTATTTAACTAGCAAAATGTTCTGATTTGACAGAGCTCCTTTAATATTTTAAATATTAACCATGAAAAGGCAAAAATAGCATTGTTATTTTAATCCTGGAATTCATTTTAAACTTGGTTATTTTGGAATCTAATGATTTTTTTTAACTGGACTCTCCTACCATAGACAATGTGCCACAATCTAATATATTTTATAAAAATAACAGTATTGTGCTTAAATCAAAGAGGGGGTTTCTTTCTGGAAAAGTCCTCTGGAGAGATGAAGCAAAAGGGAAGGGCAGACAGTAGTTCAGGCAGCATGCATCCAGCCTAGCATATGCTCTTGCTTTATTCCATGCATGCTGGGAGCAGGTCACAAATGACCACCCAGCGTTATTTGCAAAGAGAGAAAATGTATTTATAAGGTTTGGGGTAAGAGACTGTTTTTATAAGGTCTTTATTGTATTTTTAGGGCACACTTTCTACATCTCAAATTCAATGTGAGCTCTTTTCCTAGGCAAGCAATTGGGTATATGTAGAGTATCTCCATCAAAAGAGTATTTCATATAAACTGATCAATTTTAAATGATTGTCCCTTTCTTCAATATTCTATTATAAACAAACTACCTGAACTGTCAAATTTCCAAACTTTACCAAAACATTATTATAATGAATCCATGTTGACTATCTACTGTAGATATAACCGTCTTACTTCTACAGTTACTTCTACAGTCTACCCCCTTCACAAATATACAGCACTTAACACAATACACGGATACAATAAAAAATAAAATGAGTTGTAATAAAGAAGTGATACCTTCATTCTAGAAAAAAACTGCTGATCATACTCTCTGTAGAGAAGTGTTACAAAAGTAAAAAGGGAACTGCACCATTTAATTTCAAAAACATTTCTTTAAACATTTCCAACATTTTCTTTTACTATTTGTGGTGCTCAGGATCAAACCTTGGGCTTCCCACAAACCACAAACTAGGCAGGAACGCTCCTACTGGCCCCATCAATGGCACAGTATTCTCTCCTTCTCCATCATTATTCTCAGAAAGAATTACTAAACCAAACTTTTCTTCAACATGCTTTAATCATTCCCCTGTCATTGTACTGTATCAGCACCTTCCATATGCAGTTACCACTTCATGCACTGTGAAACAAAATCTCTAACTCACCTCCAGGGCGGCTCTAAGATTAAACTTCCAAACCCACAGGGCCAAGTGCCAATAATTGTTGTCCCATCAAACTAAGCAACATGTGGGCTCCATCTGAGCCTGACTTTAGCAGCAGAGACTCTGATGTGAGAATCCAGGGTCTCCACCTGCTAAAAGTAACTGCAGAGATCAATTTCTCTGTTGGCTAAGAAGGTAGTCACCCGGTCTTCAATGGGATGGTTGTAAATGACTACAGTGGCATCTTTTTTTTTTTATTCCTGTACATCTTCATTTTGACCATCACCTCTCTCAACCATAGTTGTCCATGTTTTGCTACTCCGTGTTATAAGGACTCCTTGCCAATCTGGCAAGTCTGTGAGGTTGTATATGCTAATGCATAAGGTCACTGAAGAATATGGCAAACCTAATGGGGGAAGGCTGGCTTTGATTTTGTTATGGAGAAATCATTTATAGTAAGTTAAAAATCATGTAGTGCCCAAATGAAAAAATGAATCGATATAATCCACTCAATGTTTTTTAAAAAGTATTTAAAATAACTTAGCCATCAGAGTTTTAAATGAACATCTGCTGGAAAAGCAAAGACTGAAAAAAATGTATTACTCTGACATGAAAACTAAAAGCAAGGAAGGGGCTGGAAGTGGTCTTAGTTAAAGATCTTACCAAATGATGTAGAAGAGGAAATATAGATTAAAGTTTCCAGCTCTGCAAAAGATGCTAAGGTTTTCCAGTAGGTGAAATGCCAAGTCAGCGGGACAACCAGTAAGACTTCCAAATCTTTAGAGGCTACTCGGGGAAGACGCCAAGACTCAAGTTGGAATGAACGCTATAGTGTGATTGTACTTTCCAAGATAATAAGCCTCAGTTGTCATTTAAAAAAAAAAAAAAAAAAAAAAGGAAGCCTAAAGGTAACCTCTGAAATGTTGCATTACTATGTCATCATATCTCCAAGAGCACATGAATATCACTTTATAGCACAAACATGGTTTTCCTCTTATTTAAAGTCAGAGTTCAAGCCCAAGTCATAGCACATTGGTAGAACACTTGCCTAGCATGCAGGAGGCTCTGGATTTCCTCTCCAACACAGCCAAGTAAAACCAAGTAATGGGCAAGATGGAAATTTTGTCAACTCGCAATGCCGAGTGCAGCTCTAGTCTAACACAGCCTCCTACTCTAAACCTAATTGAATGAAAAAAGAACGTAACCAGAAACAGAAAAAAACAAAGTAGACGAATGAAATGATCCACTGGACAACAAGAAAACCATAAGAAGTAAAAGGTACAGCAAAGATCTTTACATCTAGAGAAGTAAAGGCTACAAGGAAACACAGCACACTGTAGGATGATCCAAGTCAGAACAAGGAATCATTGCCCCCATCAGTAGACTCATCAGACTGGCTAGCTTGGTTGAAGACTAAAACACAAATCTAAGAAATGAGAAAAGCTAAATAGTACTGAGCACTTCCCAGAATACACACATGGTTTCATTAACACTAGACCATGGTCTTTTAGATTGAGGGGAACTAAAACATCTTAATCTTCAAAAGTGAAATATGGAAGCCAGGCATAGTAGCACACACCTGTAACTACAGAACAGGGAAACAGATAAAGAGGATCAGGAGTTCAAGACCACCTAGGTCACATGAAACCCTATTTCAAATAAAGTTGAAAATGAACTGAGGCGATGACTCATGGGCAGTGTTTACCACACACATAAGGCTCTGACTTTGGGAGCACAGAGCCCACATCGAGTCTAATGTGGTAACACCAATCTATAATCCCAGAATTCCTATGGTGAGATGGGAGGTCAAGATGGGAGAACCCACAGAATCCCATGAGCCAGCTAGTCTAGCATATACAGCTGCAAACCTAAGATCCTGTCTTAAATGAGGTAGAAGGTAAGGACATTCAAGGTTGATTCAAGATTGTCTATTGACTTGCATATGTGCATCATGGTATACCATACACACACACACACACACACACACACACACACACACACACACACCTGCACTTGCACACAAAAACATACAAAGATTGTTTTTTACAAACACCAATCCTAGCCTCCCCTAGTATATCCCCCGATGGCATCACCTAAAGATGGAGTAAGGAACTAAATCAATTTCATACTTCATCAGTGTTCCCAACAATGTCTCATTTTGCCTTCCATATACAGTCTATTCATGTCCTACATTTTTTGGTAGTCTATAATCTGAAATTTTAAACATATCTCCTCTTCAAAGCAAGACTCAATTATCTCTTTCACACTCTGATTTATAATATATGACATCAAGTTCATTCATATTACATAAATATTTGATTCCATCTGAGATGAAGGCATTATTCACAAGCTAGAGATACAAAATATTATTGTTAAACTGCATTATACCTTCCAGGTTTTAAAGAAGTGAGCCAAAAAAGGAATTTATTAAGTCATGCTAAGCCAGGGTACATATTAGTAAGTGTAAAGAAAAATGTGTAAGAATGCATAATCATAACTTTCAAATCACAAGCTTAAATGCTTGAAATTTCTAATAAAATGACAGATTGAGAAGTTTTGATGAAATTTGTATGACATCATTTATGTAGATTTTTATATACCAACAAGTTTGTACAAGAGAATAGAAAGAATGTATCTAGGTATTTATAAAATATAATGAATGCATTTGTCAATGATGGCCTCTTTGACCTGAGAACAAGTTTCTGTGAATGTTTAAAATATAAATATTTCATTTGAAAATTCTGAGTAAAATTACATAATCAAGTGATTTTATAACAAAGAAGAAGCATATCCTTCACTATTAGCTCATATCATTAAAGTATTAAGAATATACCTACTAAATATCAAAATGCCAATTATTTAAAGAGTGGTATAGCAAGGGGGAAAAAACTGGGTAAAAGTGCTTTAATTTTCTATGACTAGGAGAAAAGGTATTGATGGAAAATTGTGCTCTCAAGTGTAAGCACAAAAGGAAGACCAAGGGAGGGAAAAGGATGGGAAGAGCCAAAGTGGGAGTGTGCACAGAAAAAGATACTGCTCCTATATTCTAGAATTTAGGAAAAAGACTGTAATTCCAACTGCGGCACATAAAAACTGATAACTTTTTGAAAGGTTGGTTTATCCTTAAGCTGCTAGGTCTGGAGTAGTCACAAGAAGAAGACATTGTTAGTCTTTGCACCAGGCATACAAAACACATTCTGCACAGTTATCACTGAGGAGAAACTCTACAAGAAAACTGGAAATCTAGGGTTTTAAAGCAATTTGGAATTTTCTCTTCATGGTTTTGTAAAATATTAAAAGACAATGTAAAAAAAAAAATGTAGCACACCCAGTATCTAATGAAGTTTTAGATTAGCTGCCATTTTTTACAGGCAAAAATCCAAAATTTTTCTCCAAAATTTATATCTGTAAAGCATGTTTGGGAAAGTTAAGTTGGATTATATGGTCCTCTCTGCTCTAACATCTTACACAGGATGCTCAAATGATAAAATTCAGTCTATGTTTTAGAGTTAATAAAGCCTTAAACCTCTACACTTAAGGAGGATGTGTATATTGTTTCATAAATATGCATAATCATGATGTAGGAAATGCCTAATTTGCCTACAAAAATCTCCCAGGTTTGATGACTGAGGCAAGGAGTGAATCAGGTCCATGGAGAATTACTAAGAAAAACATAATCAAACTTAAATGCTACAGAATAAAGATCATTTTCCAAATTGATTCCAGAAACAGCTTCTAGGTAAATGTCCCTGAAAAGCTAATTTAATTCAATTAAACAATGTGGCATGGTTTTCCTCTGCAGAGAGAGTTAAAATATTTTTATTTGGTACAGATGTTAAAGATAAGTATTTAAAGGAGTGATTGATTTAATTGAGAGAAATGAAGGTTTGAAGCTGTTCACTGAGGACTTGTGACTGAAAATGGTTTAGTAAGCAGATATGTTTCAGCTGTTACAACATCCATCACTTGTTAAGTGTACAAAGTAAAACCATATTATTTCATATATGGAGGGTTTTTATTATGAATTGTCATATAAGTAAATTTAGTATTATTTATAAATCCAGTATTATTTCCTAAGATTATAGAATAAGCTAAAAAGTTTATATATTAGAATTCTCCCTCAAATATGCAGTGAATAGAACAGATTTATCACCTAAAAATTAGGTACAAGCAGAGAACCTGAGTCTGATCCTCAGAAAACCATGTAAAAAGAAAGAAAAATGTTGGGTGTGGCAACTCATGCCTGTAATTTTAGTGCTGGCAGAGATAGGAGGAACGATGGAGCTTGCTGGCCAGCTAGTCAAACAGGCCAGCTCCTAAGTTTTGTAAAAGACCATGTCTTAAAATAATAATAACAATAATAATAATAACAATGTGTAGTGCAATTAAGGAAAGTATATGATGTCAACCTCTGACCTCCACACTATGTGTAAATACATATATGAACATCTACATGCACACGAACACACACACACACACACACACACACACACACACACCAAGTACTAGTTACATTTATTTTGGAATAGTATGAGTTTCCCTTACTAACGTTTCTTAGTTAATTTCATTATATAAGTTGACTAGCAGACGCTCAGGATGAGTAAGTAATGCCTTCTTAGCAGCAGTCTGGCCATGGGTTCTTTCTAGTCCATCTGGCTGTTGGCTTCAATAGTGAAATGACTCATAAAAAATGAAGCAACCTGAGGTCACCTACTCCAGGTCCTTTAAACAGAGCAGCCAACTTCTCACGGGGTGGTTCCAATTTCCGAGAACACTTAAAATGAGGGAGAAACTTACTGTAGATACATCATCCTAATCCGTATTGTCTCTGGCTTCAGAATTGGGTAAGGAAGGAAGGAAGGAAGCTCTTTTGAAATGTAGATTCCCAGTTACATCAAGTCCAGAGAGCCCTCATCTTGAGTTGGGAATGAATAAATAGATCCAAGTGAAAAAAGATGGAAAGGAAACAAAGGTACATTAGACTCCTGATTTTGTAAAGGCCCAAAATGCTAACAGTGCCTCTTTCTGTACAGCAGAAGACATGATTCAAAGGAATTTTGATAAAAGATCTATATGATTTATGTAAGTAATGCCCACACTCTCACATGCAAGAATCTCTGCATTTCCAGAAGCTATTTATGCAGTGGCATTATTGTCTACTTTCTCCATGCCTATTAAGCTTTTCAAAAAATCCTCATTTAAAAAAAAAAAACACTAATTAGATGAACAATATTGTGACTTAATTTTCAGATTATATATTGTGTATTTCAAAACACCTATATTGATATAGAATAGTTTTGCCAATGTACACTTAATTGAAAAACACAAGCAACATACTCTGTCGTGGTGGTGCACGCCTTTAATCCCGGCACTGGGGAAGCAGAGGCAGGTGGATCTCTGAGTTCCAGGGGCCAGCCTGGTCTACAGAGTGAGTTCCAGGACAGCCAGGGCTACACAGAGAAGCCTTGTCTTGAAAAGTAAAAACAAAAACACAACAACAAAAAAACATAAGAGGAAGAGGAGGGAAAGAATACAATCAACAAAACATGTACATAGTCTTTGTTTAAAAATTCACAATGCATTAGAAAAATTTAAGGGAAACAAACAAATAAGACTTTTAATTTTAGGTGCTAATATAAAGAAATGTATTTGTTTTTCTCCCCCCCCTTTTTTTTTCTTAAGACAAAGTCTCACAACATAGCCATGGCTGGCCCAAAACTCAGAGATTTGCCTTCCTCTGCTTCGTCAGTGTTGGGATTAAAACTGTGAGCTACCACACAGGGCAAGAATTTTATTTTCTTAAGGCTAATCTGCAACTTCTAATTTCCTGAATGGAAGATTTATCATAGGCGTCATTAGGAAAAGTTTCTAGCATCTACATACTTCTAGCCACTTACACATGCCCCAGATTTTGAGTTCCTTCTGTGCTCACACAAATGACACTGCCCACCCTGTTTCTCTCTTCCATCATAGTATATTTAATTCATTCTACTAGCAAACCAAATTTATAAACATTGCATTCAGTTGTTTATTTCCGGCTCCCTCCCAATGTACATTCAAACAAGAGGCAAAGACTACCTCTCATGTATCCACACTGCTTAACCAGTGTCTGACCCTAAGCAATGACTCTATAAATATGCACTGTATTCCTGAATGAAAAAATGAGAAGCAGTAACACATATACATCAAAAGAACACAGGCTATTAACTAAAAAGTTCAAACCAGTAAGAAGATTAGCAGTAAACTATCTATATAACAACATGCTCATGAGCCAGTGTGGCAAGGACAACCCTACAATGTGGGAGAGAAAGCAGCTGTCCACTAGAGGTAAGGGAGGCCAACTGCTCTACTCAATCCAAGAAGATTCCTAGAGAAAGAGGCAGCAGAAACCCACGTGAACAGAAAACAGGGCCTTCCCTCATACAGCTTCTCATAAACTGAGAAGTCTGTATTTATAAACTACAACCTAATAAGCTGGGAGTGACAAAGTCCACGGACAGTAGTGCAAAAGCAAAGTGCTCAAGGAGAGCAGAATCTAAACCCCAAGGAGAACAGTGGCCTTCAGTAGAGGCAGCCCAAGATGATAGAGCAGGGAAGGAAACAAGAGAACACATGACTTCATGCTCCACCTCACTGGCCTGTGCGCTCTAGCTGAGCTTCCCAGCAACCTGAGTCGCCTGAAATGAGGGTGCTAAGGTTATCGTTTTGAACCAAGAGCATGAAGTAGAAGGGTTGAAAGTGGTCCTGGACAGGCAGAGGGGACTCCTGACATAGAAGTCAGCAGAAAAATGCACAAATGTTTGACACAGCTGGGGAAGACAGAAAGGATACCAGACAGGTCCGGAAGGGACAGTTGACCAACTGGAATGGTCAAACGCAGTGGAGGAAGAGGTTCATACACAAAAGAATGAGGTGAAACCACAGTGCTTGAGATAGCCATTGAGCCCTCCATTGTATTCTGTAATGAGAGAAATAGCTTCAGGGTAAGCCAGCTGTGTGATGGCTAAAGTGTGCTGGGCAACAGCAGAAGAGCAGCTTCTTCCAAAGAGCCGACAATTTAGTGCCTTTTATAGGCAGCTGTAAAGTGTATTAGTTAGATAAAACACACCGATTCCTACTCAGAGATTAATTTAGGCAAAGCCATGATCATTACTAGCTTCCTTGGAATCACTTTACAGTCATTAATCATCAAATTAAGTAGTGACAGATGTTTCTGTACTTATTTAAATCCCTATCTATCTAAATGTTATAAAAATGACTAAAATGTTTATCTCAATATAGCCAAGCAAGAAATGTTACAGACATGCATATATTGAATTGTACCTTCCTTTTCCTTTAGCCAACAAGTAAATACAATCTTCAGGGGGGAAACAATCCCAAGACTACTTTGTATCTGCTAAAGTTGCATCCATGTACAGTCATTTATTTACTGATTGAAAAAGAGGGAAAGTAAAATCAGATGAATTAAATACTCAGCATTATTTCAGCAATCACTGCCTGCCTACTTACTATCAGTGCTCTCTAAAGGGCTGAGATTCAACAGTGGGTAAAGTCCAGATCTCAGCTCAGGCATTCCTTCCGGGAACTTCCCAAATTTTCAAAGTTGGCAGAAAACAATGCCTCTCAGACCCTACTGGAAGACTTCTTCTACCTTGCTTTTCTTCTTCTGCAGCCTACCTTACCACAAAGGTTTCCTCTCCCATACCCCTTCCAAAAAGAATATGTTCTGACAACTATCCTGGCATCATCCATAGCTCTGAGAACACGCCAGGATGTACTGTGGTTCCCCAAACACCAGGCATGCATGCAGCCAAGAGACATCTGAAGAGAGATAAGGAGGTTACATCTGGAGATTGTGAGAAGGGACTGAATCTGACGTTTGAAAGTCATGTCTGGCTGGGGGTGGCACTTAGTACTAAGCACATGCCTAATGTGCTCAAGGTAATAGGTTCATTCCCCAACACTAGAAGAGAAATGAATGAACGATGGGAATTAACACAGTGATCCTCCTGTTCAGTGACAAGAATGCTTGCTCAGTGACTCCTGGTTCCATCCTTTGCCAGCCTCTCAGCTATATCACCACACAGCCTCCGTATCCTCTCACTGTGGGCCCTCTTCCTGTCACTAGACAGGTGTGCTACATCATATTTGCCCAATTCTCTAGCAACCTCCACAGCGCTCAATAAAATATACTTTGAATAAAATGCTTCATGCTCTGGGCCTGGCTATCCCTCTGAATTCATCCCCGTTGTTTCCCATAGTTTCTGGTCAGTATGTGACCACTTGTTTCTCCTGGATCCTCGGGGTTGCCCTTGGACCACCTGATTCCAGGCGGCCTGGGTCTTCCTGTCACATGACCCTGACTTTCCTCCTAATGGCAACTTTCACTACTGGAAATGACTTATGCAATCCACTCTCTTCCTTCTCTAGAGCACAAGTCCAATGACAAGGACTGTGTTTCTCTTATCTTACACAATGTCTCCGCAGTGTGTAACGATGAGATGTCCAGAGCAGGCACATAGATATTTAAGTGAAAACAAAGGTAATCAAGATATTGGTAAGTGTATGAAAGTAGATATGAGCATATAAGTGAAAAGATACCATAAAATGTGAAAACAAATTGCCTGGTGTAAATTATACAGCATCCTTTTCATCTTAGTACAGATGTACATGAAAAGTCCTTAAAAGTAACATCATAAACATCCTGATTTTTATCCACTCCTGAGTCTTCATATACTTCTTTTCCAATATTTTGGAGGTTTGTTTGGGTTCGTTGTTGTTGAGGCAGAATCCTACTATGTAAACCTGGGTAGCCTAAAACTCACTGAGTAGACCAAGGTGGTCTCAAACCTCCTGCCTCTGCCTCCTGAGTGCTAGGATTATAGGATGCACCACCACACCCCTCTGTGATACTTGTTTTTCAACCATAACTTTCCTGGTAAGTTACAGGTGAAACAGAGGACTGTTATGGGAGTTAACTGATGGCCTCTGGTCGAAAAAACAAACCTCAAAAGTGGCCACTAATATGTCTCAACCCTATTTTTCTCCCACTTCCCCTATCCACTTTCAACACATAAACAAAAAAAAAAAAATTGTAGCCATGGGAGAGAGAAAAAATGCACATCCTGCAAACTTAAAAATTCTTTGCAGTTTAAAAAAAAAAAAAAAAACTCTCCCGTCAAATATGGCACTGTTAGCTTGTTAAGCTCTTCAGGCTTCATCTTCTTCATCTTTAATACTAATATGTGATGATGAGATTCTCTAAACCCACTTACTCATAAATCAGTGATCTTCTGTTCTTCTATGTTAATCTACTTCCCCAAATTTACTAAGAATCAAAGCGAAAGAGAACCAACTGTCCTTCATGAAGTGCTTGAGTATCCATCACGTATCAGGCACTGTACTTGGCATCTATTTCCCGACAATCCCCCCACAATGAAATAACCGTATGGCAAGGGAAAGCGAAGGACACAGTCACCGCAGTGAGTGGACATAAGGACAGATGCAACAAAAAACCTGAGAAACAGAGAAGAAAGGCAGAAGAGCTCTTGCTGGGTTCAAGTGGGTAACACAAAATGTGGATGATAAATACTAATCAAGTGCTGAGGAAGAGGTGGGGGGTGTCCAATACCAAGAGATAAGCATGAGATAAAACTGCCCCATGTTTTCAAACAAATAACAAAACCAACATTTGCTATAATGAAAAATACTTTAAGGGGTTGTCTCAGTTTTTAAAGTTTATGAGGAAAACTCTCAGTTAATTCCTTTAATAAATAATGTCCAACAACTGGGACATTTTGAGAGACTTTTTAAACAGCCACAAGTTGCTCAAGTGGTGGTAAAAAGTTACTCAGGGACTACAATAATCTAACGGGGTTTCGGACAAGCCTGCCGGACTGCACACGGGCAGCACCTGGCCAACAAGGTGGCCAAGGTGCTGTAAACGGTGATGATTCACGAGCTCGACATAAATCAAGGTTTTTCACTCGCCAAAAACCAACATTTTGATTTCAATTCGCAAATCAGTGCTACTAAACTTCATCAGCAGCCCCTCACACATGGGTAATGAGGTCATATCAACCTGCCTCCTGTGACCAGAAGGAAAAGGTGGTTTGCTAAATGGCAATTCAGGTTGGACAAATAACACACTGTACCCAGCTCTGTCGCCCTGGGCCATATTTTGGCTAAAAACAAAGGTACACTATGCAGGACTAAAGAAAACTGAGAATGGGAGCAATTAGCTTCAAGCTAAGTTTTCCATAAAAAGCCATCACTGGTATGATTTGCTTCCAACACACAAACTTTTTTTTTGGTGTCCCACAATGATCCAAGTGTGTCACAACTCACATATTTCACTAACATGTAATATCCTTGACAATATCCTTGTAATGAGAATTCTCCAAAGAAATTATTGATCCATGGAATGTCTCATATTTTTTAAATTACTGACAAATCCTTTCCTATTTTCTTTGCAGTTAGACATAATTCTCCTTGATCAACAGAGTGTAAAGAAGGTATAAAAGTACAAAGATGAAATTATTTTTTTCTTAAAATGCAAATGTCCCTGTTGACATACAGCATTTCCCTTAACTTCCTCAAAACAATAATTAAGAGAAGTTGTGACCAAGATCCCAAAAACACGCATAAGAAAACTAGAGACTTGGCCTCAAGTTAAGACAGCAAGAGGTTTCCACACCAAGTGCTTTTTCAAATTATTTTCAAATGCTCTTCAGCTGAACTCCCTCCTAACTGGTGGAGCCTTTTGTTTTTCCAGAATTCAGGAACCTTTTCTCAGGTGGTTCCGCTTCCCTGCAGATATGTCTGGAACCTTCTGTTACTCAGCTCTCTTCTTCTGTTTTGTTTCTCTGGCACCTTTGTGGCTGCTCACAGTCACTGACCTCACCTTGGTGGAAAGTGACTATGAAAAGAGCAGTCCCTAATAACTCAAGGAAGCAACAAGGTCCCCATTCAGAACGCTGAGCACTCAGTCTCCTTGGAGAGGCTCAAAGAAACAAGATACCTGCCGCCCCGCACAACTTCCGGAGGGTCTTTCTCCAATGCTAAGAGCCCTCACCCTGCAGGGGACCGTTGGGAATAGCGTGGAGCCACTCGGGACGGGAGGAGAGGAGTGCCGGGAAGAGGGAGTCAAGTCAGTCCCCAAGTGAGGGACCGCGTTGGAGAGACTCAGGAGGAGAGGGGAAGAGAGGAGGTCGGAGGGGATGGAGTGACGGCGGGCTGGGGAGAACGCGAGGGGACTGGAGGCTGCGGCTGTCCCCTGAGCACGGTGGCTCGCCGGGCGGGTCCCGAGAGCAGGCGAGGCAGGTGGCTGGTCTCGAGCTGGGCGCCCTGCAGTGTCCCCGGCGCTCGCGGTCCCGGCGCGCCCTGCTGTGCTGGTGCCCCGCTCCGGGAGGAGCACGTGTCCCGCCCCATCTTCGCACAAAGCGCGGATTGCCCCGGGGACCCCCAGCCCGCCCTCAGCACCCCAGGAGGGCACCTTACCCGCCGCCGCGCCCGGGAGCCCGCGTCCTCCGCGCCCGCCCGCACTCTGCGCACCACGCCGGCAACTTCTGCCGCCGCCGCCGCCGCAGTGGCCGCAGCTCCTTTCCCTCCTCCCGCTCCGCCGCCGCCGCCGCCGCCGCCGCCGCTGGAATTTTTCTCACTCTCCCTCTCCAGCTCCCACTAGTGACTGCAGACTGCGAGCCAAGCACTTAGCGCAGGGATTACGCGGCCCGGCGCCTGGAGCGGCCCCAGCCACCTCCAGACCCGTCCTCCTTAGAGCATCCCTGGCGCTGCAGCCCGACCAACGTCCCTGGCTGGTCCAAAAGCCTCCCCACACGCCCCCTTCAGCTCCGAGAAACAAAGCGCGCGCAAGCAGCGCTGAGCAGTGCGAGCTGGGAAGGACTCCAGAAGGCAGAGTGCGGTGAACTTCAACTTCTTCGGGGCCAGCAACACTTTGGAGAAGTTATGGAAACGTTGGTCACACACCTCATAAAGGGGGTGGGGGTGGGGGGAGAAACACATCGAATTAGAATCCACAGTCTCGGGTGGGGGCTTAGAAATCTTCCTAGGAAAAAAGAAAATTTTCTTTTACACAGATATTTTAAAACTGTAAACAATGAAAAGTAACCAAAAAATTCCATTTGCCTTTGATGAAATTTTACAATTTGGCTTGGGGAAAGCATTTAACATCGTTACTTTGTGGTCTCCTGGCTAAGTCTGTAAGTGTTTCAACACTTTGAGAAATAAATATAAAGTAAGGTGATTCTGCTTCTCCAAAGATTTGGGGAGCACAACTAACCTCTTTCAAATCAGCCATTTGCCAACTGTTTCCCAGGGCGATATCTCATGGATTCCAAATATCTTTTCATCCTGAGGCTTTTCAGATGCCCATTTTCCACCATAATTTATTTCCTCATTTTGTAATTTTTTATTCCAAATATATTGAGCAGCCCCATTATTCCTCCTTAGAAGTGTGATTTAAATACTACATTATGTCACTCTGAAGTAGGTTTCTTACAATTTTGTTATTATTATCTATTTAATTCTTACCATTTGATTTCACTCCTTTGGTTCTGAAGTTGTTCCCACTGAATCAGACGTTAAACAAAAATCTTTTCACCTATAAATAAAAGAACAAACTCAGGTGGCCACAAATTTACTGCATACAGGTCCCTCGGGAGCAGGTGAGGTTCCTGGTGTTAATTAATGAGTTAGTAAACTGTGGGCACATTTCTCCTGAAATGACAATGTTAGGGGCCCCGGGGATATCTGCCTGCCCCATCGTGTACCTATGCTATAGTTCCTGAAACCAGACTGCAAGAAAAACGTTGTATAGGAAGTTTTCTAAGTGGGTAAATTGCTTGTTGATGTCTCCTTTCCTTATGGGCCATTGCTCTGGCCCCCAGGTGCCAGTACTGAAATCACTGCAAGGTGGAATTCACTCCCCAGTCCTCCCGAGGCTCACTCCTTCCCCTTCTGCATACTCTTTCTCTTCTTTCCAAACTGTAAGTATCTAACCATTGAATTTGCCTTCTGCATGGTCCTCAATCAGATTTTTCATCATTTCCATCTGTTGACATTAGTTTTAAAAAGGAAAAAAAAAAAACTTGACTGGATTTACCTCCTGTAATGTGAAGATTACTTATAACCTTTACTTGATAGATGAATAGAAGTCTCCTTTATTTTCTGTCCTTATAAACTGTTGTTAAATAAATTGGACATTGTGGATAAGGTACTGGAAAACTTTGAATCAGAAGGAAAACCCTCTATAGGTCTTCAGACCAAGAAGGAGTCATTTAAAAAAAAATCTCTGAATAGAAGAAAAGGAGGAGAGGGCTCCATAAACCATGTTCAAGGAGGATCTTAGAATATAGTACTTTGTGAGGCAGCAACAGGGGGTTCACAGAGCAAGCCATTCAGTGATCTACAGCAAATGACCATGGCAAGCTAGGTACTGGTATTCAAGAAATAACTGCATCCTTCCTTCTTCAAACTCCTAATAAAGATAAGCTCTTCTAAAAATAGAACATTAGAGATTTATCATTTAGTGCATGAACACACAGCTTTTAGTGCACAGAGACTCTTGGGGTGTGGCATGAACAAGTGTAGTGTGTGTAGGAAAAGGAATGACCTTGAATATGCTAATGAGATAGGGCTTCCCTTTCTAGATGAAGATGCAGATGGGAAGTGTTGTTAAGCTGTGAGGTTAAAGGGTGAATGGGGATTTTTCAGATGATCATTTAGAGGTACCTGGTGAGGGAGAAGCAGAAGGACATAATTTATTAAGAGAGTTCTATAAAGAATGAAGATCTGGACCAGGCAATAGCAGGCTGCAAGATCACCATAGACCCTGAAGGATGCATCCAACAAGAGGTAGTGACCCTCTGCAGTGCTCTCAAAAGCAATAGAAAACACTGAGGAGAGGAGAGAAGGTCTTCATTTGGTAACAGGACAAATTTCAGCCAAGTCAAGATTTCCTTTTGCTTTCCAGTTATAAACAAAGACAGCAAGACATCACCAGCAAGGCTGTCAAACTATTTGCAGACATATTTCTTACTACGGAAGACATTGGTCCAGGCACACTGGAATTAACTATTCTAAGAAATCACATATAGGAAAATTGAACAGATCTAAGGTAGGATGGCATGAATTTCCATACTTTCACCTCCCCTTTGTCCTACAACTTTCCTTTTTTGTTTGTTTGTTTGTTTTTTGAGACAAGGTTTCTCTGTGTAGTTTTGGTGCCTGTCCTGAGTCTCGCTCTGTAGACCAGGCTGGCCTTGAACTCACAGAGATCTGCCTAGCTCTGCCTCCTGAGTGCTGGGATTAAAGGTGTGCACCATTGCCGCTTGGCTAACTTTCCTTTTTCTAGCTCCTTTCAAGGTTATAAATGCCATCAACAATTAATATAAACCCAAGAATACCATGTTAGTAACATCCTAAAGTACATCGTTTTTCAAGAATAATTTTTGTTTTTAATTATTCATATGCGGGAGGGGGGGGAGGCACATGAGTGCAGGTGCCTGTGGATACCATTAAATTGTTCAACTCTTGAGGTACAGCCTGCCTAATGTTGATGCTGAGAGCCCAACTCAGGTTCTCTGCAAGAGCAGGATGTACTCTTAGCCATCTAGCCATCTCTCCTACGCCTGTGATTTTGAACTATTATATTTCTAACCATAAAAGTGTGAGTCTTGTTTTAGGAATCAGATGAAGGAAATATTTCAACAGAAGGAAGAAACCTCTTTCCTGAGCTCCTCAATTCTTCTGTGATAGTCTAGCAGTCCATTACTGTATATTGCCTTTATGTATACAACATAAAAAGTTAAGCCTCACAACTATAGTACTTAAATCCTTGATCATTAATACAAGACTGTGTGACTATGCAATGTACAGATAGCTTCTATAATAGAAGCAAAATTTATAGCTCATTTCAGGCACAACACTAAGTAGATCAGATTCATCAGCAAACTAAAGCCTCATGACAATCAGCGTTATTTTCATTCCACTTTACAAATGAGGAAAGCAAGGCAGAGAGAAGCTTGATACCACCCCCAAAGCCAGGCTAGAGAGTAGAAGAGGGGGAGCTGGAGACGAGACAGTCTGGCTGCAGCACCTCGGTCTAATCAATGCTCTGACTGCCTCAGGAGCAGTGGGGACATTTTTCAAGTATCAAGTGACCAGACAGGAACAGAAAAAGCTAAAGATTGTGAAACTCAGACAACATATGATCTTGATCTGACAAAGGGTGGAAAACAAGGACATTGAGTTCCATCATTCAGTCACAGGCTTTCCCTGGGTTCTCAGTAGGTAGTTATCTAGGGGAGTGGCGGCGGATACAGGCAATGACATGAGCAGTATCAGAGTCCCCTCTGGGGTGCTATTTAAGTTTCTCTTGTAGATCCTCTACCCAGCTTCTGGAGGATTCTTCTCCTGTTTTGCACCACTATCTTCTGGTGTTTTATTCAAAATCTTTTGTGCCCCCTAAAACTAGGTATTTTTAGCTCAAAATTGGATTATGTTTTCATGTTTTGTAACAGATTGCATGATAAAGCAGAGGGAGTCCAAGCTGAGAACTACAGAGAGTTATGCTAGAGAGAGCTCCTCCAGTGGGGAGAAAGACAGTTCGCAAGAACGCCAAGTCCCCTTGATATTTTTTGATTATGTACTCTGTATGAATAGTATGAAATATTTTAAACAAGAACATCAATTAAATCTGACATTTTACATGTAATATGTAAAAAACTAATGTTAAATGTAAATGGTTATTATTTATCTGATACATATTAATTTGAATTGGTATAGTGTTATAAATCACTCTGACAAATATATCAGTGACAATCTTAAAATACTCATCCAATATGCTCTTGTTCTCTGGTCTGTATTTGGTATTTTCCCTCATTTTTATAAAATCACTACTGAAAAAAATAAATACATAAAACCATCATCCAATTACTGTTACATTCTAAAAAATCTTTGGTATTTTCTTCCAATCTTATTTGATTTCATATAAACTAACCTCAATTATACACTAATAAATAGCATAGAATTTATAATCTTATGACAAATTAATTTGTCTTAAAGGAAACTAGAATTCTGCATTTAAATAGAAGTAAACCATGAACTATGAAAACATGTGAAATAGAAATACAAAAGTAATTTCATTTTCTTTGAAATCACATTTGGATAAAATGTCATTTCTGTAGCACTATTTTTAAAGGCCTCTTCTTCCCTTTTCTGTTTTTCACTTTGAGGTAGAGTTTCCCAGGCTGAGCTTGAACGCACCAACTTCTACCTCTGCCTCCTAGGATTTCAGGCATTTATCAGCACCACACCCGGCCCTTTAGTCTTTTTCAATTTGTAAAAGCTAGGTTGTTGGGTTTTAGTTGTTTTTTTTTTTTCCTGGACCATGCTGATCCATACACCTACATAATTCCTAAAAGTGGAGAATTAGGAAAAAATTCTGTAACAAAACTTATAAAAAGTAATTCTTACATCTGTTTCTTTCGAGTCTCATGTCCCTGATGACTTTTTCCTTCTCTGGTGATTGCCAGTTTGGAATGTCTCCACGTTCTTCCTGACTCACAGCATATTTACAATGTGTGCCTCAGGAAGAAGTATACAGAGCAGTTTCCTCCTGAGCTGGAAAAATAAAAGCACAGAAGCAACAGATACAGAGGGACAGCAGTTCTCTGCTTAAACCACTCAAAAATGAGAGGGTTTTGAATCTTACCAACTAAAACCCATTCTTTCTCCCAAATATTTCTAAATTAATGGAAGTGTTTAAATTTGGGGGATTCAACTTCTGTCTCAGAGATTGTTCTGGACATAAATTCAAAATGTTTTAACTGCTGTACCTGATGGCACAAGCCTGTAATCCTAGCTACCCCAAAGCCTGAGGTAAGTGGATCAAGGGTTCAAGGCCAGGCTGGGCAACATAATGAGGCCTGTATCAAAGGGGAGAAAAGTGGAAAGGCTTAGGTTAGAACTCAGTAGTAGATCCCTGGCCTAACATGTACAAGACCCTGGGTTCAAGCCCTGATATTGAAAAAGAAAAAAAAAAAGAGGTGGGAGGGGACTTTAGCATAGTTCCAGTCTTAGGGAATGATTGTTGTGGAATGATCTTTTTGTACACTGTGAAGATGTGTCACTCTGATTGATTTAATAAAAACTCTGAACAGACAATAGCTGGGCAAGATTTCCAGGCACAGAGGACACTGTGAAGAAGAGCAGAGTCACAAGGAGATGCAGAGGAAGCATGACATGTAGGAGATGAGGTAACAAGCCATGAGCCACATGGCAGCATGTAAATTAATAGAAATTATAAGTTAGAAGAGCTAGTCAGAAATAAGCCTAAGATATCAGTCAAGCTTTTGTAATTAATCATAAGTCTCCATGTCGAGATTTTGTAGCTAGCTGGCAGGACAGAGAAAGACTCGCTACAAACAATAGTGAACATAACCATGTCAATGGCAAGAAGACATGTTAGGAATGCTGTTGACATTTTTTCTGCTTTTCTTTCTGTTCCTGTGATAAATACCATGACAAAAAGCAACTTGGAGATGAAAGACTTTGTTTGGCTTACAGGGAGGGAAGCCAAGGCAGAAACCTGGAGGCTGGAACCAAAGCATGGCTTCTTATTGGGTTCCTTCAGACGCACCTTAAGCTACCTTTCCTATGTAGTCCAGGGATAGACAGTCCAGCCTATCTGCCCAGGGATGGCATTCCCCATAATGGGCTGACCCCTCCTACATCAATTAGCAGTCAAGAAAATGCCCTCACCAATATGTCCATGGGCCATTTCAATGAAGGAAATCCCTTCATTGAAGTTCCCTCTTTCCAGATGTGTCAAGCTGACAATTGAAGCTAACCTGAGGACTTCCAATCCTGTGTTTGTTCTATGCACTGAAATGATACAGTTCACAAGTGTTGATATGTGAGTATTGACAGCTTCGTGGGCTTCCATGCCACAAAATCACTAATGTGATGACATCCAGAGGATAATGCACAAGAGAGAATAAGTGTTCCGTGAATTCTAGAAGCTTTGTGCTAAGCTTTATGGTGCTCTATTGAAAATGAATATTAAAGAACCAAAATCAAAGAAAAAAGGAGCAAAGGGAGACCACGTTCTTCATGAAACTAAACAAAAACAAAAACAAACAAACAAAAAACAGAACAAATGAACAAATAAACCCCACAGAAATGCAGGAGGGAATGATAGGAACAAATCATATTCTAAATACATGTATCCTCTTTGAGAGAGTATTCTGTTGCAAGAACACAGGTCAGATTTGTGATTTTGTTAGGTGATGCTGTTCATTAAGCTGAGGTAAATACATACTAAAATTAAAATGGCATGAAGTGTCAAAGATCGAGATGCAACTCATTAACTGGGAGAATAAAAAAATGTCGACTTTCTTCCATGCCTAACAGTAACCCCATGTGTCTCAGGAGGACCTTGAGGGCCCATCCTACTCTGGCTTCTAGGTCTCCTCCCAAAGATGCTGGCAAAGCATCTCTACATCTCCAACCATTCCCTTGGATGCTCTGCCATCCATCTGGACCCTGCCTGCTACTCTTCCATCATCCAGTACTCTTCTTTCAGACCCCAGCCAAGTCTTTGCTATCATAAAATACCTCTCCATTCCCCTTAGTTCATTTTCACTTTATTATTTTTACATATTTTGTGCCTTTTAATATCCTCAGCATTTAGTACTGTAGCTGGCACATCATTATCATGCAACTTATCTTGACTGAATTCAGTGACCATAGAACTTCACAGCTATGTTAGAATCATGACACCAGATTTTACTGGTCGAATTCCCACCTGTATCGACCACTTCACAGGGTTGTTTTGAAACAACAATTAAAATCTTACAAACTAGTTGTGTTTGTGAAGCAAGATATATAGTTTTGATTTAGAGTTATAAAAATTAAAAATAATTCTAAACACAGGGAAGGGACACAAGTCATTTACTTCAAGGTTAAGGGGGGAAATGGTACCGCTCTGATGCCACCAACCAACCTGACTGGTGATTGGATTAGTGTTGGATGGGCAGAGCTCAGATAAGGTATGTTTATTCAAGTGTGAATGGTTCTGTTTTAACAGAAAGGGGTGATTCACTCGGGAATCAAGAATTCTTGTATGCATGTGGTGAAAGTTAGCTACCAAATCATATAATGCTAAGAAAGCAGTCATACCCACAAAATATCCTTATCTGACCACAGACTGTACATTGTGTGTATGTGTATGTGCATGTGCGTTCATCAGGGTGCTCGTGTGTAAGTGGATAAACGTGTGTGGAAGCCTGAGGACAACCTCAGGTATCATTCCTCGGTCTGTGTGTAGTTTTTCATTTTTGAGAGACAGGGTGTCTCACTGACTAGGGACTTTCCACATAGGCTAGGCTGGTTGGCCAGTGAGACAAAGCATCCTCTTTTCCCCCTTCTCTCCGGCACTAGATCTACAAGCACATACTAACTTATGCAGCTTTTTTCATGTGGGGTTGAGCTCAGCTCTTTATGCTTGTAAGGTAAGCACTGACTTCCTAAATGAACTTTCTCTCCAGACCCAAGATGACTCTGTGTGTGTGTGTGTGTGTGTGTGTGTGTGTGTGTGATCATATATGCACACATATGTGTGTATATACATATATATATTACAGACACACACATATACATTCAAATAAAAACTCCTGAAAGTTGTAATACAAAATTAGTATCCAACAACAGGAAATATAGTATAGATTTGATAACATATGGAAATGATAGTAATGTAAGTAATCAATTCTAGCATTACTATTTTACCTATCAAGTCCTCTTAAAATAAAGATAGATTTGTTTTCTCAAACACACTTCTATTACATATCAAACAAACAAACAAAAACTTAACATTAGATATGGTATGTGTATTTTGTTCATGCTTACTTTCTGTGGGTAAGTATGGCAGCCTGCCAGAAATCCTAGGCCAAACTAGTCAGCTAGATTCATGGTCTGTGGGTACAAGTGAGAGACCCTAACACAACATATAAAATGATAAGAAATTAAGGAAGACATCCATCCCAGCACCAGCATCTGATCCCTTCCACACACACATATATGCGTGTGAACATATATATATATATCATACATATTATACATTAAAAAAATCAGCCACTCATGGGTAACCATGGTCAGACTTCACTGTACTCAGCCATATTCCATAGAGACTAGCTATATCTAAACGTAGCATGGCTGGAATCCCTGGTACCAGAATCTGACTCCTTTACAGAAAGCAGATGAAGACTGTGTCAGTGTAAAAGGAAGAGACTTAGAAACGGAAGAAGACTAGAACAGTTGCATTCCCTCATGACCAGCTGTGTAGTTCTCGGGTGGAGAGAGTTCTGTGAACAGCAAGGCAGGTGACTTCTCCTTATCCCCCAACACCAGACATGTACACATACCCTGTTTGCTTGTAAAACATGGCCTTGCAAAATCCTTTAGCTCAGATCTGGTGTGCGGATGTCATATGGGTTCTACAATGATGGTGGAAAAATAACAATTGTAGGGAAACAACTGGCTGTGCTGTGAATTGCGGCCCTGTTTACACTTCTACTTTAACCATAACTGTTTGTTTAACAAAGCACTCTTCGTTTGAATTTCCACAGTTGCGTGCCTATCATGAGCATCTTGGGTTTCATGGCAGCCTGGCCAGCACTTGTTTGCACTGACACGCCTACTCGGGGTATAAAATCTTACATTAGAGTTATCCTTCACAAGCAAACACAAACAGTACCCAGATGCACAAACTTTCCGGTTAACACTTTCTCCTTTGCTTCTCAAAGACTTCTCTCCTAATGTTTGCTTTAGGTGGCCAACGCTGGTTTATTTCCCTCACCTATAGCATGCCCACACAGCCATTGGACAAAATGACAAAGCTTTTCCTAGGTCACAATCCAATTTGTGCCATTTCCTCCTTCACTTTTTTTTTTTCACATGGATGGATTTTATAAGATTTAGAATTCACATTATCCATGGCATACTCTCTTACTTTTCAAAGTTTTATTATTGAAACCAGTGTGTTCTCCAGCTCTGTTATCCCTGAACTGGAGTCTCCTTGTGAGTGAACGCCTTACAGACTTTATCCCCTGGACTTTATCTGATCTTGCATACAATACAACAGCTGAACACACTCCCCCAATGGTCAGGTCTAACAGGATGACCAGCAAGAGTTTGCAAGAGTTGGCATTCCCCACACCCCTTCCAATAGCAACTACTGTTTACTCACATCTTTATTGCAGGGTATTGGTGAATCCTTTAAGAAGCCAGCCTTACTGTGGTGTCACCAAAATTAGAAAAAGAAAAACCAAATAGAGAATTTCATGGCATGACTTTCCCTTAGTAACTGCCTGAAAAGAAGAACAGAGATGGTGATAATGATAAGTGATCTAAGCTTGGCAGTATTGAACTCATGTGAACTAATTTATATGAGTAATTTCTCTTTGTCCTTTGTCAACCACATAAAACCATCTTCAATTATCTGGATCTTGGGCCTCATTAATTCAACAAATGTTATACCCACTAGATACCAAGGATACATAAAACAAACCAAAAACTCTTCTCTTGAGTTTATAGTCCAGGAAGACAGTTCAATGAATTAATAAATAATCACTAAAGGGTGTGATTCTTTATTTACAATTTAATTTATAAATATAGACATGGTGTTAGGTGATATGTATGTACAGTGAGCAAACAGGCCTCTGTCCTCGCAAGGGCTATGTGTTGAATCTCAAGGCGCCATGCACATTGCATGTTATCACACAAGGAGCATTTAAGCCAAACTTTGAGAGACAAGAATTTTGTTATGGAGGCCGCAACAGCTTACCTAAGAACAAAAGAGGAAACAGCACTGGTGTGTACACAGCATAGCATCTGGCACAGGAATGGTACGGGGCTGGACATCAGAAGGGCGGCCCAGAGTCAGATCCCCACAGTAGCTCTTGGAGGCTGAAGGAGAGGATGGAATACACGGAACCTGTGGGAACTCAGACATGCAAAGTCCTCCAGATGCAGAATGTGAAGCCACAAATGTTAGGCTATGATGGAACCACTGGGGCCAGGCTGCCTGGGTTCAAGTCCTGGCCAGACTCCTTACAAGCTGTGTCTTGAAGATTTGAGGAGTGCTGATTCATTCCTAATGTAGCTAACCTGGGAGTCAGATTTCACATTCTCTTTCCTTGAACAGTTCTGTTAGCATTGACCAAATAAGGAACTGTACGAGATTTAGGAGACAGAAGGGAAAGAACAGCCATTACCCTCTGAAAGCCTCATGGCTGTGAATTAGGGAGGACAGGCAGGGGCACCGGAGGGCCCCAACTTCTCCTCACTCTATTCCATTCTACTTTCAGCTCTTCTCAGCTCAAGTTTCCCTAGCCAGGAGCAGCCCTGTAGCCAACACCAGACACCTGGGGCAGACCCACCTACAGCAAAGCTTCCTGCAGACTCTCCAGACAATACTTCACAGTCCATGGGGGGTCCACATGTGCTTGGTGTTTTCCCACTAATGGGTGACTCCCCCACCCCATCTTTCAATTTTCCCTTTCAGACGCCCCCTTCCCTGCAAATTCATAATGCTGTATGTGTGTATACAGTAATTGACCTTTCATTGTATACTGCACAGTGGATCTATTTCCCTCACTGATAAATCAGACACTCCGCCTAACCTTCCTGTGCCTTGGTTTGTCATAGAAACTGGTGACGAAGCTGAGTCAGTGAGGTGCTTGCTTGCATGTGAACTTGAGTTTGATGCCCAGGACAAACACCATGTACAGTGGCTGACATGCTTGCAATCCCAGCACAGGGGAGGTGGAAACAAGCAGATCCCTGCGGTTTGCAGCTACTACAAAACTAGAAATGACAGAACTTGGTAACATAATTATTCAATATAAAAATGCAGTTTGAGGTATCATTTTCTAGGAGAAACTAGAAGTCGTTTGGGAGAAAATAGTGGAATTTTTTGTTAGATGTGAGGAGCCTGAGGCACCCTTGAGGGTCTGACTGGAGGTGTTCCAGGACATTACATACACTGGGCCCTTGAGCCAGAACATCAGCTGTGGGCTTTCTCCTTTATTCCTCCACTACACATTATAAACATGCTAAGAAACAGGCTAAGAAGTGAAGCCTGTGATAGTATCGTTTTTCCTCTTTCTTTTCTTTTTAAAAATTTTATATATTTGTTTATCTTTTTATCTGCCTCAGCATTTCTAAAACGTTCTGGTCTTAGGAAAACTCTACTTGTTTAAAAAAATTAGAGGTCTACAAAATTTTGTCCATGCATATTTACTATATGAGTTTAAAATGACATTAATAATCTGTTAATTTCAAATTAAAAATAAATTTTCCATAGTGACACAAATAATGTTTCAAGAAAAATAACCCTTTTTAAAACAAAAATATGCAGCCTAATGGGAGACAGTCGCTTTTCTCATGTCAGCTATTGACCTACTTTGTGTGACACCCACAGCACGTAGCTAAGTAAATAATAAAATGCAACTGACATTTTAGAATTATTATAAACACTGCTTTGATTTCATGGTCCCTCTGTAAACCTCAGATCCCCAAACCACACTTTAGAGACCAGTTCCTTGAGAGCATGAAGCCACGGGTGATGTTTGACACTGGGGTGGAGGAAGAGCCTCTGGCCTGTATGTAGCTATGCAAGAGACACAGCCGGAAGGTGGCGGAGAGCAGGTGTCCTGCAGCTGGATCATCTCATGGCTCCTGAGAATGAGGAATTACAGAGGACAATACTAATGAGTGCTCTTGAAGCAGCTTTGGAAATTTGTAAGCCATTTGAATCACATCTGCACCCCTTGATGGATGGTGACTGGCAAAGAGCAGCTTTTTCATGAGAGAATATTGCAGAGCTAAGAGGTCCTAAAAAAGCCAGGATTCAGCTACAAATAACAGATGCATACATGCATTAATAAAGCTGGACAATTTTTGTGCTACTTACAAAAAGTATTATTAGTTTCCTAAAAAACATGTATTATTTAGGAAAAGCAACAAAACAAAACATGTTTGGCTGAACCCACTGACACCCAGACCAGATCCTGTATGTCAACCTCCTTTGTAGGTAAGTGTCCTTGTGCACCCATTTCTGGTCAGGGATCTGAGGTTTACAGAGGGACCATGAAATCAAAGTGAAAGTCCAAGTGTGTGAAAGACTTCTTAAAAGCAGCAGGCTGGGTCTGAAGGTATCTTAGTTTTCTCTTCCTCCTAGCTCCTGCCTGGAGAGAGAGAGAGAGAGAGAGAGAGAGAGAGAGAGAGAGAGAGAGAGAGAGAGAGAAGAGAGAGAGAGAACTTGGAAATGTGATCTAACTAACATATGAGGCACTTTACATACAATGAAAGTCACATGAACATTATTTTCAAGCAAATAAAGAACATAAGATAGTGACCCCTGGGCATGCTGTACAAACATGAGTTGATCGCCATGATTTTGTCATATAAACCACAAAGGGTTTATATACTGTTCTCCTTAGATTCATAATATATTCTTGGTGAAACAATTTGAGGAGTTTTCAAGCCTTTCTGGAAAGATTCTCTCTACTCTGTACTGGCTGTGCTTCTGAGGGAGACACTGGCCCTGGAACAGGAAAACAGCAGCCTTCCTTGATTCCCAGTACACTTGGAATGTAGTAGACACTACAGAGAACATGGATATAGAAGAGTTTTAGGGGTTTAGGAAAGAGTTAAGTGCAGCCTAAAAAGATTAAACGTATGAAAGAATACTAGATCAAGTAATCCATCAAGGCATCAGGGAGAAAGAAAAAGGCTTCCCTGGTAATGTCACCTAAGGATTTTGTTAAGGTGCAGATTTAGGAGTTGTGGGACTGTAGATTCTCTATTTCTAATAAGCCCAAGACTTTTGATTCTGCTAGCCCTAGACGTTGTTTTCGGGCAACAAGGGTAGAATGAATCCATGGCCTTAATATGTGGAGGTCAGAGTGTAATTATCAACCTTCTCCCTTCAAGGAATTACATTCCAGGTATATATTAGACTCTGGAGAACACAATGGGCAGATTCACTACCCCTTTCAGCACTTGTTAGAAAATCCAGCCATTAAAGACTGGCACACATGCATATCTACTTGGGAAGCATGTATACCTACACAAGACACACGGTGATTCCTCAATGAACACCTGAGTGATCTCTAAAGAGTAGAGTCTGGGAATCCCTACAATATGGGGGTAACTGAAGGTTTGCCTGACACAGTGATGTTTAAGCAGATAACTGTAAATTTGAAATGTATAGAAGTTCTGAAGGAACAGGTGGGAGGTAGGAATGTGGAAAACAGGGAAACGTGCTTAGATAAAGAAAGAAAGGTCTTTCTAACAGTCTTGAGGTAGGAAAAGATAACAAAATGAGGAATTTTTAACACAATGATAACATTCTTATATTATTTAAATTGTATTAAGTAAACAAATGTTTCTGTCAAGTGAATTTTCTTAGAACAGAAGAGTGGATTTAAAACTATAATGTTCCTTCCTAACTTCAGAAAAGAAAACATAGGAGGTTTTGTGGTTTCTGAGACAGACATACTTTAATTTGCTGTACTCTTTTCAGGAAGTAACTGCAGAACAAGTGAGTCGTGAAACTCTGAAGCAGTTAGATAATACTCAGATGATACCTCATAGAGGAATGCCCTAAATTTCAAACATTCCAATGAAAGGTAATACATTTTTAATACTCTTAAGTGGTCCAAGCTGAGTATGATTTCCCATAGCAAGATAAGGCAAGCAAGAGGGTAAGAATTAAGTAGAAAAATGTGATTATCCACAGATGCTGTGATTATCCATAAAACCTTCAGAACAACTGTTAGAACAGTTAGAAAAGCTGGTAGACACTAGTAAATAGATAAAGCCAAAAGTGTTTATATATACCTACATAAACAAATAAAACACAATGTCTAATAGACATCATCTAAATGCCATCAAAAACACAAAGTACTGTAGTTGGAAATTTTCCTGTGCCCTGCCCCATTCCACAGCATCTACTCAGACCCAAATAAATACACAGAGACTTAATATTATTTGTAACTGCTTGGCCATTAGCTCAGGCTTATTACTGACTAGCTCTTACACTTAAATTAACCCATAATTCTTATCTATGTTTAGCCATGTGGCTTGGTACCTTTTCTCAGTTCTGCCTTGTCATCTTGCATCCTCTGTGTCTGGCTGGAGACTCCTGACTCTGCTCTTCCTCTCCCAGCATTCTCCTCTTCTGCTGGCCCCACCTATACTTCCTGCCTGGCTACTGGCCAATTAAACCAGTGTACAAGGGCATTACCCCACAGCAAAGTACCTAGAAGTAAATCTTTCAAGGACCTTCACAGAATTACAGAGTTTGTTGTAATGACTCCAAAGAAGATGGATTCTGGGAGAGAGTGGATCAGCATCTTCAGATGTGTACCCATGGTAAGCCCATTAGGCTTCATTATTTAGTTCCACAGATATGGTCATCCTGACTGCCCAGGTTAAATTCAGTGGACTGTAAAACACAACAAAATAACATGAATGTGGAGAGAGAACAGCAGGGATAAAAAGGAGCTGACAGAGGTAAGAAGGAGCTAAGAGAGGGTGGGTTGAGAGTGATCAGAATGTGCAACATACCTCTATAAAATTGTCAAAAAATCTAATTAATAAAAAATAATTACAATAAAATTTTAATAAAAGTTAAATTGAAAGCAAAGATTCTAAGGAGAAATCTTCATGGCTTCAAGAACAAGCAAAAAATGTAAACTAGGAAAGGGTAGAGTATTGAATCTACTTTTAAACTAAAAAAGCAACTACTAGTCTTAAATACTTTGTATGGATTTTTGTATATTGATACAAATTTAAGGCCATTTTTGTTATACTGTATATATGTTTCTATTATTGTTTAAGGTGTTGTACCTATGCAGTTCATTTAACAATGTAATGTAAATTTCTAGTTCTTAAAAGCTATTATTACAAACTATTTAGGATAATTAAGAAGTGCAGGTTAGTAGTTAATCATAGCAATCAAACTAGTAGTCATGTAAGTATATTTTCAAGGTCAAACAGAGATATATTTTAGAAAGAGAGGTGGTCTTCAAATACTTCAGAGATCTACAGAATATGTAATTTAAGATGTCTTATTAACATAAGGTTTTTCATGACAGTGAGACATGTCTGCTCCTGGCAGTACCAATTTACTTCAAAAGAGGATGATGGGCATAGAAAAATCTCCATATGGAGTGTGCTTTCAATTTGGCAAAGCTAGCCATTTGGGCAAGAAACTGCCTTTGCCTCGACTGCTGACAGTATGCTGTCCAAAGTGGACAAGCAGGACACAAAAGAAGGCAACTGCTGAACTTTGCCACAACAAGGTAGGACAATCCTTCAAAATTACTGCTTCACAAAAAAGTCTGTCAGATATTCTAGCCTGTAAGCCAAAGATGGATGCCCCAACATTGCAGAGGAACCATGAGTGACTGTTCAGGCAGCCAGAGATCTGTCATTTGTATGTTGTTGAAGTGCACTTCCTGTTTACTTGGGTAATATATTCTTGATTCTCTGATGGGTTTGAAGACCAAATAATTATAGTTTTACAGTTTTCCTTGTTACCAAATTCAGAAAAGAAACTTACATAAGATATGTAAAGTTTATAAGGTTGAGAATCATAAAAGCTTAAGTTGTTTTTCTAAGAAGATGCTTTAAGTCTAAAAAGATTTTTTAGGATGATAGCACAAGTTATGATAGAAAGTGGTTTAGATATAAAACTTTGAACTCACCAAGATAGGACATATTATTATGTAGAGTATTTTCTCTGCATTTGCCAAATGGAAATGGACTGGACATTGTGAATATAATTCTTATCTGATAATTGTTCTCTCTCCCTCTCTCTCTTTCTTTTCTGTTTTTTGGTTTTTTCGAGACAGGATTTCTCTGTGTAGTTTTGGTGCCTGTTCTGGGTCTTGCTTTGTAGACCAAGCTGGCCCGAACTCACAGTGAACCACCTGGCTCTGCCTCCTGAGTGCTGGGATTAAAGGCATGTGCCACTACCACCTGACCCTGATAATTGTTCTTACTATATATAGTTTTACTGTTAGAGTTAAAACCTTTTTTTATTTGGACAAAAATGGGAAATCTTGTGGGATATACATATACACTGTGTAAAGATGTATTGTTGTAATTGGTGTAATAAAGAGCTGAATGTCCAATAGCTAGGCAGGAGAGGACAGGCAGGATTTCTAGGGAGAGAGAGAGAGAGATGGTGAGACAGATGAATGCTGGTGTGTGGATTTTGCCAGCAGACTCAGAGGAAGTAAAATGTACAAAATGAAAGAAAGGTAAAAACCACAATAGAACATAGATTAATAGAAGCAGGTTAATTCAAGTTATAAGATCTAATTAGAAAGAATAAACTATACAAAGTATTTGACTAGGGGCTGGAGAGAGGCCTCCACAGTTAAGAGCATTTCTTATTCCTGCAGAACAACACTGGTCCCCAATACCCACATGGTGCCTCAAAACCACCCATAACTTCACTTTCAGGGGATTTTGCAGGCAGAAGTTTCTATCTCACCAGCAACTCCCAAATACTCCACAGCCACTTCCCAAATTACCACACAGACACTTAATATTACTTACAAATGCTCAGCTGGTAGCTCAAGCTTATTACTAATTAGCTCTTACACATAATTAACCATAAATTTTTATCTATGATTAGCCACATGACTTGGTACCTTTTCTCAGGATCACATTCTCATCTTGCTTCCTCTGCATGTGCCTGGAAACACCTGACTCCGCCCTTCCTCTTCCCAGCATTCTTAGTTTGGTCACCCTGCCTATACTTCCTGCCTGCCTACTGGCCAATCAACATTTTATTAAACCAATTTGAGTGACAAATCTTTACAGTGTACAAGAGGATTATTCCACAGCAGAATCTGACATCCTTCTCTTCCTCCCTGGGCACCAGGCATAGAACTGGTGCATATACACACATGCAGGCAAACATACATATACATAAAATAAACAAAAATAAATCTTTAAAAATAAAATGGCAAAAAAATATTTTTTTAAATATCTGAGTACATAAAATTAAGAGTTTCTGTACATGGATACACTAAATTTTAAAACTATCCAAATGACAAGAGAAGGTTTATAAGTAAGTTAATTATCACATAATTGTATTTATTAAAAAGTTGCATGTAGCCAGGAGAATCATTGCAACTACATATTAGAGCATATTCTGTCATTACAATGAAAGTCAAGCTGAGGAGATGGCTTCATTGCTAAAAAATGCTTGTTGAACAAGCATGAGGACCTCAGTTCATTCCCCAGACTCTGGGCAAAAGAGCCAAGTGTGGTGACACATGTCTGCAATCATAGCTCTTAGAAGGTGGAGACAGGAGACCCCTGGGGCTCACTCTGCAACCAGCTTAGCTGAATCAGTGAGCCCGAGGCCAATGAGAGATTCTGTCTCAAACAAACAATCTGTACCACTCTTGGGGAACAACATGAGATTGTCCCCTGATCTCCATCTATGTGTGCATGCATGTGCATAGGCATAAGCACACACATGTACATACAGACATATGCACACATGCAATGAAAACATGAAAATAATGAACGAAAGGAAACAATATACTGTCTGGAATCATAATATAGGGTACATAATATATAATACCATGACAGAAATAAAAATCTTTCTACATTTTAAGTGCTATTAAAGACATAAGAAATGCCAGAAAAAAGTCCATTATCATCATGGTCAAGCATGGTGGCGTGCAGGTAGGCATGGTGCTGGAGAAGGAGCTGAAAGTTCTTAAAACTTGATCTGAAGGCAACAGGAAGTGAACTGTCACACTGAGCAAAGCTCGAGCAAAGGAAACCACAAAGACCACCTGACAGTGACACACTTCCTCCAACAGTGACACACTTCCTCCAACAAGGCCATCCCTACTCCAACAAAGGCATACCCTCTAATAGCACAACTTCCTATGAGCTGAAGGGGGTCAATTACATTCAAACTACCACGTGTCAAAAAAGAAAACAATATTGTCACATTATATGACCTAGGGTTAGCAAGTTCTTTAGCTCAGAATATCAATGTGTATGAAAGTAGACATATGACATATAAAAACAATTTACAAATTAGAACCATAGTTCCAGGGAGTCTGATGCCCTCTTCTAGCCTCTGAGGGCACTGCGTACATGTGGTACACAAAGACACATGCAGGCAAAACACCCATACACATAAAATAAAATGAATAATTTGGGACATAAAAAACTCACAATACATGAATATAAACAATAAATAACATGTGTAGATCACAAGTTCTAAGTAAGAATACTACTAATATTTGATATTGTTGAAGATATGAAGAGCTGAGAATTTGTAAACATGGATCAGTTTATATTTGCATAGCTTTTATGGAGAGGTTTTGGTAATCTATACCAATAATCTTGGATTTTCAAAACCCTTTAGCCCAATATTTCATTTTTCTATTAACATGATAATCTATTACATTGATAGAATAAAACAATTTGTTGTGTTCATATCATTATCACTGGCGCTAGGTAATGAAGACTAAAAATCTAAGAAGGCATTGGCTCCCTGTTTTCATCCCCTACACCTCTGATCTAGGGTCTGCACTGTGTCATGAGTAGATGCTCATATTTTAAATGTGGAAACACCCAGATCTCTCTCCCTCCCTCCCTCTCTGTTCCCCCTCAATCCCTGTGTGTGTGAGAGATAGATACTGGATGCCATCCACTAACAAACACTACATTATCTTTTAAGACGGGGTCTCTCACTGAATCAGGCACTCACCATTTGTCTGTTCTGACTGACCACTTATCCTATGGACCCACCTGTCTCTGCCATCCAACCCTGCAGTCACAGATATGTGCAAACATGCCAATTATTTTCAATGTGAGTACTAAGGATTTGAACTCAGATCTTTATGCTTGCATAGAAGGCACTTTAATGAATGAGCCACCTCCCAGCCCCCAAACACCCTACTTTCTCCCCACACACAGGTTTCCAGTGCCAGCTCTGCCACCTGAGTCCTGTGGGTTGGTCACTGAGGGAGCTGCATTGTCTTAGCAATTTACCTAATTCCAGAAATCTAAATGTAGGATTGAAACTACTTGAAGAGTTTGAGTGAGCACTAAACAAAATTACATGAATGCTAGCAGAATGTCTGTATTGTGAATTTGCTGAATAAATTATTTTTTAAAATATCCTTTCTACAATTACTTTTGTAACAAAAGTAAAATGTAGCAATGGCTCCATATATCCTCTTTCCTCATAGTCACATGTAGCTGAAGTTTTCCTGTGTCCCACCTGGCCCATGCTCAGGACAAATTTCTCTCATCCGCCAGTCCTGCAGCAGCTTGGACCCAAATAAACACACAGAGGCTTATATTAATTAAAACTGTTTGGCCATCAGCTCAGACTAACTATTGACTAACTCTTACACTTAAATTAACCCATAATTCTTATTTATGTTTGGCCATGTGGCTTGGTACCTTTTCTCAGTTCTGCCTTCACATCTTGCTTCCTCTGTGTCTGGCTGGTGACTCCTGACTCAGCCTTCCTGTTCCCCGAATTCTCCTCTCTGCTTATCCCACCTATACTATATTTCCTGCCTGGCTACTGGCTAATCAGCATTTTATTTATCAACCAAATCAGAGCAACACACATTCACAGCATACAGAAAGACATCCCCAGCACTCAGGTGTGAGAGCAAGGTCTATGTATTGTTGGCTATGTTCTTTCTAATATTTAGGATTGTATCTGACATTAGCCAAAATGTAGTAAAAATAGTTATTATGACTGAGTAAATGCCTACTGGGTAAATAAGTATGCATGAGGACAGTATCTTGCAGTTGAAAGACAAATGCACCTGAGTGCTGAGTCTTAAGTTCTGTGTCTTCCTTTCCTTCACAGTGTTGATCAGGTTACCACCACCTCTATGCACAGAGCTTCATTTTCTATTATGTGGTCTTGGACTGAGATTTCTACAGTCTCCTCAGGGGATTCCCTACAGACATAGGCCAGCCTCTTCTGCTCCCATCCAGTCAGTGAGCAAGCTGTAATAAGGCTAGAAAGACAAAGATGGACAGCACATAGTTTTGCTAGGGTTTGGAGGGAGGAAGGGGAAGGGAAAAATGATGCAATTATATAATAATCCCAAAAAATAAAATAAATAATTCATAAACAATTTAAAATGTGAGAGGTGCAAGAAAAACAGCATAAGATAAATAATTCCCTATACAGATTTAACAAAATAGTATATATAATATTATTGCTATAAATTTTTGAATGATCAGATACAGCATGTTATCTTCTTATAATGAGAAAGAATTTTGGAAACAATTAATGTTCTAGAAAACCAAGTCAATGGGCTAGAGAGTTAACTCATCAGTTAACAGTTCCTTGCAGCTGTCAGGAGTTCGGTTCCCTGCAACCACTTGGGAAGGCTCACAAGCCCCTAACTACAATTCCAGGGGACATCAATGCCCTCTTATGACCTCTGTGGGCACCTACACTCGCATGTACATATACATAATTAAAAATAAAATTCATTTAAGAAAAGAAAACCAACTCAAGTTCTTTTGTGGAATAGCTTCAATATTTATTCTAATAGTTGATTCTGTCACTGTTCTGGCTTAAAGAGATGAGCCCTTAAGATGTTACCTATGCTGGCTTTGAACTCCTTGGCTCAAAACTTCTCCTGCCTCAGCCTCCCAAGTAACTGATGTTATAGGTGTACACCACCAGGGCTGGTTTCCTCATTAATTTTTAACAAAATATACTTTTGTATTCTCAAACTGAATGGCATAACTTCAAATATTATGTGTAATCATAACACACAGTAAATTTTGGGGCTTGACAATTTAAGCAAATAAACATCCAAATTTGCTTATTAAAATGATATTTGAACCCCCAGAAAATCAGAGGTATCAAAGGGCTTCTTGTTTTTCCAGACTACATATAATAATGCAGTCTTTATTAGCATGGCTGACAGTTTGTTCTGCATGCCCATTTGGAACTGCAAAACAGGATGCTATCTCCTATACACTGATTTTTATGGATATGATCAATGTGCCTTTGCTATCAAGGCTCAATTTCCTAGAAAATTTAGTGTCATGCTTAATATTAAAATTAAACATAACTCAAAGTATTCGCCGAGTAATAGAAGCAGCTGAAAGGAACCAATAAACCAATTAAAGAAACATCTAGCCTGAGTTGTTACATTATCATGTTTGCACCAGAAACTTAATCTTTCTGCAAAGAATGACCTAATTAGTAACTAGAGTCCCTTTCTAGTGACAGAAAATTCTTCTCTGTTTAATAGAGGTGCAATAGACTGTAGAGTTTTGTTTATTTTTTATTTCTGTAAGTTGAAACATTTTTAACCAAGTTTATTGAGAACTGATTATCATACAGTAAATTTTAATTCATTTAAATGCATAAAAACCAATATGTTTTGACAAATGTATGCACCCATTATCACCTTTTTATTTACCTAGTGAATATGTTGAGAATATTTTGCATCTATACATGCAATATATGAATATAACTCATGAATAAAACATATGGGTCAACCTCATGTGCTTTTGGTAACCTCACCACAGGTGTCAAAGCTCTTAGAAAGCACCATGGAAGAAGAACTAGGATGTTCAGTAAGGCCTGGAGACAGAAGGCCCCTGGAGACAGGTTTAGAAATCCACCCAAGAGGAAACCAGGACAGTTGCATTTACTGAGTACCCACTATGTGCTATAACACACACACATGAGTTCTTTGAATAAAAATGTTTTATTTAAAAAAGCTGAAATATAAACAGCAATCAATGGCTGAAACCACAAAGATGACTATGGAAGCCTGAATCCCTAATACTGTAACAGTGATTTTTGAGATCTTGCACAAGGTATCCCACATCTCTGTGCCTGGTTTGATGTACCTAACCAGCATCCCTCTCTCACAAAGCTAGTACACGTGAGTGAGTTTGTACAAATGAAGTACTGAGAAAAGCCCCCAGTTTGTGTGAGAACTCAGTATTAGCTACAGCTGCTCTCTAATCACAATCACCCCAAGTGAACTCTTCCCAGTCTCAGTTCACAGACTATATACCAAATGACAGGTTTGAAGACCTAATATCACACAGCTAGCATGTTGCAGACTCTTATCTGAAATCAGGTCCCTTAGACTCCAAAGCTCCCTCTATATTATGGTTGAACTGGAAAGTAGCAATGAGCTGGGGAAAGGGCAGAGAACAGTATGAACCCACCCATATTTTCTTTTTCCTTAAAATCTCCTTGGTCCTCCTCCTCTCCCAGCATCTGTAAACAATGATGTTGGAGGCCACCACCAGTCACCTCTTAGGAGCAGCAGCTCTCTCCTTCTCCCTAGAAGACATTAATAATGGCAACTTGGCTGTTTACAGCTCTCAGCTGCAGCCTTTTCTGGGAATTACTTTGGACCAAAGGTAGATCATCACCCAAGGTCATGTCCCATTTTTCAAGGGCTTCTTGTATCTACTCACCAGTTACCATGAAGCTGCAGGTCTACAGGTTCCTTACTTCAGATGAACACTCGTGAAGGGCCATCCACTTGCAGAGACATCACCATGGGATCTGCCATGATCTCTTCTTCAGCCAGTTTCTTTTCCCAATGTTCTTTTCTCAGTTCTGGATAGGTGCTACTCTGGGAATGCGCCCAAATGAGCTGGCTACATGTAATCTCCACAGAGGGATCTGCCTCCAGGAAACTCACGCCAGGACGCGGTGCTGGGAAATGTCCTGGGAGCTCCTCTACAGTGGGCCTTTGGAAGGGCCTTCTAGCTAGGGGCAGTACTGACAATGGCGAGCAGGCTGGAGCAGGGCAACTGTTCACCAGAGCTAATGATGGGCTCTGGGTTACTGGACCATGAAGAGGCATTTGTGAAGTGTGAGAAGTAGTTACAAAGACCCTGGAATTAATTTATTGCTGCTAGGTATTACTGGTGCATTAAAAAGGACTATGAAGGTAGTGGTGATTAATTACCAGACTTAAAAGTGCAAGTCAGAGTCTGCCCTTGGCAGTACACAAAGATCTTCATCAGCAGGTAGGAGATAGAAAAAGCTGAAGACCGGCTCTGGAGTAAGAAAACAAATGACATCCAGAATCTGTGTACTCAAGTTGGACACGTCTGCTTGATTCCAGGACCATGAGTGGGAAGGACGTGTGGGTCAGGACAGCCACAGAGAAGACTCAGATGCTGATGAACCTGTGGGCCTAAATAAGGGACCCATGGCACTTGGTTAAAGAACAGTAGAAAGAAAGCCTCTTAACTTTCCTTGAAGATGAAACCTTGCAAGAGGTTTACATAGCCTTGCATGCAGCATCAGTGGCAATTTTACATACAAGTAATGATCTCTCTAGAATAATGAACAGCTGGCTGTTCCTCATATCTTCTGCCACTAGAAAAGAGAGACAATGCTTTATAAAAACCTTTTCAGAGTTTGGAGACAGCTTACCAGCACCCCAGCCACAATGCCATATATCTATAATTTATATCATATTATATAATATATTATAACATGCAATGCAAATTACACACACTGTGGTGCCTCATGTTGAACCCTGAATTAAATAAAGTAATATTGTGATAATGTATCTTCCCCATAAATGTTTCACAACATTTTTGAAAGTGTTCTAACTAATGTAAGAAATACAATTTATGTAAAAAATTAGTATATATTTCAATACATGGTTCAAGTAAGTTTAATGACATCACTGTTCTAGTTTCATTTCTGTTGCTGGGATAAAATACACTAAAAAGAAGCAACTTAGGGGAGAAAGGGTTTATTTTATCTCACAATTCTTGGTTATATAGTCCTTTATTGCAGGGAAGTCAAGGCAGCAGGAACTCCACAGCTCATCACATCTCACCCACAGTCCAGAGCAGAGAGAAATGATTGCATGCTTGTTCTCAGTTTATTTTCTCCACTTCTATACAGTTCAAAACACCTTGCCTAAGGAATGGCGCCCCTTGCAGTGAGCCAGGCCTTCTCACATTGATTAACTTGATTAAGCCAGTTTCCCACAGGGCAGCTCAGTGTAGACTGACCCTCACTGAGACACTTCCCAGACTCTCTGGGTTGAACTGAGTTGACGAAGCTAACAATCACAATCTCTAAGTTGTTGGTGTCACATTTACAGTGTTGATTGATGGACTGATATTACCCTGCTACAATGAATTATGTTATCAATTATATTTTCCCAAAGGGATGAACAACTCTCAGTAAGGGTCCAAAAATGAAAAATGGCAATTATTTACCAAGTGCCTACATTACTAGAAAAATCAACGAATATTCAAACTGTGAAGAGAATCCTCTGCTTACAAAAGGGACTAAATTGAACTCTAAACTGAGACAATTATAAACAAGTTTTTGCCTCCATCAGAATTAATCAAAACACGTGAAAGTCACATGCAACATGAGATAATTTATCATTGTGTTGTTGGAGCCGGGAGCACAAGCACAAGGATCTGAGTTCAGATTCCCAGCACCCATATAAAAGGTCAAACATGGCAGCATGTACCTGTGCTCCCAGCACTGGGAGGCAGAAGTAGGAGATCCCAGGGACTCACTGTTCAGCCAGCCTAGCAAGACTGAGGAGCACCACTTTCAGTGAGGAACATGGTCTCTAAAAATAATACAGTGAGCAATGGAGGAATACATCTGTTGTTGACCTCTGGCCTCTGCATGTGTACATACACACATTTTTTAAAAAACTTTAAAAGGGTACTAAATGCCAATAGCATTCAGTCATCACAATAGAAAAAAAAAATGTTTAAGGCCAGCCTCTGATAGACAGCTCCACCATGTCTGCATTTCTTATTCCCTTGGCTGTTCATCATATGCTAGTTCCCAGGAATCTGTCACAACCCCACATCTACATGTGTAGAGTACATACCTTCTTAATCTTTAGAGTTGCACTTTTGATATGAAGGACATAAAGCCTGATTATTCCACCATATTTCCAATGTTGCTGCACCAAGTGACTTTGCAGACATCTAACTATAATTATTTCCATTGACTTTATCTGCAGAGCTACCATATGCTCAACCCTGCGGGCTAACATTCTGAGCATCATCTTAGTCTCTCTCTCATATCAACTCAATCACTAAGGCCTTTGATGTTACCCTGTAGCCTCAACAGGTTAGGACAATGGCATGTGGGATAGAAAGTTTATTTCAGCTCCTTAACAGAGAAGCTAAAAGAAGAGACAGATCTTTTAACAAAACAAATCCCTAAGGGACACACAGAGCTGCTGGGAAAGTCAAAAGAAGGTATTATTGGTGGGTCCCCACTGGACTAGTAGATACATCCTTTCCTCAGTGCCAAAAGTTTGAGTCATTGGTGTTCTCTCCAAAGTGCTGATAAACACCAGTGGTGACAGAGAAGACAAGATATTCCCCTAAGGTCCAGTCATGGCAGGCTAGGACAAGAGCATTTGTCCTCCGAACAGCATACATCACAGAGGCACATTACAAGCTGCACCATATACCTGGTGACATCACCTGCTTGCTAACTTGCTTTGTCTTGTATGACAAGAATTCCAAGGAAGAGCTGCCTCCACCCATATGCAGGGAGGTGGGGGCAGGTTCTCTCCATGAATAATGGGAGTGTGTGTAGTCAGGCCTTAATCTTACCTGAACATTCTCATTTTGGCCCACTAGCCCATTTCTCTTGTTTCTTGTTCTTGAGTCTTGGGAGTTCAGAGGCACAGCAGTTGCTGCCAATGCTTGATTTTTCTCAGGGATTGCTCATATGTACTCTCTATAACCATTGTCCAAAGTTAGCCCCTTGTCATATAAAAAAATGATTATCTAGAAACTGAGGTGAAACAGATCAACTTAAGTATGTTTTATCCTGTTGAGGTAAGCACATATTCTTTCTGTGCTCAGAAAAAAACAAAAACACCTGTGTGCTGAGCTGGGCAGTTGGCTCAGTGGGTAAAAGCATTTGCTCTACAAGTCTGAGGACCTGAGCTTGAATTCCCAGCACCACGTTAAAAGCCAGCATTGGCTGTGCATGCCTACAATCACAGTTGGGGGCAGACATAAATGGATCCCAAGAGTTTGCTGATTAGCTAGCCTAGCCCAAATGGCAAGCTTCCAGCTTCATGAGAGACTCTGTCTCAGGGCAATAATGCAAGTGCTGATAGAAGAAGACACAGAAAAGTCTTGCTACACACACACACACACACACACACACACACACACACACACACACACACAAGTTTATATATATCCCAATCATCGCCTATATACCATCATGTATTGTAATTACTCCCACTACAAGCTCCTTAGTGTAATAGGTTACACTTTATTGATCTCTGTATCTTCAGTGTGTAGGACAACCTGGTCACAACATAGACCTGTCAATAAATATTTGAATAATGAATCAAATATCCACAGGAACCAATGGCATTGGCAGATAACTTAGGTGAGTGTAGTAAGAATAATTCAATTTCAGTAGTGCCCCTGGTCCATCAGGAAATATGTTCTGAGATGCTCATTGTATGGGTACTTCAAATCATAGCATCAAATGTTGGATATATGATATTTTTTCTGTGGTAAAGTTTAAATTATAAATGAGACACAGTAAGAGATTGATAATAAAATGAAACAACTGTAACAACATATCATAATTAAAGGCATTTTAAAATTATGAAATACTTGCTTCAGGAATTTCCCATTTAACATTTTTAACTACAGTTGACCATATGTAATCGAGACCAGAAGGTAAACCTACATAGAACCTAGACAATGATCATATATAGTAGTATAAAAATTGTTGACTCTTGTTCTTTGAAATTATTTCAGGATAAAATAGCTAAATAAAGTTAATGCAGTCCTGGATTTTTAATGAATAATAATGTTAGAAGGTTGGTCTGATAATCTAATGTGTGGTAATATATTGTGCACCCTAATAAAATTTGCCTAAAGATCAGAGAACAGAACAAGCCACTAGATTGAACATAGATGCCAGGCAGAGGTGGCACACACCTTTAACCCTAGCACTCAGGAGGCAGAGATCCATCTGGACCTCTGAATTCAAGGCCACCCTGGACTACATGAGATTGGATCAGTCTAGGAGAGAAGCAGAGTCAGGCAGTGGTGGCACACACCTTTAATCCCAATCCTTGGGGGTCACACGCCTTTAATCTCAGTATTTGGGAAGCACACACACCATTAATACCAGCACTAGGAAGGAAGTGATGGCTGGGTGGAGAGAGGTATATAAGGTGTGAGGAGACAGGAACTAGAGGCTTTTTGGCTGGGGAGCTTTTGGCTGAGGTCTCAGAGGTGTTCAGTCAGAGTATTCGTGGAGTTGCTGAGGTGAGATGTGGCAGTGGCTTGTTCCTTTGTCTCTCTGATATTTCAGCATTTACACCAATATCTGGATCTGGTTTTTTTTTTTTTTTATTAAAAGACCAATTTAAAATTTGAGCAACTTTAAAGTGCTAATTTTCTCCTCATTTGAACAAAGAAATGGATTTAAAGTAAAAACTTCCTCTAATCATAATCTGCACCAGAGGGAAGCAGGTTGTTTGACAGTCTTTCTATGATTTATTTGAACTTAACTATCAACCACAGACAGTGCTCTAGAAAATGGGCAAGTGTTAGTGGAGGCTCTAAGATATGAGGGGGGAGTCATGTAAACAACAGTCCCCATGAACTGTAACAAGTGTAACAATGCAGCTATATACAGAGCATCAGGTGCATTGGGAGGGCTCTGATGGATGTGCCTTTTAGGGAGGCATGGACTGGGATTCTTAAAGTGACACCTGAATCAGACTGAGCAACTCCAACAGTTTTAATGAACTTATGCCACAGTAACAAACACGTCAAAGCTCTGTTGATTTAGAACACGCACAAACGTTTATTCCTCTTTCACATCCATATCTAACTCTGGTTGGCAAAGAACTGCTTCTCAGTGTAGCCATTGAATCTTCACATCGGGTGGCAGACTCCATCTCTACAGGAACACTCAAGATAGCTGACACAGGGGAGGACCTTGTCAATTCTCATTCCTCTTAAAACTTAAGCCAGAAGATGTCTGCCTGATGCATTGCACATCTGCTTACAACATCTTAGAAAATGTGAGTCACATAGCCATCTAATTTTAAGTAGGATGTCAGAAAAACAGTCCTACTAAGTACCTGACAGTAGGAGAAAATGGTCACTTGTGAGTAGCCCTGAGCATCTCCAGTTGCTAAGGATGCAGGAAACCATCCTACAAATAGAAGGGAGAGTATTCTACACAGAAGGATGAGTGGACAGTGTCACTGGAGGGTCACATCTGATGGGTACATGCAGTGACATACACACCAGACTAGGGCATATGAGGAGGAGCCCTAGACATTAGAAAATATGTGGAAATGTAGAGTGGAGCCACACTGGTAAGGACCTCCTTAGTAAGCTGGAGTTTAGTCTCTATCATTAAGAGAAAGCCCAGCTTCAAACCTTTCAACAGAGTCTGGGCACATTCTAGGGGCAGGACTGTAAGCTGAAGAGGTGTAGGAATATAGATTGCACTGGCTGGAGGCACAGAGAAGTTACAGCCCGTGGAAATAACAGGAGGTCTACTGCTCTTCCCTCTGCCTAGAAAAACCACAATTCTCCCTGTGGCTTGAGGGTGACAGGGGATTTGTCTACAAATTAAAAGCAAATTACTTATGTTAGAGGTACTCTAGGGACCATTAGACATCCCATTGTTATTTTAAAGTGAACCAAGTAGAACCAAAGATGATTAGAACTGCCTTGGAGAATTTCTTGGGCCATCTCCTATTGTCCTTTCTATGTCTGCTTTTTAGCAACTTTTGTAGGGCTCATAGAGCAAACTCAAGGCTTTCTTTGTTCTCTATTCAGTGACCATAAAGAGTAGAGGTATAAAAATAGAAAATATAGGAATAATTAACTTGTATTTCCAACAGATATTGATGAGGAATCTCAAATGCAAACTAACTGTGGCAACTGATAACACATGGAGGCTTTATTTGTTATCTCCTATTATAAGCCAAGATTCTATCTAAAGATATATACATGGATACCCAAATCCATTTCCTCACACATTTATTCATCCACCCAATCTTGGAAAAACTTCTCAGTAGCTCTCAAAGCACAAATCAAATGTGCCAACAAAACCTCTAGCATTTCATGAGAGCTCGGAGTCAGGGTCAGTACAAGGCAGAGGGATAGCACTCAACCTTCCCAGATTTTGGTCCCACTCCAATTGTAACTCTATTCTCAGGTTGTATCCAGAACTTCAAGTTGAGGTTTTCAGCAAAGCTTGATGGAGAGGGAAAAGGTGCATCCCTTTTTCTTTACTGGCATCATATCATTAGCCTTACACCCAGCCCTTACATCAGTGTGGATGAGCAGAAGGCTGAATGCCTAGGAAAAACCTTAACATAGCTGTGCTGCATCCCTCAAATAGTTTCCAAATGACCAGAAGTCATAACAGGCACTGAAGTTAGGACTCTTCCTTTCAAAAGCCTGGAGGTAACTATGTGAGACATTACAGTGGCCTGAAGGTCTCACAGGTGCGGAAATTAGTCAGGGTTACTGCTGTTAGTGTGGCAGCTGGGGTGCTTAAAGGAACTTGTACTGTAATTTTCTCAAATGCATTTATTAAACATTGAATGCACCACAGTATAATGTACACATTTTAAAGGCATTTTAGAGAAATAAACAATGTCAAAAAGCCTTTTACTCTGGAATCTTTGCCTATAATCATGGCTTTCCCTCCGGTGATATTAGCCTATGCTTTTATCATTATAAACAGCCATTTCTGGGGACACAGAGACACACCAGGTTTTCCTTGCTCTAATCATACTCCTTTTGCACAGAAGTAAATACTAAAATGCCCATGGGTGCTGTTTTCCCCTGACTCTGCATCCAGCATAAGTGATAAAACAGAAGAACTTTCCTCACATTGTTCCAAATTCCAAGTAGTATTAAAAAAAAAAAAAAAAAAAAGGTTTCAATAAAAATGGTGGTGTGGCCAGTTTTAGTGGCAATACAATCTTTCCTGCTGCATTCCAGTATGTTACTTACCTGTCATGTCCTCTGCCCACTGAATGTCACTGCCAAAAAGTGATGTGGAGAAATGTGGGGTGTGTCCACATACAGTCTGCCCCCAAACGACTTGAGGTGTGGTCACCTGACACTAGTGCCACCTCATCCAAGGCTTGTTGGTCCTCAGACTCAGGTCATCTACCTGTAGTAACCAAACTTCTGGAAAGGCCTTCTAGAAATTACTTTCCACATCTGTAAAAATCGCTACTTCCTTTTGAAGAGCAGAAAGTTTCAGTTCCACAAACCAACAACAGCATAAAAATAAAAAGGAAAAAAAAAATCAGGAAACTGCCAGCAAAATCCACTTCATGGGTTTCACAGTACACATAAAACTTGTTATTGCATTGTATTGGGAACGTTGCTTCCAGTGGCCCATCTGTCTTTCTTGTTTTAGTGTGTAAATAGTTTAATATCCTGGGGTCGTGGTTGACCCTCCTCTTCTCACCACAGACATGCAACCATTAAGTTCCACGTGACAGCTTTTTATGTTAGAAAAGATGCCTACTCCTTCACAAAACAAATCCATTTCCTCTCATAGGTTAAAGTTGGAAGACTCGCCCTCCCTACACAGCCTTCTCCCCCACCGCTCCCCACCACCCCGATGAAACTGATGGTTAGAGCGCAGGAGTTTATCTGGTACTCAGACAAAAGTTGCACCGGAAGTCCTTTGATCAGCCTCTTTTTGGAGGCGAGAGACAAGCGCTGCGGCGGTGGTTGATTGCCGCAAAGCTCCTGGCTCACAGCCAAGCTTTCCCTAGCATCGTTTTCCGGACTGATGTGAAGTCCAGGTTGACAAATAAGAAGTACAGTCGTATTTCAGAAGCCAAGAGTCCTTTCACAGACTATAATAAAAATATGATTTGGAGATGGATATTTCCATTCAAATTAAAATACTGCCACAGGTTTGTGTCAACAGTGGGCCACATATACACAGCGGTCCTCCAAGATTGTCATGCAATGTAGAGGTGCGGTAGCCTACAGCATCTGGGTCTGCATAGGTTCCCATAGGATGTCCACATAATGACCAAATGGCCCGGTAGGGCATGTGTCAAAGTGTATCCTGTCCTTAACCTACAAATGACAAGATTCCCTTGATAAAGTGTCCTAAGGGACTATTTCAGAATGGCCTCCGAGCCATGCTACACTTTCTATTTGAATTTCATTAAAATTTGTTCACTCATTTGAAAATTATCTAACTTGTGCATTTATTTAGGGATACTTAATTATTTTTAACAAATGAAGTTGTATGCTTCTGAGAAAAGGAAATTAATTTTTAATTTTTCAAAAGAACATATTTTGATAAATTAATGTCAGTTTTGCTTTTCTTTTTCTTAAACTCAGTGCTCATTCATTGTTTTGTTTTGTTTTAAGACAGGCTATCACCATGTATCCTTGACTGATTGGCCTGGTCTAGAACTCACTAAGTAGACCAGGTTGGCCTCAAACTCACAGAGATCTACTTGCCTCTGCCTCTCAAGTGCAGGATTATAGGCTTGTTCTTAAACTCAATTTATTTGATACCTGGAAGAGTAATCTCTCTATCTTACATTTTCTGATGGAAAAGCAATTATATTTTAAACAATGTTTCAATTATCCCCACAAACGTTGTGAAAGCCAAGCTTCTGCTGCTGGACACCCCTGGAAAAGGCATAAGAACCGAGTATGACAACATCACACTCAGGTATTAGCAGCTGGGAAACAGCACCAGGGTGTCTGTCTTCAACTCAATCAGCCACATGATCTTGCTGTTTATGATTGAACTGATCAGCTCCACAGACAAAATAGCCACTGTGCACACAGCAGTTAAAACCGTCAACTTCCTTTACCATATCATGCATATTTTTATTAGTGAAGGATCCCCAAACTAATTATAAAATATCTATTTTACTAATTAATCACAATTGTTCAGCTTTAAAAGAACACTGAACTTGTGATAATTGGACTATTTTGGTTTTTTTTTTTTTTTTGCTTTATTTCAACAAAACTGATCAAAGAAAAATCTTTGCACGTATACAGTGCACTTTGATGATATCCACCATCACCCCACTCCACACATTCAACTCCCTCCCCTAAGGACTCCCTACCAACATGTCTCCTCCCAACTTCATGTCCTTTCTATTTTTCTTTCTTACTTTTTTTTTTTTTTAAATCCCACTAAGTCTACATTTTGAGCAGTGAAACCTATCAGGTGCTTGATGTATGGGAACAGACAGGCTTAAGTCACAATGGATCTCAATTACAGCCTGATTTAGACAACACAGAAATAATTTAGAGGGGCCAGAGAGATGGCTCAGTGGTTAAGAGCACCGGATGCTCTTCCAGAGGACCCAGGTACAATTTCCAGCACCCACGCGGTGGCTCACAACCATCTGTAACTCCAGTTCCGGGGGATCCAATACCCTCTTCTGGCCTCTGCAGGTACTGTATGCATGTGCTGCATTTAGACACACGCAGATACACACACACACACACACACACACACACACACTAAAATGAAAAAGGCATTAAGATAATAATTTATATATTTATCTCAACACTGAGTAATTTTATAGAATAGCTATGTATAGATAACAACATATGTAAAATGTAATAATTTAAATATTTTAGCAGAGAACATGTGAATAGGCTGCTGTATATGCTTGTTGCATTTTATGAAATATAAATGATAAGTTTTAACAGTTTAAGAGTCCCAGACAGCTTTGTGGCTATCCCACCCGCCCTTACAGGAAATGAAAATGGGACAAGTGAGGAAGGCAGAGGCCAAAAATATGATCCGGGCCACTGGTGGTTCTCAGTACAGACCTGATGCTCCTGGCCAGCGTCTCACAATCTTGCTTGTATTATAACAAATGGAAGACTCACTTGACAGAAAATTTTGTTATAATTTAATAACACAGCTCTATCCCTTTTTAGGAAGCAGCCAGAGTCAAGACAAATGGGGGGATTCAAAACCCATGCAAGCTTATTTTTATTATTGTCAGGTATTCATAATCACAAATTTAAAACGGAAAACTAGGCAGGGTTGAATAAGAATAAGAAAAGGAAATCGAATTTCCTTTAATGGGTCAAAACAACAACAACAAAAAGACAACAACAAAAAACCCAACTCTTCCAAGAGGACCACCATGCACAAAGGACGGTGAGGTTGTCTGGCTGAAGCCTATACATTGGGCTCCTAGGCCCGAGAAGCTGGGGTGGGGTACTAACATCCAGACACATTCCTCTTACCACCATTCCTGGCTGGGGCCTGATCTGCCTGGAGAAGGGGACTCCATCCTCTAATTCTCACAAAGGCCCTCCTCTGAAAGGACTGCCTGGAGGACTCTGGGAAATAAAACCAGCAGATGGGAGGGTGAGGTGATAAGAGTCTCCTCCAGAGGGCAGCTCAGAAATAGGCAAAGAAGCCTTCACAGCCACAGGTCTTGATGCTTGAGTCTCATCTTCAGGAAATGATTTTAGGATTCCTTGATCCGCTGGTTTTAAAAGTATGTCTGCAGTATTGTCAACGCCCCTTCTTCTACCCCCTTCATCTTCAGCTTGGAGCAGACTAACAGACTCGCTGGCAGACACGGTATGAAAGCGTCAATGTATGACAGCCAGGGCTAAATCATAGACAGTTTCCCCTTGACATTGTCTCAGATCACTCCCTCTGGAGGGGAGCTCACTGCCATGCTGTGGGATAGCCAGAGCGGCCTGTGGATGGGCCACCGCAGAGGAGTTAAAGCTTCTGCCTGAATGGGAGGCAGGAGAGTCAAGCACTTTGCCTGAAAAGACTTCAGATGACACACCCCTCAACACTCCAACACCTCCCCATCCCACCCCACCCCTGCCACCGCCAGGACCACCTAACGTGTGGACTACAGATTTACAGGAGAATGTGCCTCCCCCTCATTGCCACCTCAGAAAATATAGAAATATGTTGTTGGAAACCATTAAATGTGGAGAATTTTGTTAAGGAAAAAAATGGACAATTAATACAGATACATATAAAACTTTGATTTAGGGACACTACCGCAATGTTGTCTGTAATACCAGAGTAAAAACTTTAAACATTCAATACCAAAAACTGATTAAAGTATCACCGTGTATTCTTCGTAAGATGAAGAATAAGAGGTAAAATGATGTACTAAGTAAGATTCACCAACAGAGGAACCGGTGGAATTAAATGAAAGAGTAATTAGGAGTAACAATTTTAACCTACAAAAAATATGACTAAGAGTTACATGTCCATAAAAGAGAATAAAATGTAAGAGTTGTTTTGTGTGGATGGCATGATACTTTAAATTTTCACTACTGGCCTGTAGTTCCCCAATTTTGTACAATAATATCCTTGGATCAGGACTAAAAAAAGTCAGTATGGAAAACTGAGTAGAAAGTTCAACAATTAGGATGGTGGTGGTGTCCTCTGATGCTCAGCTTTCTTTCTCATGTTTACCACACCCTAGTGAGCAGGAGGCTTACTATTTCCCCCAAATAACCTCATTCCATCTTTGACTGAAAGTTGTTCCTTACATGAGCTAGACTTCCTTTTTCCATACTTCCATTGGATGTTTCTGAGAGGGGAAAATGCTTTATATGAAATAATATCTGAAGGTACCAAGGAAAGTTTCATCTCTGTATTCTATATATAAAACTCATATTGTGGAGCATATGATCCCAACTTTCAGTGGCTATGTTATCTTATCCATAAACGCAGTACATTGTCAAATATAAATCACCTTTTTTTCTCATTTTTAATCCCAATGCAACTTAATAATTATAATTATCAACACTTATGTAATAATTTTAAAAATTGTAATGCAAATAAAGAGTTTTACTTTAGTTATTTAAAAACATTTACTATTCTAAAAGCTGGGTCCTCAGAACCTATATGTTCAGAAATTATTTTCAAATGATTCTGGGCCTCATGCCAAACTGTGAAAAACACTGTTTTTGAAGTGTAAAAGTTATCAACTTACACAGACCTTACATATTTTTAAGGATTTGCCCATCATCTGGTTTCCAGGACAATGGATTATGAAGGTCCACCTAGGGATTCCCACACACTTGCATCACATCCCTCGTGAGTCCTTTCGTCCTATTCTTTCCAACCTATTCCAAGGCAGCGCAATGAGTGCTGAGTGTGGTGACTCACTCCTGTGACCCAGCACTCAGGAGCTGAGGCTGATGAGAAGGTTACTGTGGTTACTAAGGCCAGCCTGTGCTACGGAGTGAGACCTTGTCTCAAAAATCAAGAGAACCAAAAAGAAAGGAAAGGAAGGGATCTCTCTCTCTCTTCTCTCTCTCTCTCTCTCTCTCTCTCTCTCTCACACACACACACACACACACACACACACACACACACACACACAAAGAGAGAGAGAGAATATAATAATATAACACTGTTGTAGGTTAAGCAGAGAAGGTCAGGGAGGGACCTCAGCTTTCTGACCTCACACCAGCTATTGGGAGGAATCAATAATACCATTATGTATAGGCCACGTGTATTACACCCATAGGACTCTCTGTGAGGAAGCCACTGGAGTAGATGAGACAGCTTAAAATATAGAACCTCAATATTACCATAGTGGTTTTTTTTTTTCACTTGTATACTTACAAAAGACTTCTGGCTGGGCTATGGAGCTGGCTCATGCTTGCTTCATATCACAAGTATGAGAACCTGAGTTTGGTCCCTAGAACCTACATTTAAAAGCTGATGTGACAGTGTACCAGGGAGGCAGAGACAGGAAGATCCCTGATGCTTTAGCCAACCAGTCTAGCCAATCAGCAAGCTCAGTGAGAGACGCTATCTCAAAGGTAGAGATTGCAGAAGCTACCTAATGTTGACATCTGGCCTTCATATACATGTACACACACGGACATGCTCTAGCACACATACAAAAAAAATCCTACGTACATGAACATGCATACCCCCCCAAAATGCACACATATGATGCCTAGTTAACTAGTTAAAACTGACTTATTTGGGGGTATACAATACACTAAAAAATGAATGGGCTATCAAACATTTCTTACAAGAGTATAAATAGTAAGTTAGCTAACATTCACCAATGCCTTCTATGTACCATGTATGATTCACTGTTGAGTAAAAGTCATGGGTTTTTCTACTGTTTTTGTTTTGTTTCACTTTTTAAAATTTGACAAGATAACATGAAAATAATGAGTGCATTTGCATGCTATGAAAGAGGCTGTAAATAGTTTGAGCCAACAGTATTATCTCAGAGGAACCTCATCTTGCTTTTTAGTCTGGCTACAGATGAATCATGGATTAAAAAAGATTAGGAAGTATTACCCTAAAGAAAGAATAAGAAGTTTCTGGTTAAAGGTGTGAGGTTGAAATGAATTTGCTACTGCTTATCTTATGAGGGCATGTTCAAAAGCATTATGTGAATTAAATGATTTAATCTGAATAATGACCCTCTCATTAAGGTACTTGGCAGACTGGAAAGTTAACATCATAGGTGTTAAATATGTTACTGCTGGTCTCCTGTGGAGCATGGGGTTGGGGGGAACTTGAACCCAGCAAGCATGGTTTGTTATCCAATCCTCTATAGTGACCCATCAAAAATTTTAAAGCTGTAAAAATCAACAAAATGAACATCATCAAACACCAAATAAAGAAAGATGTCGTCTGCCACCATGAAAAGGAGTTGGTTCTGGAATGGAGCAATGGAGTTTGGCTCAGAACCCAGCTGTCAGCTTTCCCAGAAACCATGGTGGTGGGCTAACAAAAATCTGAGACCTTTCATAAAGACTCCCAATATAGGAAAAAGGAAACAGTCGGCTTTATTACCCTAGTCATCTTCTGGTAGACAAATAGTGAAAAGGGATCAACAGGGGAAGAAGACAGATCTGAGGATAATGCCAAGGCCGAGGGCACTCCCCAGCTTAAGAATACAATCAAAACTCAGAACGCGGAACCCGGAATGGGGAAAAGGCAGAGGCAACACTGAGTAATGTATTCAGATTTACTAAGAACTCAAATGTGCTCTATAGGACTAGAGTAAACTGGGAGGCCCATCCTAACCAAGTCAATGAGTTTGTGACTAATGTGGGACCCTGTCTCAAAACATAAAGTAAAGAGAGATCGAAGAAGATAATAGACATCAACCTTCGGCTTCCACATCGGCCATAATGCATACACACCTGCACACACACACATGTGCACATAACCACACAAACACAATGAAAACATTAAAACAATAATATCAAGAACAAGGTCTGGATATGATGAGAGAAAAGTGGTGATGTGAAGGAAAGTGCTCGTGTCCAATTTTCTACAGCAAAAGATCACACCTGCTATTTAAAAGGATTTTTTTTAAATCTAATGGCTCTGCCAATTTTTAACAGAAAATGTATTAGTTACATTTGCTTAGTGTGTGTGATGTGTGTGTGTTGCACACTTTCTCTTGTGAAGCACCAACACAGAGGTTAAAGGACAATTGCTGTGGTTGGCTCTCTCCTTCCACTAGGTCAGTCCCAGGAATCCAACTTAGGTCTGCAACTTGGCAACAAACACCTTCACATGCTGAACTATCCCACAGGCCCTGGTGTGTTTTTTAAAGTTTTTTTTTTTAATGTTGAGTATTAATGAAAAATTTTAAGAAATAGTATTTCCTGAGAATTATACCTGAACTATAAATATACAAGTATATGCATTCAGCTATTTTCTTCCACTTCACCGTTTCCTTTCCTAAGCATGCAAAGTTAAATTTGATGTTTTTATAATAACACAAGCTACTGTAGTATTGCTGCAGCTCAATGGAAGAACTGCATGTCTACTTGTTTCTAGGATTTGTATATTTCACCTAATCCTCACCTAATGGTTCTGTGGAGATAGGAGATCTGAGTTTTTGTTTTATTTATATCTATATTTTATACATTGACTTATAATCAAAGGAAATAAATATGCATCACTTTTATTTTATTTTATGTATATGAGTGGTTTTGGTGCATGTATTTTTGTATGCCATGTGCATGCCTGGTGCTCGGGAGCCAGAAGAGGGCATCAGAACCACTAAAACTGGAGTTGCAGGCATTTGTGAGCCACCATGTGGGTGCTTGGAACCTAATTCAGGTCCTCTGAAAGAGCAGCCAGCGCACTTAGCTGCTGAGGAATCTTTCCAGTTTCAATGTGCATCATTAAAAAAAAGGGGGGGGATTAACTGAAGGGCAGGGAAAGGAAAAGAAGGGGGTGTGAAGCAGGGAGGGAGTGAGGGAAGGAGGCGGGGGGGGGGAGTCGAAGGAGAGGCAGGCGTTAAAACTGGCTATTGCTAGTAGGAGAAATGTGAAACAACATGCTCTTCTGTTAAAGGGAGACGTGAGACGAAAGGATCATTGTAATATGGGGTTTACTGAGCCATGACAGATGCTAGCCAGAAAATGACCAAGTCCTCGGACAAGTTCCCACAGCTACCAGCCAGCAGGGTTAGACAGCAGCTGGAAAGAGATCCAGTAGAACTGGACTGAGAGCATTTTTATAATGAAGATTCTGGGAAGAGAGGCAGAGCTACTTACGGTGAGACATCATTGGCTGTAGGTAAGAAGGGTGGAACAGGGCAAAGCTGAGGGATCTGGGAACAGGGGAGTAGTCCGCTGGCTGGGGGCAATGGCCCCTGGCCATTCATCACTGGAGTTCCAGTCTAGGGTTTTAGGTTGTTGTTTGATTGATGGGCTTTTAGCTTTTGGAGGCAAAGTCTCACTTTGTAGCCCAGATTGGTTTTGAACTCACTACCTATCTGTTTCAGCTTCCTGGGTGCTGGGACTCCAGGAATGTGCCACCACAATGCCTAGCTTGAGTCAGTTTTAACATACATTCAGGAAGATTGAATACTTTTGGTCTCGTCAATAAAACTAGTTGGATCCCTATCGAGTCCCTCCTCCACCCTCTGTCTCTTGTAATTAGATTTAGGATATCTCGGGATTTATTTCTCGTCACTTTTCTGTGAGCTGTGGGGGTGGGTTGGGGGGGAAGGCTGGGGGTCGGGCTGAGGGAAGAGATGGGGATCTGTGGTTGGTATGTAAAATGAATAAAAAATTTCTTTTTTTTTTTTTAAAAAAAAAAGCCCATTCTATAAAAAATAAGAGAGGAATAGCAAATTGTAAATAAAACTGAAATTCTTTTCCTCATAAAATCAGGGTAATGTGTAAAACTTACACATGGTTGGGATGATCTATGATATTCTAGAATGTCAAGGATTTCCAATCTTCAACCTAAGTCCCTGTGTTCCCTCCCATGCACTCTTACTATGTATAAGTTATAATGTCTGCTACTCCATACCTCTGCAACTTCCATAGATACTGCTCAAAAATTCTGAAATTTGAGCCTAAAGAATTCTTCCCTCCAAGAATCCCCAGAATGAAATAAGACAGTGGAAACCTGGGTTCCCTTGCGGTTTGTGCTGAGTCGACAGAGCAATGAAAACTAGCAAGAACATGTTTCAGTTTATGTATTAACAACCAGCATGTAAGTAAGCCAGCTAACCGAACAGGAGCGGAAGTCTCAGAGGTGTCTCTCCTTCCCCAGTCTGGCTGGGGTCGGGAGTCACAGGATGAATTGAGCAAGTCATGTGCTTTCTTGCATTCTCCCTTCCTGGAGTACCATGTAAAGTGCTGGTGTGAAATGATGATTTTTATGCCTTTAGGAGAATCTTGCAAAAAGCCAGCAGACAGAGTGAAAATCTCAAAGCGAATGATTAATATCAGAGAGTCAGAATACAGATTGAGTGAAATGCTCCTAGTTTCCTGATAGTTACTTCTTTTTTAAAACCTATCATGCTGTGCTCTGGCATTCCCACAGGCCTGCTGAGGCTTCGACCTCAGCGCTGTGCAGCTGCTCCAAGGAACCACAGAGACAGGACAGTGGGCCATGACAAGCTTACTCAGCTTTTTAAAAATGCTTAGTAATAAAGCCGTACTTTGATTTGGTTCAGATTTTATTTTCAAGTAAAAACTACTTTTTTTTTTTTAACCAAAAAATGATCATCTGATGCATGGTCTTCTCTGATACTGGTTATATGACAGTTGTTGATACTGGTTATATGACAAGAATGCTGGTTTTTACTTCCTAATTCCTGCGTTTGCCTTTTTGTACAACACTCCTCCTTTTATGCTTAGTAGCCTCTCCAACACCAGTGGTATAAGTAAGTGCCACCACTCCTCTTTTCATGTGGGTCCTGGGGATTGAACCCAGGTCCTCATCCCTGTGCAGTAACCACTCTACTGACTGAGTTATCATTCCAGCTGGACACTGATACTTTTCAAGATTTTAACAGTAACTTCAGAATGCAGTGAAGCTTGGACCTTCTGTCTCATGTCAATCACAGATACCTTCTCCTGCATTGTGCTAGTAACTAGTCTGGGCTTGGCACGTGACCCAATATTTCTGGCCCCAACTGTAGCCAAGAGAGTTAAAGATGGCTTCTTGCTTCTAGAAAACAAACCTGCTTCCCAGGTGCAGATCTTGAGCTCCACCTCACAAGGGTGTCTTCTGCTTATCTCTTTCCCTACTGTAAACTGTTGAGTGAGAAAAGGCTGCTGCCAGACGTCTTCCAGGAGGCAGCACATAGGTCTCAAGAGAGGGAAGAATACAAAGAGAGGAGGAACCCGTTGTGATATGTCTTTCTGTATGCTGTCAATATGTGTTGCTCTCATTGGTTGATAAATAAAGCTGTTTGGCCAATGGCAAGGCAGAATAAGGTTAGGCAGTACATTTAAACTGAAGACCAAGATAAAGAAGGGTGGAGTCACACTAAGCTGAGAGCCACTGCCAGGAGAAGCAAGATGTGAGAGAACAGGTAATGCCATAAATCCATGTGACAAAACACAGATTAATAGAAATGGGTTGAATTAAGTTATAAGAGCTAATTAATAGTGAGCCTGAGCCACAGGCCATGCAGCTTATATAATTGATATAAGCCTCTGTGTGTTTACTTGGGACCGAGTGGCCACATGACCGGACAGAACACAGGAAAACTTCTAGCTACAAGAACCAGAATCTAGGGCTATGTTTCAATGAAACCTAGACCTAGCTTCCAGCCTTTCCTTATCTTGTGGAGTGAAATAACTGAATTCCTTTATTGCTTAAGACATAGTAGCCTGGGTATTCTGTTACTGCCTCCTGAGTATTCCTAGCAAATAACTACTCAATCACACTTAAGAAATAAGCCTTATATTTAACAAGTCTTAGAAACCCAGAGTTATCAGAACAAAAACCTCATACATATCCTATGTTCACAACACAGAGAAGGCAGAGGAGAGTAACGCGTTGGAAATGCACATGACATGCAGTTCCTGAAAATGTAAAGGGGGCTCACTCCTCTGTGAGGGTGGGATCAATAAAGCAGCACTCTTCTGGTTCTTGCTCTTACATCAGCAACTTTCTTAGCACCACAAAACAGTTGACCATTTCTTGTCCTTCCTTCTAAGATCAACCCAGATTTGAAGTAGACCATTAGAACTTAAGCAAACTGAGCACAAATCTGTTCATCCCCTCAAGCTAAGAGGTCAATATCCTTTGGTCAGCTCACCATCCCTATATTCTTCCCAGCAAAGACAATTCTATTCCTTTTATTTCATTTTTTCCCCTCATGGCTTGCTCAGTTTGCATTCATATATGGTCTAGGACCACCTTCTCAGTGGTGACACCATTCACAATGGGCTGAACTGGTCTACATCAATCATCAATCAAGAAAAGGTCTTACACCTTTGATGGGTTGCATGGGAACATAATACAGTAGAAGTTTCACAAATATACATATATTCATATATATATATGTAAGAAACCTAAATGGAATAACTAAACAACAGGGGAGACAAAGCCCCAACTAGACAACTCTCACCATCAAATGAAATGTCTAATGCCAAGAATGAGTTACATTTAATCAAATGGCTTGCCAAAGGGGCCCCATGGGAACCCCAAACAACACAAGACCAAGGCTATTGGTTATTCTCCACAAACTGATGGTAAGGTCCTATTGCTGAAGAGAACACCTAACACAATTAACTGAACACCGAGAAGCCTAATTGGTGCCTACTTAGAGACTTTACCCTAATGACTAGTATTCATGGTATTGGAAGAGACTCTGAACACTACCAGAAGAGAAAGATGTACACCAAACTCTTGAATCTACAGTGATGACCTGCCTGAATGATATCCCGATGCAGTAGTGGCACAAATATTGTGGTGGTAACCAATCACTATCCGATTGGATTTAAGGCCCACTCCATGAGATGAAACTGATGTCCAACAGTGTTTGGGCAACCAAGAAACTGAGACCTTGGAAAACCAAATACAAATGTTCTTCTATAGGAACATAGCAACAAAATGACTCCTAGTGACTTTCTGCTATACTCATAGATCAGTGTCTTGCTTAGCCATCGTCAGAGAAGTTTCCCCCTACAGCAGATGGGAACAAATACAGAGACCCATGTCTTAGGGTTTCTATTGCTGTGAAGAGACATCATGATCATAGCAACTCTTATAAAGGAAAACATTTCATTGGATGGCTTACAGTTCAGAAGTTCAGTCCATTATCAATGTGGTGGGACATGGTGGTGTGTAGACAGACATGGTGCTAGAGAAGGACCTACAAATTCTGCATCTTGATCCTGCAGGCAACAGGAAGTGTACTGCTCCAGGCGTAGGAGACTTCAAAGCCTGCTCCCACAGTGACACACTTACTCCAACAAGGCCACACCTACTTCAACAAGGCTACACCTCCTAACAGTGCCACTTCCTATGAGCTTATGAGGGCCAATTACATTCAAACTACCACAAGGATTCATGTTTCATCTTCTCCATGTGCTGGAGTGTAAAACTTGTCACTAAACATTAAACTCCTGTTTGTTTCCATTCCTTACTTCCATGCTTATGTTCAAACTCTCCCCTTGCTATGGGTTGCTTGCTGCTTAATTAACTTCCTATTACTCTACATGATCCAGGTCTACAATCCTCCCTAAGATTCAGCCTTATTCATTCAGGGAGAAATAACCCATTTTTAGCAATTAAATATTAATAGTTTGTTTTCATGGTCATCTGTCAAAATAGCCTCAATGAATTCAGGATATGGGCATTATTTACCTAGTCTCAACATTTCTGGATTCTAGCATAGTACCTGCTACAAAACTAGTGCTTAATAAATATTCATTCATTATATAAATATTATATAAAGGCATTTGAGTCAGCCTTTAAAAATTTCTATGTTTCTTTTTCTCTTTAAATTCCCCAGCTATGGCAATGTGGCCAAAACATTTCAGAGCTCAAAGGCACTATAGAATTCAATAACACAATTGCTTTTATGTCCATAAGAAAATAAGGACTAAGAAGGTTAAGTGTAAAACTACATGAAAACTCAAAGTAGGTTTGTTGTGGAAATCAACACTGGTTTATTCATTTCTTACCAAAAGTTAGTTAAATGTTACACATTTGTCTCATTTCTCTTATGACTTTATAGGTTGACACTGTGCTTCATTTAATACAGTGTTTTATCATTCTCCCAACCAGAGTATGAGATCGTAAATGATGCTTGAGGTTCAAGTTATTTGGACCTCTTCATGGCCCCTGACACCTTCTCCTTCAGCCAGATCCTGGCTGCCATGCAGGGGAAAAGATTTTATTGCCTCCTTAACACCTTCTGGTTACTCTAGGCTCTTAATTTGTTCCCCCCAGGGCAGTTCCCGAGTGAGGGCTGGACCTCAGAGCCTCAGAGTACTTTCTGCATTTATCAATGAGGCAAATCATTTTGCAAAGCTGCCCCCACCTCTGAGAGGCCTCTCCTGGAAAAAAAAAAAAGCTCTACCTTTGCCACACCCATTTATTGAAGAACCCGTGCCCCTTTAAACGTATTTCTTCCCACATCGTATCAATCAGGATTGGAAAATTGACTTAAGCAAACACCATTTGATGAGAATCAAGATGCCTTTGGTTATAATGGTTTTCTATTGGGTTGCTTTTCCCCTCTAATTATACCAATTACCCCAACTTTCCAGGTCTTTTAATTGTTCCAAAATAGCTTCTCATTTCCCAAGATTCTATATGACTTTTTAATGGAATCTCATAAGGCTAAAAGAGTTAGAAACATTCAGGATTATTGAATTAGGCAGTCATTGGGAGAAATTAGCTGCAGAAAGCCTTAATAATTCAAACTGAGCTTCAGTAATTGAGCTTTTGTTGTTTTAGCAAGTTTCATTTTCTGTAACATGAGTATCATTATTAAGAAATAATGGAATTCTTCACTTGATCTTAGCCAAGTGTCCAAGAAATGAGAAAAACCTTGAAACTTAATAAATACAAAAACTGTGAGAAAAAAAATCACCATTAGTCAAATACTGTTTTAAGAAGCACCAATAGACGTCAAAAATGAAAGGGCAAAAATAAAAAGAGAAACAGCAGATCTGTATGATGTGGTAGCTTCTCCTTTCCAGATACTATAAAAAGGGTAAAAAACATGAGTTTACAGTAAAGAAGTCTGGCAGACATAAATCACATTAACCAAATGAGCAAAGTATAGCAGGAAAAAGGAAAGCTGCTCATGTTCTCTAAAGTCTGATGCATTGAGAAGGATACGGCATCCCTTGTGGGATGCTCCCACCAAAATGAACCATTTCAGTCTGACACTACACAGGGTCAGGTGAGTCCATTGTCAGCTTATCAAATGATCGACTCTTTATGAATACAGAGGTCATGAAAGGACCATCCCAGAGTATAGGAGACCAAGCATTCATGACAATTCATACAATATGGAAGCCTAGAGTGGAGTCTGGATGAGTGCAGCACTTTCATGAGTAAGGTTGTGGCTAGAAGTACCATGTCACCAAAAGCATCTTGGCTCTTGTAATGGCCATGTGGTTACACAAGATGCTAATTTTCCTGCAGTGGGAGAAAGAGGCTCCCAGCAACTTTCTCTACTAGTTGAGTAACTTTCTGTTAAATTTAAGTTATCCCAGAATAAAAAGGCTTAAAAAAAAGGAATCACAGAACTCCAGGCAATTAAATCTTCAGGCTGTTGTTCCTTTTCCATTATTTCGGAAAAGAGGAAGTGGCAGATTTAAAGGTTACCTGTCTATAGCAGATGATGTCCTGCCATGATTGATCTCAGTTCCTGCCCATGTCCTCACCCACTCTGTCCTATCTACTGTCCTCACCCAAGAGTTTGATTTTTGGTGTAACCAGGTAGCTAGTGCATAGGACAGACAGTGTTCCTAGCTAACATCATATCTCTGAACATTAATTTTTTTTAAATTTTCTTTTATTTTAGTCTTAATCTCTTTTTAGTCTTTCTTAACAAAACCTTTTTCTATAATCATGATGCAGGTTAAAACTCCCTAATCTGAAAATCCAAAATTTGGAGCCTAGAAATATAGTTCAGTTGGTAAACTGCTTACCTGGTATAGACAAAGCCCTTGTTTTGATCCCTAACACCCCCACAAGTCTAACAAGGTGACACACACCTATAACCCCAGCACTCATGAGGTAGAAAAAGGAGGATCAGAATTTCAAGGCCGCCCTCAGACACATAGCAAGTTAGTTGGGCCACATGAGATACTATTTCAAATACAATAAAAAGTTCCAAATTGCAAAGCATGTTGAACACCACAACTGGCCTCATGTGACATGTCACAATAAAAATGCAGACAGAAATCATTGTATAAAACTATCTTCAGGCTATGTGTATAAGAGACTTATGAAATATATGTGAATTCTATGTTTAGACTTGTATCCCACCTCCAAGATATCTCATATATGCATATGCAAATATTACAAAATTTTCATATACCTGAAATTGGAAAGGTTTCTAGTCCCAGGCACACTAGATGCTGCTCTCTCCCTATTGATGCTCTCTTCAATTTCTAATTACATCTAATTGTATCAGTTGACAGTTCATAAAGCCAATTAAAATATCTCCTTGTGTCTCTCTGGCTTGCTGTTCTTTGAGACAGGGTTTCACATGGAGAACAGACTGGCCTAAAACTCACTATCATTCTCAGCCTCCCCTGACCTGAGACTGCAGGTATATGCCACCCTACTGGGCCAATTTCTCCACTCAAAGAACATTTGTAAGGTCTCTATATAGAACATTAGTGCCCTTCCTAGCATGCCCAGGGCTCTTGGTTGGCTCCTTTGGCCTGAAGAGGAAAAAGGAAGAGACAAACTTGTAGGCGTTTTTGCTTGACCCTGTGAAGTAGCTGAGCCCTGTATTCAAACAAGAAAATCAAGTTCCTGGGATGGTGGCTGATGGGCAAAGAAGTAAAATAGAACTGGGGGCTCCTGAACGCTCAGACTCTCCTGGAAGAACCTTGAAGCTCTGTAGTCAGAAGGTTTCTCAGGTCCTGCCCGGCCCTGTGGTGGAGATGAATCTCTCCCTCCCGACTCCCACAGCTGCTTGGTCCCAACACAGAGGCCTATATTCTTTACAAACTGTATGGTCATGGCAGGCCTCTTGCTAGCTAGCTCTTATATCTTAAATTAACCCATTTCTATAAATCTATACTTTGCCACATGGCTTTGTAGCTTACCAGTACCTTTACATCTTGCTTCTCCTGGCAGCAGCTCCAAGCTTCTCCTCAGACTCCACCTTCTCTTTCCTGTCTCTAGGATTTCCTGCCTGCCTCTAAGCTACCTTGCCATAGGCCAAATCAGCTTGTTTATTAACCAATGGGAATAACAGATATTCACAGTGTAGAGAAAGATATCCCTCAGCAAAGCTCCACAGGGAGGCAATGCCCAAGGTGTCATGAGCACCAAGGAGTACACAGTGCCCTGTGTGATACCAGTGCAGGGTACAGACCTTAGAAGGACCTGATGAAGAAGTCCCTGCCTGGCTTCTCCCAGGTCTGGTGAGTACCATGAGTCACTCAAGTATTGCTGGCCACAGAAATGGGTACCCATGTTTTTGCCTTCCTAATGGAGACATACAGCTTCAGTGCCTTCCTCATGAGACCTTTTTTTCTAACACAGAAAATTCTCACAAGTGTCAGAGACCCTATTTTTTTAATATAAAAATAAAGGGAAAAGTTTCTGTTATTCCAATGCATTTGCTCTCAAAATACACAGCGATTAGAGTGAGCTATGGTGCTTGGCAGGGCCTCCAGACCACCCTTAGGTTTTGTCTGTTCCATTCTTGAAGGCCCTGGGAATTCTTGGCGCTCAGCTTTCTGTTTTCACAGCTTTGCCCCGGCACCTGTTCCAAAAGCAATTGGAAGGGCTTGACTGAATCTCAAGCCTTCATTTTCAGCTCCCGAGCAAGAATGTTTAGGATTTAAGGTATAATACTATATTTTACAGTGCAAGAACTGAAGCTTTTATGTGGAATTATACCATAAAACACATTTTGGGTTTTAGTGAAAACAGTATATTTCAAAGGGATTTTTGTCCCCTCTGCAAGAAGACAAACACAAGCATGTACGATAACCACGCAGGGAGGGACAAGTACATATTTGTAGGAGTTTATTTTTTATTATTATTATTTTGACTCCTTCATTAGATTGTAAACATTTCTCTGTAAACAATAAATGTTCCATCAAACAATGAGAGAATCGATTAAAGGGATGCCCAGGGTGTTCACGTGTTTGCCCACCTCCATGAAGCAAACTCCTTTCAACTTGACCACTGTGCATGAATTATACATTAATTATTAACAGTAAAATTATTACATGCTAATTAATCCAGTGTGTACATGAAATAGAACCCCAAACTGTTAATGGAGTACTGGTAAAATTCTTCCAGGGAAGATTTGCACCAAGTGGCCAGAGAAAGGGGAGTCTTTTGTAAGTTTGGAGCTTATTAGCATATCAGCCCGGAGAAACGGGAACTGAGTTTGTTGGTGACTCTGTTTTCACTCCTAGAACAATATAAATTAACTTTAAAATATAAATTCCATGAAAGAACCCACTAAAAAAAAAAGGAAAGATAATAATTAGTAAATGTAACTTAGCAAGACACTGAATGTCGGTCCCTCCCTAGACAGGGAGTGGCTAGGGCTGGACAAGGACAACAGGGCAATGGAGAGCCTGGACACCAGCAAGGTTGGAAAAGGCTTACTTGTTGAGTATCACAGTGTAGAGGGCGAGGATCCACCTCCAGTGAGAAGCAGGCGCCAAACCTTCCTTTAACAGGAAGCTCAGGAAAAGGGGCACAACAGATCCTAAGCAGTGTGGGATGGGTGGAAAGATCAGGGCCAGGTGCTGGGAACGACTGTGGTATGGTCCTTAGAAGAAGGCAGTAAAGGGTGAGAAAGGTCCCCAAAAGAAAAGCCAGGGAACATGAGCGAGCATTGGTCACAGCTGTTCTCCAGAGAGTGAGGACAAGAAGGTGGAATAGGTAGTCACATTTGTCCCTTTTTCTGACAATTGGCTCTGGATTATATACCCATGAAGGAAAACTGCTGAAAAGAAGCTGTGTCTGCGGAGACTGACAGATTGGATGTTCAGGACTGTGGAGGGATTGGAATGTTACAGGTCCAGAGGCTAATTACCTTATTATGGGCTAGCTTTCCTACTCCCAGCCATTCCTTGCCCACCTCTGTGTTGGAAAAAAATCCTGTGACTAATAGATAAAAAACCTTTGTAATCTATTGATTTAGCAGACCTCTATTTAACGCTAAAGCTAAGAATATCATCAGATAGCCTCTAAAGCCCATAGGAAAGTTTCTCCCATCTTGCTGTAACCACCCCTCCAAGGTGCCCATCCATTACTGTATTTTAAACTTGCTTTCATTTATGATTTTCTTTGTTCTGTAAACTTCGTGAAACTGCGTCCACATTGGAACATGAAATTTGAGGTAACTTAAAACTGTGTTTCTGGGCCCAAATCACTTAAAATGGCTCTAGGATAAACTACCTTTTTATTTAAAAAAAAAAAAAATTTTTTTTTGAGACAATGTCTCACTGTGTACCTCTGGCTCTCCTCAAACTCACTATGTAGATAGACCAGGCTGGCCTCAAACTCACACAGAGTTGCCTGCCTCTCCCTCCCAAGTGCTGGGACTAATGGTGGTACCACCATGCCTGTCTTGTTCCCTCTTTGATGAGAGCTGTGGTTTTTGCATTGATACACCATTGTCTAAATCAGCTGTAATCCACAACTAGGATCTCTCAGAGTCTTTCCCAAAAACAAAAGAAAACATGGCAGTGAGTTCTCTCACATGTTTAAAAATTTAAGAAGAAAAAAAAAACCAAAAACATTTGTTTGTTCACTTTCCACAAATTCTAAATACTGGATTAAAAGCTCTCTTACAATTTAATCTTGGAGGACTATTCTCCCACTTGAACAGATTTTGATAAAGTACGTCTTTAAATTTTCTGTTTTTTTTTTTTTTTAAACAAAGTTGTTAACATGCGTATCAAAAGAAAGTATCATTGTGCATGGAATAAAAGGGTTTTTGTTTTTTTTTAAATCTATCTGCAAATACTGTTTAGAAGTTGCTTCCTTATCTTGTAAATCAAATATCAGGAAGGGCAAAACAGTTATATCAAACAAATGAAGGCACCTCTCCAGGCCTCCATAGCTATTCATTTGCTTCATCAAATGAACCATGTTAGCTTAGAATGATCAAGCAACTTAATAAAAATAACCTATTCCACCATTTTAGTGAATGTGTTCTGATTTTCACCTGCTCATATTTTGTTTAAATGTACTTGGCTAGCCTTAAATATTCTGGAAAGTTCTGACCTGACCCAGGGTTACAAGGCATTTAGATGACAATTTCCCAACTCTTGACCCCTCCCTCCAGTTATATTTCCATCAGAACATGCTTGAGCAAGCAAAAAAAAAAGTGATCGAATAGATATTGACCCTTAAAATTTTATAATAATACATAGTTGGCCACGTTTAGTATGTCACAATGAGGAACAGCATAAAAGAAGACTGTGGTATCTACAATCTTATTTAATCAATAGAGAGAACACAGTCCGACTAGCAACACTGATCAAAACATTACCTGTGGCAACCATGGCAGGCTGCAGAGAAACTCCCACTTAACTCCTGGAAAGTAGAGACCTGTGGATGGGTAGCAGACACTACAACTCCAGCAGAGAGATGGTGCCAGACCCATAAAACTCAACACCACAAGTTTTCAGTTTTATACTAAAAATATAAAAAGTAAACAAATAAGAACACATTAAGAAATTATGCAGAAAGCCCATTAAATGTTTAAGGGACAATAAAACTGCCACCAACTCATTAACTATTCTCTTGGAAGTATTAGATCCACAGCCAGAGTTCCAAAGGTCCCCCAATTATAGAAGGAGTGAGAGAAGGAGAGGGAGAATTCTAAAGGACAGAACTATTGAAAAAAGGGATGAAAATAAATCTATTTAATATTCTAAATGTCGTACCTGTTTGAAGTATTGTATGCCATAAGAAAAATGATTCCCTTGAGAAGACGAAAGTTGAGTTGGTTAATACTCAGGATGAGTGTAAGTACTTGGAAAGTCTTCAGATCCTTCTAAAAAGCTGAAGAATGTGTAAGCCTGAGGTGGGAGAAGAGCACATGCTGTGTTCCTAACAAGGCTCATCACTACAGCAGCTTCTTGATGAAGGGAGGTGATTCAAAAAATAAAATTAGATGATCTGCCCATGCAGCCCGGAGTGTTGAGGATAGATGTACTCCACACATTAGGAAGAATGTTGGTTCAAATGATGTGATTGTGTGCTGTGAAAATCCCACTCTCACTTTCCTTCAGTATTGACAGGGAACACGAAAGATGTCTTTATCCTGTGAATTGTTCAGAAAGCTGTAGGATTTCAATGAGAACTCTAAGAGGCCTTTGCCATAAGAAAACATGGAATCTCAGTGTTCTAACAGGTTCCAGAAGGGACACAGTGTGTAGAAACACAGTCGGGCCCTAGCAGATGGAGAGGGAGCCTTGCTTTCCGCAGCTTTTCTCTGTGCCCCCGCCACGTCTGTAGGCTCTGGAATCAAGCTATCTGATTCTGTATCCTGCATTTATCATGTTAGTCGTGTGTATTATTTTTAATTCAAGTATTTGTAAAACATAACATTTAAGCATATTCATTATGTTGGGTTTGGTGGCACAGGCCTTTAATTCCAGCGTTTGAGAGTAAGAGGCAGGCAGATCTCTGAGTTCCAAGCTAGCCTGGTCTAAAGAATGGGTTCCAGGACAGTCAAGCTATACAGAGAAATTCTGTCTCAAACAAAACAAAACAAAAACAAAAAATAAAAAAGGGTAATTGTTTGTATGCATGGCTTTATTGGGCAAAGGGGAGGAAATCAGAAGTCTGGAGGCATACAGGATGAAATGTTCATATGTTCACTACACACACACACACACACACACACACACACACACACGTAACACATGTACACATATAAATACCCGTACCCACATACAGACACACACATGTATGCACATATATGCACAAATACATACATGCATACACACACAAACATGCATACATGCACACACCCCACAGATATCTCCATTCATAATAAGTGGAGGCGCCAATAGTAAACCAGGGCTTCCCTGGATTTGTTCAGCTCACCTTGGGCTATCTAGGGAAATTATATTAGCAGTTTATCAAACTATTATAACAATTGCACATTAAGGCAAAAATTCAGTAGAAGTGATAATAAGAGGTACAATACAATTTTCAGACTGGGAAATGAGAGAGAAACAATATTGCATATGAAACCAACATGAAAAATTAAGATATTTTAAACAACTTCTTACCAATAATTTAAAAATAGAAGCAATATAATGCAATTATCCAAAAAATTTAGCCTGCCAAAGTTTACTCAGAAAGAATTAAATTACCTGAAACATTATAAGGACCTGAAAAGTTTCAATTGTTAAAACTTGTCACTAAAACAATAATTAAACGAAACCTTTGGGCTCCAAAGATTTCACCAGAAACATCTACCAAACATTTAATAATAATAAAAAAACCCTATCACATTCAAATATCCTAAGCATAGAAAAAGAGCAGCTACTTCTTAATTCATCTTCTAATCATTTTTCACTAGCAAAACAGTAGTTGTAAAATGTAGCTTTAAGTTATAAAATAGTTATAAAAATATAAGTCCTAAAAATAAAAGCAACAAAAGTTACATAGAGATTTTATGTAGAAAGCTGTAAAACTTTACTGAAAGACTTTTAAAGGGATCTAAATAAATGAAGGAGTAGACTGTGTTCACAGGCTGGCTGGGCTTCCTTAGCACTGGCCCTTGGGAAAGCACGTGATGAGAAAGCCACTGCAGACTGAGTGCTTGCTCTCCGTTTCTATTCCTAAAACCTAGTAAGTGAAGATTGACAGCTTAATCCTTGGAGCTCAGAATGCTGTCACAGTTATCTTTGATATTCCTTCTGCTTCCATAACCTGGAGTCCAGACAGCTCCCAAACGCTCACAGGTGATGTGCATCTGGGAGCCAGTGCAGAAGAGACAGAGCACACACAGTGAGTTCATTATGGTAGCAGAGAATACAAACTGTTCTTGCAGTTCAGATGTTGGCCAGGGCCTCCCAAAGCAGGCCAAATCTTATGGTTTCTGCTGTTGATGCTAGACAGATATAGTACTAGACATTTGAAAAGAGAGAAAGTCAGCTTTAATTATGTCACTATTAAAATTTATAGATTATAACAATTATGCCTTCCATATTTTAGTCATCAAGAAATTCACCATTCTCCCTCCCGATGAAGGTAGGGATCAAACCCAAGGCCTTGTGCTTGTCAGTCAGCACTCTACCACCGATCTACACCCTTAGCCCTCAATGTGGATAAGGCGGTACAAAGAGTCCCACTTTTGCAATCCTTTAGAAAAAGGAACAAGTTCAACAGAGAACTGTAGGTTTCGAGAGGAAGAAATTCTTAGAGAATTTTTGGGAAACATAATGAGAGCTGGGCCGTGCCCATTTTGTTTATTCTGATAGTCATCAATTCCTAATTTGAATATGTAATTTGCCCCATCAGAGACGGGGACTTAGGATAAAGAATGCAAGGAAAAGAGGTAATTACTACCATGTATTACAGCTGCTGCCCATGGACGCCCATAGGTCACACTGGATGCTTGTGCAGTACACATTGAGAGCTGTTGCTCAACCCTAAAGTTGGGTTATGTTCCCACAAGACAATTCTCACGTCTTCAGAAGTCAGAAGACTTACCAGGAGTGGTCTGTGGCTGCTTGGGAACATCCAAGAGTGCTGGGTGAAGTAGACCTCAGGGTAGTGGCTATTTTCACCCAGCATGGATTAATTTCAGTAGTGTAGCTACAGGTGTGCCCTGATATGACATGGAGGTGGCCAGATTAACTAACCCCTGGTCATGAATTAGCCCTGGAGGGTGAGAAGTACATGGCAACTTCTTCCTGCTTTACCTAGCACACCTTGTAAGTGAGCCTCTTTCAATGCCCAGGATCACAGAGCTCAGTGGGATACTCACCTGGAAAAGTCTGGGAGAAGAATCTATTAGCCTTTGATCTAATCTCTGAGATTCATTTAGAGAAGTGGATTGAAGCAGGAACTTCAACTATTATCTGAGTCAGAAAGTTGCTACAGGCTTTTCTTTTCCTTTTAAACTGGGACTATTTCAATGTATTCTAGGGCCCATGCAGAGCCATGCAAGGGAGATGTCAAGTTTGCCAAACAAACGCACTTTTGACAGCATCATGATTTATCTATTGCTTTTAATTCCATTAAAGATGCCAGAGAGAAGGGAAATGGCAGTTTCAGTGTTTCCTGAACCAACACTCCTCTCTAGAATGACACTAGGTCGTAAGAGAAGGAAATCATATGAAGCATAAGCTTGATGCCAAGGTCATAGGAAGTGATTTAAATTATTATTAAAATTAATGGTAAATTTTAGTTTTGAGAGCTGTGTCAGTGTTACTCAACTCTGTCTTCAGCAGTCCCCAGAAAGGAAGGAGGGCTGGCTTGTGTAAACAGCAGCGATCTGTGTCCACATGGGCAAACAAGAATTGTCAAGTTCGTTGGTGATGGTTGCCTGGTAGTGAACCCCAGCTACTTTAAATGCATTTGTTTCATGCGAAGTGAAACATTCTAACAAAAATGAGGCAGAGTTTAACTTTCACTTAACTCACATGCCAATTTTCAGAAAAATTTAAACTAAGTTAAAATCTATAGCCTCCTTTAAAGGTTTTTTTTTTTTTTTGGCCTGAAAATTGCATTTATATACATCACAGACGTATTCTCTTCTATTATATAACTTTATCTACAAAAACATTTAAGTGGATTTGTCATTTATACTTTGGGTCTTCTCTAGACAGTGGCTTTTCACTTTTTAAAAATGGTGAAACCTTCATCTTGAATGACAATGATTTGACCCATATCCTTTGTGTGTGAGAGAGACACTGAAAGGCTCTCATACTTATCTAAAAGTAGCAATTTTTCCATGCTTTTTTTCTAATGTGCTTTATACATTTATATCTCTACGACCTCAAAATTCCAATGTGTGGTGTAAATCTAATTTTCCCTGTCATCCATTGACTTCAGCACTACTGAAAAGTCTGTGGACTTTCTCTATTTTACTTTTGTGTGTATGTGAATGTATGGGCACGTGTGTCTGTGTGTGCATTCATGTCTGTGTGTACATGTGTGTGAGCATATGTATGTCTGTTGTGCATGTGTATGCATAAATGCATGCATGTGTACACATGTCTGTGTGCATATGTGTGAGTATATGTGAATACATGTATGTGAGTGCATTACACATGTCTGTGTATATGTCTGCGTACATGTCAGTGTTTGTATGTCTGTGTGTTCATGTGTGTGAGCACATGTGAGTGCATGTGTATGTCTTCAGGTAATTTAAATTGGTCCTCCTATTTATCCCCATTGGTCAATTTGTCTAATTCTATGTCAACAACTTCCTGTATTTCTGCTTTAAAACCTCTTAGTTACAGAAAAATATCTAACACAAGGAGGCTAGCACATAACAGATAGGAATTTACTATCCTGTAGAAGCTTAAAAATCACATTTACTATACAATCATACAAGCTTAGAGTTGACTCACAAGTGGAAATTCTGATCAGCTAACAGACATATGATCATTGGGTGTAGATTTTCTGGCACACTCCATACAAGTTGTCTTTATTATTATGGTGGCTTATGTTGTCAGTTAAACAGAATCTAGAATCACCTGACAGAAGGGCCATCTAGGCTTGCCTCTGGGGGATTATTTTGATTGCTGTGATTGACATGAGAAAAATCTTAATTGTGAGTAGGATCAATCCTTGGGCAAGGAATCCTGGACTGTGTAAGACAGAGAGAACAAGCTTGGAAATAGCAAAAAAGCATTCAATGTTCTCTGTCTCTTGACTGTTGATGCCATGTGAATAGCCATTTCAGGTGCTGCTGCATTGGCTTGCCTGGCATAATATAACACACCTTGAACTGTGAGCCAGAATAAACAGTTTCTCCCTTAAGATGCTTTTGTCAAGGTATTTTATGACAGCAACAGGAAAAGAAACCAAGACCTTGGACTATTGATACTCTCGACAAAACCTGTGTGAACGGAGAACAGTCCTTGTTGAAGTTCAGAGCATCTAGCAGTGGCCTTACTGATGGCATCATTCTATAGCAACTCACATGTAGGCTTCAAGGTACTACATATGTGTGTCCATAGGCAAATGTGTATGTATATAAATATGTGTTCAATGGAGGCATAGGAAAGGAGGCAAACACAGTTATCATTTTAAATTATGCTGCTTTTCTAGTTTTTCAAAATATACCTGAAGTCAGAATGTTGGTACCTGTCGTCAGCAGCAATGTGCAGGGCTTCCTGCAGCAGTGTGCAGGATTTCCTACAGCAGGTGGGCTGGCTGGCTTTCAGACTCTGATAAAGGTGGTGAAAGGAGAGCCTGGAACCCTCCTTCCTGGTGCAAGGTTAGGCTGTTGCTGAGGACCATGTACAAATTTTTATGGTAAATTCTGTCTTGAATTTTGAATTAAAATTGTTGAATTTTAGCAGCTTGATCACAGCAAAGTCCAGAAGCAGGAAATTATTCTTGTGTGGAAACTCATCTTGATACAGCTAGATGTGACATGCAGTCTAACTCATAATGCCAACCCTAAGTTCACCAGGATCATCTCAAGGTGAGATTTTAGAAATAATTTTTGACAATATTCAAAAAAGAGAGAGAAGTAGAATCCAATAAAGACTCCTATCATAAGCCCTGAGATTGATGGGATCCCAAACCCACGGAACTGGAAATGTGCTTTCAAACATGTCTAAGTACCTACTCTCCCTAAATTAAATAAAGTTCTTAAAATGAAGACTGGTTTTGCAAATTTGTATAGCTCTCTATGAATAGATTGGACTCAGAGCATTCTGTAATTTCCTTTTATGGAAACTGTAACTTTCAAGTCAATATCAAAATCTTGAGAAAGAAAAAATAATACAGAAAACCTTTGAAAATGTCCCTGACACTGAAGAGCTCAAGTTTTTATCGGGGCTTCCTGCTCAAGGTGAAGGCATGAACAATGATAATATCTAAGGTCTGAAATGTTTTACTAGGAACAAGCGGTGACATATTGCTGTCTATAAACTTCAAAACTCCATGACACATGTAATAGGAGCTTTGTCCTTCAACAGATCATAAAACTGAGGCTTCAATACATCAACTTTGCTAAGGCTGTTTTTTCAGTAAGTGTACATGGAGCTAGAATTGGTTCTGAATTGATTCCAAAGGCCACACTATTTTTAAAAAATAAATGAGGCAGATACCCCATAAGGTAGCTGGGGTGGGCAATCATGAATTTCACAATGTCTGCTTCCAGATAACCGCAATCTTGAATGTGATATTGAGCTAAAAAATGGTCTTTGACAATGTGATTATGGCAGGGAACTTTTTAAGTTCTCATTTGGTTTCTTTGGGTTTTTGAGTTTGGGTTTCATGCTTCTCAGGCTGGTCTCAAACTTGCTGTGTAACCAAGGATGACCTTGAGCTACTGACCTTGCCTATAGCTCCCCAGTGCTGAGATTACGAATTGTGCCTGGCTATACTAAGGCTCTTTGGAGAGAGGAATCTCCTGACTTCTTGGGATGACCCACATCATCACAAGGGTCATGACACATGAAACAAGGAGGCATAAAAGAGTCAAAAAGCAGAGGCATCAGTGATTCCTCATTGAAAAGAAGGGATCAGGAGCCAAGGAATAGCTTTCTTTTTTCCACCATGTGAGCTGAGCCCCAGGGTTGAACTCAGTCATTAGTCTTGAATGCATGTGACCTGATCCACTGAGGCTCACTTTTCTCATTCTGTACATTTCTTTCTGTACCCATAAAGTTGTCATAAGTGCCACCCCCCAACTATGTACTCAGGGGGGTCTTCACCTTTCTAAGCGTTATGACCAGAGGGTAACTTCTGGAATTTGTCTACTCTTAGTAGGGAGTACCTTTTTTATTCAATTACAATATAATTATACCACTCCCTTTTTCCTCCTTCTCACTCCTCTTACTCACCTCATGGCCTCTTTTTCTTTAATTATTATAATTATATGTATTTGCGTACACATGTATATGCACATGTGTGTGCATGTGTGTATACATATATGTATATACACGCACATAATATATAGCTGCGGAGTTTGTCTAGTATTGCTCATATTATGTTTTTAGGGCTGGCCACTTGGTATTGGTTAACCGTGTAGGGAGCTCATCATTGGGGAAGACTAATTCTTCCTCTTTTGGCAGTTGTTGATTGCTTGTAGCTCTTTATCAGGGGCATGTCCCCTGAAACTTCCCCTGTCCACTTTGGCTGGTCAATTGGTATTGTCTTTGTTCAGGACAGGCTAGCCAAGCCCTACCAGACGGGGCCTCTGTATGAGTCACCTAGCTCTCACTGGGTGAGTTTCCTAGCCAGTATCTACATCTCACAAGGATCTTCTGAAGTTGACACATCAGATGACCCACAGAGACTGCACATAAAAAATACTCAAACCCAGGAGCATTCAGGAACACACAACACCATTTTGTCTCTCAGAAAACAATATACCTTGGAACCATGTCTGAGCCTCCCAGGAGGCGCCAGGAGTCCCAAAGATGCCTTTTCTGCAGGCCTGTTCTGCTTCCACGCTAAGTCCCTCTGTTCATACTGGGCCTTTGTGCATTATGCCCTTCTAAGGCATGCTTGTAAAACTGCAGGATGCTGATTTCCTTGCACATAATATAATTCTCACAATGGATATTTAAAATTTATGGCCAAATCTCCCACATGAAGGTGGTCTGGCAGGCATAATTTTTTCCTTCTGTACATAAATGACTATTAACTTGTTGGCATTTTGCAGACAGGTTTTGGTGAACTATGATATTTTGCTTAAAATCCTTCCAAGAATAATGTCAGACTTCATAATTGCCTTACCCATGATTATAGGCACAAGTCACCTCCACTCATGCTGAACAGAATCTACAGCAGCCACAGGCAGGACCATGAATGCAAAGCTCAGGGCAGGCAGCTCCTTTCTGTAAGACTTTGGGAATGGGCTTAAAAATGGACATATCAGACTATAAATATCTCAACTTGATTTGGGCAAGAACAGAAAAATGCTGTGAGAGTAGCTTTCTAAGTCTCCTACAGATTTGGAAAGAGTTGGTAGAAAGTTTACTACGAAAACAAAGCAAGCAATCAAAGCTGGATCAAGGTAATAATTAAAAAAATACATCACTTTGTATTTGGGAGCTGTTCAGAGCACAGGTAGCCAAATGCTAGACTGTTCAAATGTTCCCTCAGTCAGTACGAAGTCAGACACATCTGTAGAGCTTATGCATGCACAAACAAATGTATGCATGTCTTGGTTAGGCTGCCAACAATCCCTACTCAAGAAACGTTGCTATTCTGAGATAATGTATTTCCAGATGCTTTCAAGTTAGCATGCCCCTCTTTGTGTGCATAAGTGTGATATATGCATGTAGTTGGAGGTATATGCATCCATTTGTGTGTGCAGAAGCCAGAGGAGGATGTCATGTGTCTTGCTTTATCACTCTCCATCTAATTTCCTTGAGACACTGAACTGGAGCAGGCTGGTAGCCAGCAAACTCTTGTCTCTGCCTCCTCCATCATACTGGGGTTAAAGGTACACACAGCCACACACATCATTTAACATGTGTACCGAGGAGACAACCTCAGGTCCTCATGCTTGCTCAACAACCACTCTTATCCCTAAGCCATCTCCCCAGACCCATCATGCCTTTTCTTTATGTAATGATTCCCATAGAAATGATAATTATTAACCTGTGGGATACTTAAAATTGCTCAGCCTTTGAGGGTGACATTGTAGTGCAGTGGAAGAACATGTGTCATGCAGGTGTGAGACCTGGGGTTTGAGTTCCAACACTGCAAAAATTTTGTAAGCTTCTGAATGAAAAAACTGGTTGTATGTTCTAGGCCACTGACCTGCCCTCTGATCTACTAACCTCCACAGAGCAGAGAAGGCAGTGTAGGCAGGAGAAAACTCAGACACGTTTGTTCCCAACTACAAGGCTCAGTCAGTGCAAACAACAGGCTTGTGTGGAGAACGGCAGACCACCACACAGAATAATGAAAAAAAGAGTGAGGGATGGAGAGAAAGAAGGAAGGAGAGGGAGACAGACAAGAAGAGAGACACAGGACAGAGAATCAACCTTCAGGTTCATCGTGCAGTTCATAGTTTTTCTAAGACCTGTATCCCAAGGCCTTCTGTTGCTCTTAATTCTTGGATACCATCACATGCAGATGATTTCTAACACACATTTAACAGAGAACATACCTCCAGCCCTGCAACCTTGGGTGAGAACACTTTTCCTAGATGGGTTTTCTGTCTTCAACTATAAAAACAAGTGTTGGACTGAGCTGCTGACATGCCTCCCAACACTAACATTACATACTTACTGACTGCTTTGGCTTGCAAGGAATACTTTGCCTACAACAGCTTGGTAAGTGAGAAAACCTGCATGGAAGGTGGTGAACACCAAGGATCTCCAGCTGTTGCCAGAGGTGTCATATGTACCAGGTGTGAGGTCTGTTTCCATTATTGCTTGTCTTTCTCTTGCTTCTTAAAACTCATCTTTCACACTGTTCCTTTCTGGCACTTCTCAAGTACCAACACACACACACACACACACACACACACACACACACACACACCTTTTCATGATTAAATCAAGGTCCTGGTATGTTAATGTTTACCTTAAACTCAGAATAGGCAAGTGACAGAAGCTGAGAGTGAAAATTCTAGGGACCCAGGACACATAGACCATCAGTTCCTACTCACGAACAGGCAGAATAGGGACTCAGTCTTTGCCCACCCCCCCCCCCCAAGCCAAGCACAACAGTTCAAAGTTGTCAAGTCTGTCTTTCCTCAGACAAGACTGGACTCTGATCTTTGGAGTATTTAATCTTTAGCTCACAACAGACAGGTAAACATTTGGCTGGTAGTCATTTCTGAGATGATGTATTAACATTCTGAGAAACAAGACAGTGTATAGAGACCTGGCTTATTTAGGGGCTCAAATCACCCATTCTTTTTCATTGCATTGCTGGAGTCAGCAGCAGAGTCAGACAAAGCCCACGTAGAGGAGATACGACATGGGTTTGGAATACAAATCCTGATGGGCCCCCATTCTGCCATTTACTCCTTTTGAAAGATCTGATGATTTTGGACCTCCATCCTTCCAGAAATCACTTTCTGAAAACAGTAATTCTCCCCTACAGTGCAATCCATGGCTTCTTCCTGTTTCCAGGCTGAGGCCCCATGCTCACACATTTGTCCCTTCCCTCCACCGTGCTCTGCTCCTCTCTGTACAGCCTTCCAGAATCTTCCCTACACCCATGTCACTCTTGCCTAATGCCCTTCCAGAGCTGGCTCACGTCTTTTAACCTATTCTTCCCCCACAGCACTGAAAAAATGGTGTACACTTCCAGTCTCGATTAGGTCCCAGATTGTCTGATATATAAAACCATACAGTCTCCCAGCAGTGAGATCAAATGTCCATGCATAATAATTCAAACTTAGAAAAAATATGCATTTGAGGGTCACCAATTTCAACAACCACAACCAGGAATCTCCTCTATTCTGCTGTTTAAATAATGACAGCTTCAATAATTAAGATATTGCTAGCATGTCATATCACTGCTGCTTCCTCTTGCACCCAAAATGTGGCCCCAGCTCCAGCTGCTAATTAAATTCTGCTCTAACTCTGCTTGGGGCAACATTTAGACTTGATTTTAAGGCACATGGATTCATTAAGGTACACAGAAGGGCCAGGAGTGTTTCTTGTCAAAGCCTGCTTGCGTGATAAAGCCAGCTCTTGGAGGAGATAAGGAATGCCTTTCTGGGGCAATCCATTTCAATATCTGTCCAGCATGGGCTTCTCTGGAGATTTATTCGCATTGAGTTCCCATGATGTCACTTAAAGGTGGTGATCTGGAAAGAAAATTAGAGAGAAGTGTTTGGGGGAATTAGCCTGACAAATGATTGGCCAAGGGGTGGGGGTGGTATCTGGGGGACACAGCTCTGGCCATCCTTTCTTACATGGGCTATATGACCCATCACCAATTGCTTATAACCTTTCAGGGTTCATAAAAACTAGCCACACAAAGGCACAGGTGTACCTGATGTACCTGGAATCCAAGAGGAACAAACATTATCCTGAGTATAAAACCTCTTTGTGTATGCTTAAAGAGCACTATCTGTAAAGCTTTGAAATCTTTGTTACGTGGCCAGAAAGCAGTTGGAAGAACAACACGAGTGTTGTCTGGCTGGACGGTAACTTGAAAAAAAGACAAGCAAAGGGCAGGACGCAGGAGATGCACCAAGGAAGCCATTTTGTCTGTCGAGTTAAACAAAGGCCAAGAATCCCAGGCCTTGTCTTCCTCAGGTATGATGGGCGAAGCCGAGGGCAAGCCTTTCCAGCACTCACTCTTATTTCAAACATATTCAAGATACCTTCAGAGACACCCCTTTGCCTTGGAACTGCTTTTGGAGAGTTATTTTTCCAAGGTAGAAATGGTTGAGATGGGAATTACCGTGTGATTTCCCCAAGGCTTTGTAGATCTCTGACACAGGTAAGAATGGCTTTAAAATAACAAACCAAACCAAACAAAGAGAACACGTGATTCAACTCCAGATTCACAGTGGTTTTCTGGGAGGCAGTTCCAGACGAAGGCCAAGGCCATTCTCTTCACCCGCCAGCAGGGCTTCTGCCTATGCAGCCTCCTGCGCCCTTCCTTCAGTAATGGGTCGATTCATCTGTTCCCTCACCTTCCAGCCTTTCTCCCTTCACCCAGCAGGAACCTCTTCCCACTGTCTAAGAGCTGATTTCAATAAGAGTCGCCCAAGAGCCATTCAGCAGCATGGCCCTCCCTGGGAGAAATAGCTTCCTCCCAGTAGAGAAACAGCAAGAAACAAGGAAAGGAAAATTAAAGACTACTAAAATTTATATTACGGAAATTATACAGAGTCCAGACTTGTGAAATTTCATCAAGATGAGAACTACATAATTTTTCTTACAAGCCAAAAATAGAGTGTTCAGGAAGCCCTGCCCTGTGAGCAAATCACAGTAAAAGGCAGAGCTGGTTAGAAATGTTACCAACACTCAGGACTTCGTTCATTCACACATTGGAATGTGGTCTGCCAGTGGCCAAAGACCTGCCTCAGAAATAAGGAGGAGAAACAGATAGTATGAACAACATATACCAACCTTACTGTTTATCATCACAGTTGAAGTCAAAGTCTGTAACTGACTTACCAGCCCTCTGTGGCCTCCCTAGTCCCTCCCTTCCCTGATCTCTCCTCCTCTCGCTGCCTCCAGCTACCCTGGCCTTAGCTGTTCCTTGAACATGCCAAGCTTTCTTCTTTGCCTGGAACAACATTCTCCCACAACTCCTTGCGGCTCACTTCTGGCTCTCCCAGACTTTCAGCCTCTGCCCCATACCCTTACTAACTGCACACCACTTACTTACACCTGACCTTTTTTGGATTCGGGTGCTTTTTGGGTATTGTGTTTCCTTTCATCAGAATGCAAGCCTCAGGAACTCAGAGAGGTCTGCAGGCTGCTGCTGCATTCTGAGTGATTGAAGTGGAATGTGGTTGTTTAACTGTTCTAAAATTCAGTTGTTTAATAGAGGAACTTCTGACAAGGTGAATGAAGCGGCTGTCTGGGTGGATCACCTCCTTTCTCTGCCCCTTGCAGAAATGCATTCTGGGATAAGAACTGGTGACTTTATGCAAATGATGGCCTGCAAATGATGGCCTTTTCTACACATTCTGAGTATGAAATCAATGGGGACAGTTTCCTTACCAGATGTCACTCATAGAGGAATTCTTAGAGGAACTCAGGGCATGGTGATTTCTCTAGAGGAACAATTATACACTGTGTTTTAATTGACTGCAGGACACAAAACACTTTTCTCTCAGCTGCCTGGAAAATAATATCGCTCTAGTTCCCTAACCATGGCAAATGAGTACATTGGGCAAATGCAGGAGAGTATTGTGGTGAAAATTATCATTGTGTTAAACTTGCTAATTACACTTTGATTCAGCGGTATGTATGCACTCTCTACCTCTTTAACACGAATTTTCTAGAAGACCTTTTAGGCCTTAAAATTGCTTTGAGTCCTCAAGAACGAGGAATCTACATATCATTGCACTGGAAGAAACCACATGGACAGTCACCTCCCAGAATGTAGGCAGTCAGAGGGGGAAGTGGGAAATTAAGAAGGACAAGCATAGATTCGAGAGAGTGAAGCAATTTTGCACTCTGTGCCTTAGAACTAAACGACATCCTGGAATCTCCATCACGCCATTGAATGCAGCATTCAAGCTGGCTCCCATCCAAGCAGGGTTAGTGGGAAAAGTATTAACGCCTGCAAGGTGGTCCCACAGCAAGGTCCCTGAGGACAGAGGCTCCAGTATAGCTAGGGACTGCAGGAGGAACAGGGTTGATTCAAACTCGCCAGAGCTTGCTGGTAAGTGACAAGGCACTATATCATGTAACAAGCTGCAGCTTTAGAATGGGATATGGTGCAGGAGTGATTGAAACCCAAAGGTCCCACAGATGGACATGGAATAAGTGAGCAGGGCTGTCCTTGGAGAACATAATCTACATACCAGAACAGGCATGGGTTTGTTTGGGTCTAAGCCCATGGCAACAAAGTTTTAGCTTTGCAGCTCTCAGAACAGCTGTACTGAAGGGGCCTTGAGTAAGGGCAGCCATGGGGTTCCCCGACACCCCACTCTGAGCTCTCTTGCATTACATCTTCAAACAGTACCTAAGTGTTAAACCTTCAGTTCATTTGCACAAGACAGCTAAGAAAACAAAACAACTCCCCGGACCTCCCCACTATCCCCGCCCCACACACACTATGGCTGTGGTCAGTCTTTCCTTTTACCGGGAGTAACGCAAGTTTCAACAGTGTGGAGGTGGAAGTGGGAGAAATCAGCTTGTTAGCTCTAAGGTAGGGAAAGGCCAAAGTTATAGATCATAATTCAAAACAAAAACTAGCTTATTCCTAAAGAGAAGCCATTGTCATTGTGGGAATTTGAATGGCTGTGTATCATACAGCACAGGCCCACAGTGCTTTTCATGTTAGAACAGAAGACTTTTTCAAGGCCTTCCAGCAAAGTGGGTGACCAAATTTGGCATTCCTTCCATGATTTTCCAAATGAAAACTACCTTCACCTAGAAGCTCAAGAAGCCCGTGACCAGGTCCTCTCTGCCCGCTTGCTCAGGTGTTGGGTTCTGAAAAGGATATGTCAAGAGTTACTAATCAGTGTGGAGACCACTGAGGGAGTTTATAGAGAAGTGCCTGCATTAGGGTATCCATTGCTGCGATAAAATGCCACAACCAAAAGCAACTTGCGGAAGAAAGGGCTGGTTTTAGCTTACAGTTCCACACCCCAGTCCATCACCGAGGGAAGTCAGGACAGGAACCTGCATGAGGGAACTGACACAGGGGCCATGGTGGAAAACTACCTAAGGCTTGCTTCTCACGGCTTGCTCAGTCTTTCCTGTGGTGCCCAGGTATACTAGCCCAGGGATGGCACCGCCCACAGTGAGCTGGACCCTCCCACATCAGGCACCAATCAAGAAAAGTCATTGCAGGTTTGCCCACAAGCCAATCTACTGAGGGGCGGGCATTTTCTCAATTGAGATCTCCTCTTCCAAAATGACTCTGGCTTATGTAAAGCTAACAGAGCCAGCACAAGAAGAAAGCACTGGTCAGAACTGGTAAAGTGCCACGTCTAGAGCAAGAGAAATACCTGGCAGCCTGCAGAATTTATCACTTTGGCTTTCACTGGAGATGCCGATGTATAGGGACAGTCGTAAAAGGTTGGGGAGGTTAACAGTCCTTAAAAATGGTGGGGGAAACAATGCCATTTGAGATTTAACCAAATTCTAAACCCTTCTTTGGGTTCATGGCCATTGCAGGCATTTGGAGTTCTGGTTCAAGCAAATCTGGTCTGTCACCTCTTTCATCCCTCACCCCCAGACTGCCATAAAACTCTTCAAAGAAAATCATGGGGAAAAAAAAAACTTGTGAAATTCCCAATGTAGATTATATTTTTCTAAGCATCTAACTTTCAGAAGTCTAGTGTGAATTCTCTGATTTTAGTAGACACAAAGGAAAGAGATATTAGTCACCACCCGCAGGCTAGGAAGGGGCTCACTGTGTTGTTTCATGATGCTCAAGCCCTCTGTGGTGTCAGAGCAGGTCACCTGGGCCTTGTTAGAAACACAATTCTATGCACCCTGCTCCCCATCCCCACACCTACTAAATCAGGCTGTTTGGAGAGGTGCCCCAGCCTCTCATGGAAAAAGAGTTGTGGTGAGAAGGGATGATCTACATGAACTTACTAGAGGGCTTCGCAAGGAGCTGGTTCAGGCTGCTGATATGCTTCACGGCTAAAGAGGCAGATTCTATCTTGCTCCAGACCTACTACCTCAGAAAGTCTGGGGTTCAGGCTAGCAATGCCTCCAGCAGCTTTGAGTGCACTCTACAGCTTGAGAACCACTGGTCTAAGACATGAAGATCAGCATGGCAAAGGACAGATGCTCTATAAGAGAGGAAGGACAAACTTTCCCAAACTGCATTATGTAGAATAGGTGTTCTTGAGGTTGTATGGTGGCTCAGCCAGCAAAGGAACTGCTTTAGGCAAGACTAACAACCTGAGTGACATTCAGAGTCTCATATCTACAAAGTGGCAGGGGAGAAAGGACTCCAAAGAGTTGTACTTTGCCCGTGGACCGTGGCACTCGTGCATGTGTGCACATGCACACACACACATACACACTTAACTAATTAATTAAAGAAAAAGAAGAAAAGGCGTTAATTAAGTAAAGTAATGCATGGTCATACTTTGGCAAATCTATATTACAACTATTAATCATTTTAAGTTAGTGGCAAAACTATGCAGCTGATGTGTACATCATGAATCTCCAAGGTAGATGGTTGATAGTAACATGAAATTTATGCAGGGATCACTAAATTCAATTACAGTCTTTCCACGTAGTCCATAAGGGTATTTCCTGAATGAATGACTAGATCTTTTGTTTTATGTTTAATGTCTCTTTGTCTCCTAGTAGACAGGGCTTCGTGGGTTTCTTGGTGTTTTAGAGAAACACCACTTCACTTAAATGCCATCATCTTTGTTGAGCACTGGCAATCTCTACGCCAAGGGGACATGAGTGAGGGAATGCAGCCTCAACCAGCTCTGTCACTCTCCCAAGGTCCCAAGTTTACTAAACAAGAGAGGATCAGTTTAAAAAACAAACAAAAAACCTCAATCGACTGGCACTTGGGAAGTCTCCAACATCACTCTGGAAATTTTAGAGAGCCGAAATAATGATTATTCACTAGATGATTCTAGGTTGAGAATTTCATGGGTTTGAGTGGAGACACTGATAAGCAGTTTGGTTGGGGTTGCAGACTGGGGAGCCCAGCAGGCAGTGCTGGCCCCAGGGCAGTGCTGAGGGCAGAGCAGAGCCAGGGGACAAGAGCATTTGGAGAGGCCCATCTCCGCAGGCAGTTTTCTTCCGTTGTGTCCTTTCTCCTTCCTCTTCGCTTCCAAAGTGCTCAGCATCTCTGTTATGTACAATTTGGTCGATAATTTTAAAAACCAACAATGATTCAAACTGTTGGCCAGGCTATGGGAGACGTATGTATAAGTTCCACCTGAGTGAAGTCAACATTCACAATGCCAGTGCCATGTTCTTCTAAGATCTTCTCCCACTAAGCGTAGGATGTGTATATTTAGGCATAATTGCTATATTCCATCATTACTGGTTATTGATTTCACTTTAACAATAGTTTAAGCTGGTCTCAATCATATTCCAGTGGCTCCTCATCATACTGCTGTATGAGATTTATTAGTTGAACGAGTAAATTTTATTACAATCCTTTCAATAGTCCACAGTGGTGCAGCTAATGAGAAATTGTCCTAGTTCAAGTGAATAAACCCACCTAAGATCTTGCAGCAGTTTTAACTAAATGCAGTGGGCCATGAACTGAAAGTAGGAGGGAGTCATGGTGGGAAGGGGAAGGAATGAGAAAACAATGTGGGGTATTACAGCATGTGTGTGTGTGTGTGTGTGTGTGTGTGTGTGTGTGTGTGTTTGTTTGTGTGTGTATGAAATTGTGAGAAAATAACTTATAAAACAATTCATCAGGGCATGGGTGGTGTACACCTATAATCCCAGAACTCAGGATTGTAGAGGCAAGAGGATCATAAATTCAAGGCCATCTTTGGTTACATAGCAAGTCTGAGGCTAGGTGGAATTACACAAGTCCCTGTCTTAAAAATCAAACGGAAAAAATTATTTTGGAGTAAGTAACTAAACAGAATGCTCATCCCTTGGGGCTCAAGCAGACACTCTAACCAAGTCGTAGATCTCAATGGGAGCAGTTAAGGTTTCCAAAGCATAATGGGTGCGATAGAAGTCCAAACCACACGTTATTCCATCAGTGTTATTTTAGCTTCAGCCAGATTAAGAGCCTAAACACTTAGGATTTAAGTCATAGCAGCCCATTCACATATTTCATAATGTCTCGTTTTCTGAACAAAGGATTAACAAGTTGAATGTAAGAAGCAGGTGTGAGCACACTCAATAGGTCAAATCCTTAACACCACCCAGACAAGTCTATAATTTCTGGGCACAGGACATGGCATGCGTGAATTTTGTTTCGATGTCTTCCAGAGTGATTGCTTAGAAAGTCACATAGCCATATCCTACCCAGACATCCACTCCTACGGCAGAAGTGTCGACTGATGATTGAGGGCTCATGCAAAACAGATGTGTAGGCAGCTGGATTTTCCAGCTTTGCTCCGGTGGACTTAGCACTGGTGTGAGCCATTATGAAACAGCAAAGATTTCATTTTGATTGAACAAAACCAGGATCTAGGCAACCTTGTCAGTGTAACCTGCAGTTTTCTCCCTCGGCTATTTCCATCTTTCATTCTTCAGTGTCACACTGGGGTCTAAATTCATCACACAGATAAGGTAACATTACTGGGTGTCAACCATGCTGACTTTTCTACCATCTTATACACGACACCATGAACTTCAAGATGATGAAGCAACATTAATTGCATTTCCTGCAGTTTTCTAATTAGTTAATAATCATGTTTGGTATTATGTACACTTCAATCCAGCCCTCTCCCATGAGTCCTGTGGCTTTTTAGCACCACAGCATGTGGACTGTGAAATGTAGTGAAAGCACAAAGGACGGCAAATGGCACATTGCAGAGAGGACTATCGCATCACAAATGCCCTTGAAGAACAGATGGTCCAAGGCCAGACTCCCAAATATTGACATCTGTGCAGCAGGCAACTGCACGTCGGGCGGATACAGCATTCGGTGCTGCGTGTTCCATCAAAGCCATGTCTTTTTGATACCAGCATTACTATCAGCATAGACATAACTCTTAGTAAGAGGGACTCAAAGTAAATGTATTTTCTCCCTAATCTAGTCAAAAATCTAACTCTCAAATTTTCCAGGTAGTAGGTGTATATTTTTAGAAAATAACTTCTCAGGGTTATTTCATTCTCTAATTTCTAATATGGATTAAAATACATGCATCATTGTTTTGGACAATAATTTAAACTGGCCTTTAGAAAAACTGTATCTCAATCATATTCTACTGGTTCACCATCATATTGCTATGAGGATATAATTTATTGGTAAAATGAGTATACTTTATTACAGGTAGTGAGTGCTTTGAACCACCAGTGTTTCCTCGGGTAACAGATAAGACAACACACAAATTACAATGTGTCTACAACAAATCCAAACCTGGACTAGACAAGACTTGATATACCCTATCATCCTTTAATGTAGAGGGAGAAACTGTTGACCTTCCTTCTGGGACAGGACTATGAATCTGATTAATGTGCCTATGTAATATGAACTGTGGTTCACACAGAATAACTCCAGTACACTGAAGTCACAATTAAGTAACAATGTCTCAACCTTTTCCATATATGAGAAGCATTATGATAGGATACGAATGTGTGTAAAACCTTCTTTGGTCATATCCAAACTAGTTTCTTAACTAATCACAACCCCCCAGTTATACTAGACATTTGAAGGGAAGACTGAAAAACATATTAGAGCAATGTGGTAATTACTTTGTACATTGAAAGTATATTATCTGCCGGGCGGTGGTGGCGCACGCCTTTCATCCCAGCACTTGGGAGGCAGAGCCAGGCGGATCTCTGTGAGTTCGAGGCCAGCCTGGGCTACCAAGTGAGTTCCAGGAGAGGCGCAAAGCTACACAGAGAAACCATGTCTCGAAAAAAAAAAAAAAAAAAAAGAAAGTATATTATCAAAAGATTTCTGACAATAAAGAACAAGGGAGGTTTTGTTGGTTGCATTTTCCCTCCCCTTCCCTCCCCTCATTTTTCCTCATGTAACCCAGGCTGGTCTTGGTTCTCTATATGATAAAAGATGCCTTCAGCCTTTGAGCCTCCTGATTCTACCTCCCTAGTGCTGGGATTATAGGCATGTACCACTATGCTGGAGCTTGAATCTAGAACTCCATGAAATTCTAGGCAAGATTCTACTAATTGAGCCACATCTCCATCTCACCCTCCCCCCTTTATTTTTTCTCAAATAAGGTCTTACTCATAGCAGCCCATGTTGGCCTAGAATAATGCCACACTATGTATAGGCTGTCCTTAAAACGGCAATTCTTCTCCCTCAGTCTCCCGAGTGCCAGGATTCCAGGTTGCGCCCCCACATCAGACTAGGATTTCTTGTTCACCTGTGTTTCTGTGATGTTAAGCCCAGGCCTTTGGTGTGCTAGGCGATGGCTCCAGCTCAGCTTGTTTGGCTTTGCAGTTCATCAATATGCACAATGTTCTGTATTATAGAAGTCAGTGGAGTGGAGAATTCTGTTTTCTTTTGAATCCAGTGCCAGTTACTAACTTTATTGACTTCCAGTTCCAAATCTCCCTTTCCAAGTTTGCTCTGTGACACTGGACTAGACTCAAAGCAGTTCTGCTTTGTTGCAGTCATGGTGTTAAGCTTTGGTCATGTTAAGAAGCAAGCTGCAGCTGCAAGGAGTAACTCTTCCAGTTGGTGCTGCATTTTGCTTTTCTGTGTGGTCACAGTGCTGCCTGTGTATGAGGGTATCTGACGGTGCACTGGCCAGTCTTGAGTCCAGAGTGCAGACCTTTCAAAATGTCACATCCCTGACTTGGGCTCCATCACAACCTGCAGTTGACACACTACTCTTTCTTCTAGGCCTGTGCCCAAAGTAGCACCCCAGCTCCTTATGCATCCACCTAACTTGGTGCTTAGAACTGAGGTTGAGCTCTGGCTTCAGCAACCCAGAGAACACCTCTGTCATTTGGTGGACTTAAACCACTGTCTCCAACAAGGTGTGAGCCCTCACCATAGGGAAAGGGCCTCCTTCTCAAGCTGCCCTTCATCTTATGCTACCTACTATTTTATTTATTTATTTGTGTGAATGTCTGTTATATTCCTGGGTGCATGATTTGAGACAGAGTCTCCCACTGGCCTGAAACTCATTGATGAGACCAGGCTGGCTGGCCAGCATGCCTCAGAAATTCATGTTTTTCCTCCATGTTGAGTTACAGTTGGGTACCTGCACTGCCCTTTCTACATGGTGCTGGGGACTGAACTTGAGTCTTCCTTTTTGTGCCAAGTACTTACTGAGCTCTCTCTCTAGCCCTCTGTTATCCTTTAGACTTGTCTGTATGTTTCCACCATTACATTGCTATCTTGTATCTGTTTAATAAGTCATTAATCCAAATTCCTTCACTTCTATTAAATTACTATGTGATTCCCATTCTGATTGGGCCCAGACTAAGGTAACACAGAGAAGCAAACACAGTTTACCTCTGGCTTTATTTTATATTATTATAATCTATGTTGGCTTTGTTCAAAGGCATCAAAATTTACAAGATCAGGAATAAGCAGGCTACGATAGATGCACATGGGTTAGAATCCTTTCTCAAGAACAAAGTGCCTCAACCTGCTGGTGAAATTCATTTTTTTTTTTTTTGGTTTTTCGAGACAGGGTTTCTCTGTGTAGCTTTGCGCCTTTCCTGGAGCTCACTTGGTAGCCCAGGCTGGCCTCGAACTCACAAAGATCCGCCTGGCTCTGCCTCCTGAGTGCTGGGATTAAAGGCGTGCGCCACCAACGCCCGGCTAAATTCATTTTTTTAATTCAAAATGTTTAAAATGGTACTAGGAAAATCTTTACAGAGTAGCATAATAATTTAACAGAGCAGAATGAATGACAAGAATCAGTTTAACACAGTGAAGTTCATGCTTGGAAAGCTCCATGTTTTCGGCTCTCTACCTCATTCAGGATGGACATTGATGGCTCTCAAGCGAACAGGGGCAAAGCTTCCCAAGTCAGAATGACGGCAACATAGGGTTTCACAAAAGAAAACTTTTATTTATGCCCAAACTAATAAGCTATGATGTCACTGGAGCACCATCCACTTTCCCACTGACCTAGAGAAAAGGTAGGTTATTAGTGATACGATAGTGTCAGAAGTACAAGGGCACTGTAAGGTATTAGAGCTGATTTCAAACCTAAAACAAAGAGACTTTTGAGCAAACTATAAGAACACTAGCTGTGTGTGGGGACAAGCTAAGACAAAAAGGTGGGGGGAGGGAGGAGAGAAGAAAAAAAAAACAAGCTGTATTTGAATTAGGGAAAAATATGAGTTTAAAATATGAAAATGAAAAACTTGGAATCCAATTAGAACACTTTGGCCCCAGAGACAGAAACTGTCTTTTGAAACATGAATGCCCTAAGAGACTATGTCAATCACATCTGGGCCTGGCACAGAAGTTGTTTTCCTTGGGAACTGCATTTACCATAACTGAGAAATTGAAGAATTAGACTCTCTGTGAATTCTAAATTATTTTATTTTTCTCCCTGAGGTCAGTGATGAGCGGTTTTCTGACATGGAAATGTTTTATTCTTCTACACTAAACAACGGCTCCAAGCTTTATTGTGTGCAATTACATGTAGTTACAGACAGGAAAAAAATTGATTTCTTGGCAAGCTATAATTTAGGAGGGCTCCCCCAGAACTCTGCCATTAGTGCCAATCATTAGATGTACCTCGTCCTCCTCCTCCACACTCAAGGGTAGAAGCCACACCTTACTTATTAAGCACTCCTGTGATCCCGCCACCTAGTAGACAACCTGTAAATCATGGACTCAAGAGTAAGAATCCAATGACACACCACAGACAACACGGTGAGCACCAGATTTTCTTCATCAAATGAAGCTTAGAAAGCAGATACATGCTATATTAAAAATAATAATAATGTAGGAGTTTGGCATTATGGTGTAAGCATGGCATCCCAGAACTCGGGAGACCGAGGAAGAAGAAGGAGGATTTCAAGCTTCAAGCCAGCCTGGGTTACATAGTGAGATCTAGTCCAGAAACAAAACAAAACGTAGAACCCTTTCATCCTCACAGGCCACGCTGGGGCTCGGCACTTACCGAGTTAAGCCCTCTCTTCATTCATTCAGCCCAGTGCCCCCGCAGCCCGCTATTCTGTTAGGGAGCCATGTGTCCGGTTCCTTTCCTCTGTTAAATTTTAAGTACTGCACAGGAACCATTTTCCCTGTGAGGCTCCCACACTTGGGATGCAACCTTCTCTGCGGAATTTTGGCACCCTATTAATTAGTGGTTATGAGTGGGAGCTGCTCTCTCTCAGCAACTCCTACTCTGCCATCAGTCAAGTGGGATTCTGTAATAAATTTCCACAAGGCAAACTATTTCTGGTAATTCTCCCTAATTAACACCAGGCCTGCTAATAATACATCAGTGCCTATGTGTTTCTGATATAACCAAGATCTTGTCTGAGAGTACTCAGAACGGGAAACTGCCAACCTAAATTAAGACTTTTGCTGGCAAAAGGATTTTTATATGTAGTTCAGTTAGAAACCCTTTGATAATCTTATATTGGGGACATGTGAGTAGAAAACACTGACTGGCAGGGAGGTTTGCTCTGGTTTCAGCACCGAAGTGGGGGGGGGGGTTATTGTGAACACACAGTTGAGACGTAAGCCTATAAATCTTGTACTGGATTACTGTTTCTTAACGAAGGAATGACAGATCTCTTATTCCGTCGGTGCATTTTAATGTGCAATGACGTGATTGACAGAAACCAAACAGCAGCTATTAAAATGTCAGATGCAGACTCGATGCCCTTAAAAGTTTGGCTTCTGGAGTTTAATATACTGTGGGCAAAATAGACTTGAGTTTCTCTCCCACTCCCAATGTACAGCCTGAAACACAGACATCTCTCTTAATTTATACAGTTAGAAAAATAAAAAAAAAAACCCTCTCTCAAGTCGATAAACAAATGAGTAAGAGGTGAATGAGCCTAATGACCAGTCAGCTAATGAGACTGAGCTGATCTGTACATGCTCATGCCAAATGAAGACAGCAGAGAATTTGTTCTTTGCTTATGATCTATGACATAACAAGGCATGATACTAGGTCATTCCAATGAATAATTTCAGCAATAAATATATTTAAAGACAGCTTATCTACTGATTTACAAACATGTCTTATATACATTATATATGCAAAGCACAAAAGCTGGATAATAGAGAGTAGACGTAGTATTTTCAAATGCCCCTCTTTCTGGGGCATTGGGATTGGCTAATCCCATGTCAGAGGCTCTTCAGGGGTTATTGCGTCTTCTCTGGTCCTGTGAGGATGGAACGTGACTTCTCCCCATGTTCACTTAAGTGTAACTGCATACCATCCAGAGAAAAAAACCAGGCGTGCAAGTCAACCATTACAGTTGTTTATTGAGTATGTGCTCATTAAGGTATCACTACACAGATTATATTTCTTGTGTGATTTTTTTAAATTAGAAAACATATCCAAAAGCAAAGAGCAGCTGCACACGAACTTAAAAATGCAAAGAAACAAAAGACAACAATTGACAGTGGCAAATGACACATTACGTATCTAAATCCAATACCTTAGACATGTGGAGGTGAGGGGCAGACTGAAAGGAGGGTTCATTTTCGTAAAACTCTCTTCTGTGTTTCCCCTCGCTCCAATGGAGATGACTGAACTGCAAATGCCTCCAAACAGTAATGTGACACTGGCTTCACACCGCAGCAGTTACTTTTCTACAGGAGTGCTTCTAACCTAGGGCTCCTTGAAAAGAGTGCATTTTGTTGTAGATCACTTTAAGCACAGTTTTATATAAGTATTCAACAGATAAATGATTACTTTTGTTTTAATATTGTGGCCAAATAATTAGGCTTTAGGTTTACATGGCAAAGGTAACCCTACCAATGGGAAGCATAGAGTCGCTAGGAACATAAGCAGAGACTGCTACCTCAACAGGCAACAGTGATCCAGAACAATTAGGGAACAGTGTCCATTTGGGCCCATCAAAGTCTGAAGAATGAGAAATGGAATAAGGGATGTAAAGAATCATGCACTATTATTTTCATCGAGGGCTAATCAAGTACAGCCTTCAAAAGAGACATCTAGCGTGAGGAGAGCTCAATGTTCTATGTTGAAAACATAGTAATGAAAAATGCGCTGACACAGAAGACTTATAATAAATACTCAGGGAGCTTGCCAGAAGGATAAAGTGCTGTGCCAGGTACTAAAAGGTCCATGCTGGAAAACGAAGCATGCCGATCCTCACTGCAGAAGACTCTTCTGGTTAAGGTGAGAAGTCATCTCCCAGGAGCCACTGTTTTAGGAACAGATACAAAACTTGCCATACAACATGGTAGGCAAAGAATAAAGACACAGTGCCAATTAGCAAACCACACTACTGTTTTAGGGATTAAATTTAGAGAAACACAGTATTATAAAATGCAGCATTATATACACAAGTAACAAAGAAATAAAGGTTTAATAAAAATGAAATTCTTAAAGAAAGATAACTTTATAAGAAATCCAAGTCAAAGAAAATGCTTTGAATATGCAAATGTCAAAGAGTTGTCAAATATCATGGTGTATCATCTAAAAGACAAAAAAAATACTATCACATAAAAAAAAATCACCAACTTATTTTGTAGTATAAAGCCAAAGCCTGACATTCAGATCAGAAATAACACACCCCAGCCAGCGAGTCTGTTATTGGTCACTGCAGCAGCCATGAGACCTAATGCATGAAGTTGCAGCATTGACTTCTGAAGACATTTCCTGCCTCCCTACAAGCATAGGTGAGGAGGTAGCCTGGGCTGCTACTGGAGATGCTTCTGGTTTGTGATGTGTGTCACCCTTCCTGCTCATTTATCCCCCAGTTCATTATTATCTGCATATACTATAAATTTACTAGACCATAAGTTAGCAGCTTTCAGGAAAGATACCTTGAAAGTTCTTATGGAGGTTAAACAAATTCTGTAGCCTAAGATCTCCTCTATAAAATACACACACACACACACACACACACACACACACACACACACACACACACACACAAATGGATGCACAGGTGCTCTTGAAGGATGGCATAGCAAAAACCAGGGGACACTGTCTGAATTTTGAAAGTACCATGCTCTCAACAGATTTAGCTATAACTCAGCAGGGTCATGGGCTTTTATTCATTGTAGAAACAGAAAGAAAAAATATTAATGGCATAATTTGTTTTCTCACTGGGCAGTGAGCCACACTGCATGGCTTTCTCACAGTCACTTTCCTGACTACAAGTGGTACCTAAACAATGCTCGGCCCAATCATAGAGAACAAATGACAGGACCATGTGAGTCATGGATCACAGTCCCCCCTGCACTACCAAATGCCAGGACCATGTGAGTCATGGATCACAGTCCCCCCTGCACTACCAAATGCCAGTGAGTAAGAGTTGCCTAACTCCATGATCACACAATTGGAGGGAATTTACTTCATACTGATAGAAAAGAATCCTAGACAAAAAAACATCAAACAAACAAAATCCCAGAACAACACCAAATAAGAAAAAACACAGTAACAACACAAACTCGGATCTTATCATAATCCTCAATCCACAAACATTCCCGGGCAAGGAGTAGTTTCCGTGTCCAGTCAGTGACACACCTGCAATCAGTTCGTTATCTGAAAGGGGGTAGTGGCTCTTTCTACTTTCCAGGTACAACTGCTTCATATTCCCAATTTCTAGACCCTTTATCTTCTACCTATTCTCTTAAAAAAGAGAGAGAGAAAGACAACTACTGGAGTTTAACACTACTGAATTATCTTCACCTCAGCCTAAGAAGCACGGCAGCCTAGCCCAGGTAGTGAGCCACACACAATGCAAACAAACTGCCAGCTGGAGGGACGCCAGCATCTGCAACCTTTAAGCAACAATGGCAGCCTTTGGAAGAACATAAGAGATCACAGCATCTCTTACAGCATGTCACACTTTGTTCAAAACTTCCCTGGACTGTCTTACTGAAAGAACCAATGATAGAACCAAAGCATGTACACACACTAAAAAGAAAAAGACACCACCTACTCACAAATTTATTTAAACTCTTACTTACTATTTTAAAGATAAAGTAGGTTTCTTAAACAACTATTCTTATGAATAAAGTTTAAGGCACTTTTATTGCCTTCTGTGAATTCTCATAGCTACCCAACAAGGAAAGTATCACTTCAGCATAGAGGCTAGAGTTTTTAATTCTAAAGTGTAATCCTTTACTAATTTATTCTAAGATGAATTTAATAGTCAGGAAATTGATTTTTATAAAGACTACTTCATGGGCAGAAAATACAGGCTAGTCATAATAAATCCCAAACTGTCTGTGACTTTCTGAAGCCAAACATTTTGTCACAGACTTGGTTTTTAATGTTGGCGTTTATCCATTCAGGGCTACTACTATTTTAGAACTTCATATAAATATTAAAACTAAAAATTAAATGGTAATTTAAATTTTCCCCCTTTTTCTTCAGATTTCTTCTCTTCCTGGAACTGTTGATCTTCAAAAATTCACAGAATGAGCATGTTTTTTGCAAAGTGGCTTGTCCTTCTTGGAGAAAAATGTCTGCCCTTCCAAACTTTCACAACACACCTGCAAAAAAGAAGCATTACTTAAAAGAATATCATTATTTAAATCAGATCTCCCAAAGGAATGACTGTCCCCAATGAGTAACATTACAAGCGCTTAAGACAGTTATGTGAGACACCCTGACATTTCATGATTACTATGACATTTCATGTCATCTTGGAAAAGCAAAGAGTGATTATTTTTCTGGAACATTGTCTGATTTATTTAAATCACCGATGATTGCTTTTCTTTACCGAGAGGAAGCACTTAGTCCTAACGAAAACTTCAATATATCAAAAAGTCACATCAAGAATACAAATTCTAATCAAAAGAATCTATTTCCTCTTATAAAAAAATTAAAGCATTCAAAAAGAAACAGTCCAATTGCTTTGCCAAGCATGACCAAACCCAATGTCAGTCTGTCCTATTATATACTGGCCATAGATGATTATTTTTTATTAGGTATATTAGTCTGAGTATGGTATGGACAAGTGAGTACAGGTGCCTCGGGAGGCCAGGTACACTGAGAACCCTGGTTGTGAGATGTCTGATGTGAGTGTTGGGAACCAAACTCGTGTCTTCTGCAAGAGCAGCGAGCGTTTTTAATCACTGAGCCTTCTCTCCACTCTCAATAGGCTGATTTTAATTTACTTCCTGGATGAAACCATTCATGAAAGAACTGACTGAACTTGATTCGACAGTGAACATCTTGGGCAGTATCTGTCTGCTGAGTGGTTTTGTGGTCAGGCCACCCACACTTTTGCCTTCACATTGTTTCTGAGGTCTTCCAAATGGCAATGCTCATGAGAAGGTTTTCCTGAGAAGGTAAATATGTAAAAGCTGCTTTTTATAAACTTTATGAAGTCTAAAAGATGAATGAAGTAAAAACAAGAAGTGCTCAAAGGTAATGTTTGGAGAAATCATTTGATTTCACCACTCTTTCTTCTCTTATACAATGGGTATCAAACACTGTTAGCTATATTAACTCTAACAGCAGTAACAGATATCAAACACTGGAATGAGGCATCTTTACTGAATATTAGCTTTCTAAATTATAAAAATTATCTTAGGTTAATGTTAACTTTTTGGTCCATCTTAATCATTAAAAGTAAAAAGAAGGCTAGGTATAGTGATACACACCTTTAGTCCTAAAACTCAGAAGGCAGAGGCAGGTGGGTCTTTATGAGTTCAAGGGCAACCTCATCTACGTAGTAAGTTCCAGGTCAGCCAGAGCTACATAGTGAGACCAAGTCCCCATAGTGAGCTGTTGGGGATAGCTCAGTCAATGAAGCACTTGAGTTGGATCCCCAGAAACCATGTACAATGCTAGGCATTGTGGCACATGCATGCTTATAATCCCAAGGATGGGAAGGTGAAGAGAAGAGTGTCCTTGGGGCGTTCTGGCCAGCCCATCTAGCTCAAAGGTGGGTTCCAGGCCCACGAGAGACCTTGTCTCAAAGGAGGGGCCAGTGTTCTGAGGGTGATACTTGAGGTTGTCCTTCAGTCTCCACAAACACATAAACACATGAACACACACAAATACATACAAACACACATACATACACCAAAAATAAATAAATCAAAACCAAGAGCATTAAAGTAGCAAGTGAAATAGGTAAAATGTTTCAAAAAGAAAAGAAAATTCATGAGACATCTATCAGTCAGGAAGAAAACTGAGCCATCTTGCTGGTTCCCTAGTTTTTTATAATTTGTTTTCTATTTAAGAAATACCCAATGTTCCAATATTAAAGTGTTTAATAAAGGAATTTAAGAAAAGAACTCATATTTTAAAAGGCACTAATCCTCTCCTTAGAGATAAGAATGCATTAAAAGTCATACTTTCTCTGGGCTAAGATCTTATTAGATGCCAAATAATGTCAAATCCAACTTGTAAGAACATCAAAACCCAGTGTCTGTTAGCTTTGAGGAAGGGAAAGACCAGAGTGCTGTTCCTTCCATCGAGCACTGAGCTTTGAGCAGGACAGGACAGCTTACTTACCGAGCACACAAAGCAAGTATCATGCCAGGTATAACCCAGAGCTTCAAGGAACATGTCTCCAGCTTCAATGGGGAATTCGCATCCACGGCATATTGTTCCAAAAAGGGCATAATAATCTGCATCAGGTTAGGAGAGAGACGTAATTTAAAGATGGCAGGTCACAGAAAACAGTGGTAAGATGGGAGTTAAGCGAGACACAAAAGTTAAGACTGAGGTGGAAGAGAGGAACACAGTATCCACTGGGGACAGGGCAGCTTGGTTGGGATCTCCTCACTGGACTCGATGGAACCACTACTTAGCTTGGGATGTATGTGCAGCATGGCAAACATAATGAAACTTTTTCTTTATTTCCTGTGTTCTGTGTCTCTCTGTTTAAATGCCCAGATGCATGAACAGGAGATCACTGTTCTGTGAAGTTTTCAGCACGCTTGGATGTGTTGAGGAACAGTAAGAGGACTCTCAATCATTTGCAACAGTGAGATAATATAAAGTGAGAACAAATTTGGCAAATCTTGCCGGTTAGCATTTTTCCAGGACATTTTTTCACAAATAAGGACTGTGACTGAGTTCCCAGCTGAACTATGCCAATAAAACCAGCCACACTTTCTTTTGTTATATTTTCCTTCCAATTTTATGATTCCATACTGGAAATCTTTAGGCAAATAATATGAATAACTTGACAGATTAGCTCTAAAATACTAACAGGATTCCCTTCAGATGAAAGGGGCCTTGTCCTTTCTCTATTATTAAATAAGAGTGCTGTCACATTTTTATTCTCTTTTATTGAACTTCATCACTGCTGTGTTGACCTATGAGCCAACTTTTAGTCTTTAATAATGTCAATCCAGCTGATGTTGGAGGGGAGGGATTCTATAATATGCAGCTTGATGCAAATATTCTCTAGCACCATGTGTTGAATACACCTCCACAGACTCTACCAAGCAGTGCTCCAGGCACCACAGGCAGAGAGGCAAAAAGGACTGGTTGGATGCTCGTCTTAGGAGGCTTCGGCTAAGACTGTGATAGGTACAATGAATAACAACCAGTGCTGTGATATAGAGTAGTTAAGGGACATACACTACATTCTAGGAGGGTGAAGAAAACCTTCCCCAGTACATAACAGTCATGAGGAGACTCGAACAAGGAGGAACCCCACTGAAAATATTTCAGTTAGAAGACACTGGTAAGTATGAAGACCCTGGAGCCAGACATAAAATCTTAGCCATGTTCAGAAACAATAAAGGAATACGATATGGGTTAAATCTGGTGTCAGAATGTAAAGAG